>NW_027457551.1:697340-1046011 GCF_050624435.1 Tenrec ecaudatus | reverse complement strand
CTTGATCAAACCAGGTGGGTCTTGACAATCGAAATTGCGGCGTTTGCCCGGTATACTGACAAGAACCCACCTGTGCTAGTCCATGGCGTATTCAGCACAGGAATCTGCATCTATTGAGCCAAGACAAAGGAAATCTCAGGGAGGCAGCACCCGTGTAGAAAAGCATTTGTACTTCAAAGATTAGGCCAATGAGGTGAAAGGACAAAGCCATGGCAAACAGTTTTCATCATCGGCAGAATTTCACGGAGCAATATTGCTGGGAGGGAAAAGGCACCACCTGAGGGAGGCACGCTCAACAAAACTACCTAGGGCAGGAGCCAGGTTGCCCCCAGGCACTAGGCGTGTCAGGCCTCAGCATTGTAAGGAGAGTTTACTGAAGTCCCTGAGTGAAGTTTTCTCCGCTGTCCTACGTCTACGTTCCTAAAATTTACTCTGCGGTTTCTGATGATCCTGGCTTATGAACGGCCACCATTCACCATTCTCCTTACACTCGTGCGTCTCCATCGACCTTAAAAGAAAGGGAGGACACGCAACTGCTGGCAGGTAAATTCAGCAAAGTTTGTCTCAACACAAAAGAGACAGCTCTGTGGTGACCCGTCTTCCACGGTAAAACAGTTCCTAGCGAATAAGGAATCTTCCCATCGCAATGACAATATGAGAGAATTGCCACCGATGGATTTGCCGCAGTGCCTACACATCATCTTGAGGCCATACAGTAGTGAAGCACGGGAACCCAGGCGCTTCACGCTTTACCCTAGACCAGTGAAACACTGTCTCTAAACATGCCCACATGCCTGTACCTTTGCCCGTTTAAAGTTAACGCTAAACCGAAATCTTCTGTCCCACTATTTTGCAGCATTTTAAAGAAGTACACTGGGAAAGATTTTTCTGCAAGGAAGAAACTGCAGGCGGCATGGCTGAAATGAGAATATCATGCTGCACGAGCTCTTTGACCTCAGGTGTAGAAGTGTCATCAATGGGCATCATAGAGAAACGGGACTTTAATAAGTAATCATCAACCTCTGTGAATTCCCTTTGTTCTAGACGCCTGAAATAAAGAGTTGTCCTGAGTCACATAAACCTCCACCGAGTGGTCTTTATGTGGCGCGGGAACATGCCGGTATAAGAGAAATCCGAAGAAGGCTGAACGTCCACAATTGAATTGTCAATGCCAGAAATGAAGTGGCAGCCGGTTCAGACTGGGAAACTTCAGCTTCCATTGGACAATGAAGATGTGAGAATCTGGTACGTCCACAATTCACGGTTTCCTTAGATCCATGAAATTCCGTGTTGAATTTTAGTCAGAAAATGAAAACTCCGGCGCGCTGTTCAGCAGGCCCGGGTGTAGCTCCCAGAGGCACACTGGTGCTCCTCTAGAATTTGGATAAAAATCGTTTTCACTGGAATAAAGAACCTTGATCAAACCAGGTGGGTCTTGACAATCGAAATTGCGGCGTTTGCCCGGTATACTGACAAGAACCCACCTGTGCTAGTCCATGGCGTATTCAGCACAGGAATCTGCATCTATTGAGCCAAGACAAAGGAAATCTCAGGGAGGCAGCACCCGTGTAGAAAAGCATTTGTACTTCAAAGATTAGGCCAATGAGGTGAAAGGACAAAGCCATGGCAAACAGTTTTCATCATCGGCAGAATTTCACGGAGCAATATTGCTGGGAGGGAAAAGGCACCACCTGAGGGAGGCACGCTCAACAAAACTACCTAGGGCAGGAGCCAGGTTGCCCCCAGGCACTAGGCGTGTCAGGCCTCAGCATTGTAAGGAGAGTTTACTGAAGTCCCTGAGTGAAGTTTTCTCCGCTGTCCTACGTCTACGTTCCTAAAATTTACTCTGCGGTTTCTGATGATCCTGGCTTATGAACGGCCACCATTCACCATTCTCCTTACACTCGTGCGTCTCCATCGACCTTAAAAGAAAGGGAGGACACGCAACTGCTGGCAGGTAAATTCAGCAAAGTTTGTCTCAACACAAAAGAGACAGCTCTGTGGTGACCCGTCTTCCACGGTAAAACAGTTCCTAGCGAATAAGGAATCTTCCCATCGCAATGACAATATGAGAGAATTGCCACCGATGGATTTGCCGCAGTGCCTACACATCATCTTGAGGCCATACAGTAGTGAAGCACGGGAACCCAGGCGCTTCACGCTTTACCCTAGACCAGTGAAACACTGTCTCTAAACATGCCCACATGCCTGTACCTTTGCCCGTTTAAAGTTAACGCTAAACCGAAATCTTCTGTCCCACTATTTTGCAGCATTTTAAAGAAGTACACTGGGAAAGATTTTTCTGCAAGGAAGAAACTGCAGGCGGCATGGCTGAAATGAGAATATCATGCTGCACGAGCTCTTTGACCTCAGGTGTAGAAGTGTCATCAATGGGCATCATAGAGAAACGGGACTTTAATAAGTGATCATCCACCTCTGTGAATTCCCTTTGTTCTACACGCCTGAAATAAAGAGTTGTCCTGAGTCACATAAACCTCCACCGAGTGGTCTTTATGTGGCGCGGGAACTTGCCGGTATAAGAGAAATCCGAAGAAGGCTGAACGTGCACAATTGAATGGTCATTGCGAGAAATGAAGTGGCAGCCAGATCAGATTGGGAAACTTCAGCTTCCATTAGAAAATGAAGATGTGAGAATCTGGTACGTCCTCAATTCACGGTTTCCTTAGATCCATGAAATTCCGTGTTGAATTTTAGTCAGAAAATGAAAACTCCGGAGCCGCTGTTCAGCAGGCCAGGGTGTAGCTCCCAGAGGCACACTGGTGCTCCTCTAGAATTTGGATAAAAATCGTTTTCACTGGAATAAAGAACCTTGATCAAGCCAGGTGGGTCTTGACAATCGAAATTGCTGCGTTTGCCCGGTATACTGACAAGAACCCACCTGTGCTAGTCCATGGCGTATTCAGCTCAGGAACCTGGATCGATTGAGCCAAGACAAAGGAAAGCTCATGGAGGCAGCACCCGTGTAGAAAAGCATTTGTATTTCAAAGATGAGGCCAATGAGGTGAAAGGACAAAGCCATGGCAAACAGTTTTCATCATCGGCAGAATTTCACGGAGCAATATTGCTGGGAGAGAAAAGGCACCACCTGAGGGAGGCAAGCTCAACAAAACTACCTAGGGCAGGAGCCGGGTTGCCCCCAGGCACTAGGCGTGTCAGGCCTCAGCATTTTAAGGAGAGTTCCCTGAAGTCCCTAAGTGAAGTTTTCTCCGCTGTCCTACGTCTACGTTCCTAAAATTTACTCTACGGTTTCTGTTGATCCTGGATTATGAACGGCCACCATTCACCGTTCTCCTTACATTCGTGCGTCTCCATCCGCCTTAAAAGAGAGGGAGGACACGCAACTGCTGGCAGGTAAATTCAGCAGAGTTTGTCCCAACACAAAAGAGACAGCTCTGTGGTGACCCGTCTTCCACGGTAAAACATTTCCTAGCGAATAAGGAATCTTCCCATCGCAATGACAATATGAGAGAATTGCCACCGATGGATTTGCCGCTGTGCCTACACATCATCTTGAGGCCATACAGTAGTGAAGCACGGGAACCCAGGCGCTTCACCCTTTACGCTAGACCAGTGAAACACTGTCTCTAAACATGCCCACATGCCTGTACCTATGCCCGTTTAAAGTTAACGCTAAACCGAAATCTTCTGTCCCACTATTTTGCAGCATTTTAAAGAAGTACACTGGGAAAGATTTTTCTGCAAGGAAGAAATTGCAGGCGGCATGGCTGAAATGAGAATATCATGCTGCACGAGCTCTTTGCCCTCAGATGTAGAAGTGTCATCAGTGGCATCATAGAGAAACGGGACTTTAATAAGTGATCATCAACCTCTGTGAATTCCCTTTGTTCTAGACGCCTGAAATAAAGAGTTGTCCTGAGTCACATAAACCTCCACCGAGTGGTCTTTATGTGGCGCGGGAACATGCCGGTATAAGAGAATTCCGAAGAAGGCTGAACGTCCACAATTGAATGATCATTGCCAGAAATGAAGTGGCAGCCGGTTCAGACTGGGAAACTTCAGCTTCCATTGGACAATGAAGATGTGAGAATCTGGTACGTCCACAATTCACGGTTTCCTTAGATCCATGAAATTCCGTGCTGAATTTTAGTCAGAAAATGAACACTTCGGAGCCGCTCTTCAGCAGGCCCAGGTGTAGCTCCCAGAGGCACACTGGTGCTCCTCTAGAATTTGGATAAAAATCGTTTTCACTGGAATAAAGAACCTTGATCAAGCCAGGTGGGTCTTGACAATCGAAATTGCTGCGTTTGCCCGGTATACTGACAAGAACCCACCTGTGCTAGTCCATGGCGTATTCAGCTCAGGAACCTGGATCGATTGAGCCAAGACAAAGGAAAGCTCAGGGAGGCAGCACCCGTGTAGAAAAGCATTTGTATTTCAAAGATGAGGCCAATGAGGTGAAAGGACAAAGCCATGGCAAACAGTTTTCATCATCGGCAGAATTTCACGGAGCAATATTGCTGGGCGAGAAAACGCACCACCTGAGGGAGGCACGCTAAACAAAACTACCTAGGGCAGGAGCCGGGTTGCCCCCAGGCACTAGGCTTGTCAGGCCTCAGCATTGTAAGGAGAGTTCCCTGAAGTCCCTGAGTGAATTTTTCTCCGCTGTCCTACGTCTACGTTCCTAAAATTTACTCTGCGGTTTCTGATGATCCTGGCTTATGAACGGCCACCATTCACCGTTCTCCTTACACTCGTGCTTCTCCATCCGCCTTAAAAGAAAGGGAGGACACGCAACTGCTGGCAGGTAAATTCAGCAAAGTTTGTCTCAAGACAAAAGAGACAGCTCTGTGGTGACCCGTCTTCCACGGTAAAACAATTCCTAGCGAATAAGGTATCTTCCCATGGCAATGACATTATGAGAGAATTGCCACCGATGGATTTGCCTGTGTGCCTACACATCATCTTGAGGCCATACAGTAGTGAAGCACGGGAACCCAGGCGCTTCACCCTTTACCCTAGACCAGTGAAACACTGTCTCTAAACATGCCCACATGCCTGTACCTATGCCCGTTTAAAGTTAACGCTAATCCGAAATCTTCTGTCCCACTATTTTGCAGCATTTTAAAGGAGCACACTGGGAAAGATTTTTCTGCAAGGAAGAAACTGCAGGCGGCGTGGCTGAAATGAGAATATCATGCTGCACGAGCTCTTTGCCCTCAGATGTAGAAGTGTCATCAGTGGGCATCATAGAGAAACGGGACACTAATAAGTGATCATCAACCTCTGTGAATTCCCTTTGTTCTAGACGCCTGAAATAAAGAGTTGTCCTGAGTCACATAAACCTCCACCGAGTGGTCTTTATGTGGCGCGGGAACATGCCGGTATAAGAATTCCGAAAAAGGCTGAACGTCCACAATTGAATGGTCATTGCCAGAAATGAAGTGGCAGCCGGATCAGACGGGGAAACTTCAGCTTCCATTAGACAATGAAGATGTGAGAATCTGGTACGTCCACAATTCACGGTTTCCTTAGATCCATGAAATTCCGTGTAGAATTTTAGTCAGAAAATGAAAACTCCAGAGCCGCTGTTCAGCAGGCCCGGGTGTAACTCCCAGAGGCACACTGGTGCTCCTCTAGGATTTGGATAAAAATCGTTTTCACTGGAATAAAGAACCTTGATCAAGCCTGGTGGGTCTTGACAATCGAAATTGCGGCGTTTGCCCGGTATACTGACAAGAACCCACCTGTGCTAGTCCATGGCGTATTCAGCACAGGAATCTGCATCGATTGAGCCAAGACAAAGGAAAGCTCAGGGAGGCAGCACCCGTGTAGAAAAGCATTTTTACTTCAAAGATGAGGCCAATGAGGTGAAAGGACAAAGCCATGGCAAACAGTTTTCATCATCGGCAGAATTTCACGGAGCAATATTGCTGGGAGAGAAAAGGCACCACCTGAGGGAGGCAAGCTCAACAAAACTACCTAGGGCAGGAGCCGGGTTGCCCCCAGGCACTAGGCATGTCAGGCCTCAGCATTTTAAGGAGAGTTCCCTGAAGTCCCTAAGTGAAGTTTTCTCCGCTGTCCTACGTCTACGTTCCTAAAATTTACTCTACGGTTTCTGTTGATCCTGGATTATGAACGGCCACCATTCACCGTTCTCCTTACACTCGTGCGTCTCCATCGACCTTAAAAGAAAGGGAGGACACGCAACTGCTGGCAGGTAAATTCAGCAAAGTTTGTACCAACACAAAAGAGACAGCTCTGTGGTGACCCGTCTTCCACGGTAAAACAATATCTAGCGAATAAGGAATCTTCCCATCGCAATGACAATATGAGAGAATTGCCACCGATGGATTTGCCGCAGTGCCTACACATCATCTTGAGGCCATACAGTAGTGAAGCACGGGAACCCAGGCGCTTCACGCTTTACCCTAAACCAGTGAAACACTGTCTCTAAACATGCCCACATGCCTGTACCTCTGCCCGTTTAAAGTTAACGCTAAACGAAATCTTCTGTCCCACTATTTTGCAGCATTTTAAAGAAGTACACTGGGAAAGATTTTTCTGCAAGGAAGAAACTGCAGGCGGCATGGCTGAAATGAGAATTTCATGCTGCACGAGCTCTTTGACCTCAGGTGTAGAAGTGTCATCAATGGGCATCATAGAGAAACGGGACTTTAATAAGTAATCATCAACCTCTGTGAATTCCCTTTGTTCTAGACGCCTGAAATAAAGAGTTGTCCTGAGTCACATAAACCTCCACCGGTCGTCTTTATGTGGCGCGGGAACATGCCGGTATAAGAGAAATCTGAAGAAGGCTGAACGTCCACAATTGAATGGTCATTGCCAGAAATGAAGTGGCAGCCGGTTCAGACTGGGAAACTTCAGCTTCCATTGGACAATGAAGATGTGAGAATCTGGTACGTCCACAATTCACGGTTTCCTTAGATCCATGAAATTCCGTGTTGAATTTTAGTCAGAAAATGAAAACTCCGGCGCGCTGTTCAGCAGGCCCGGGTGTAGCTCCCAGAGGCACACTGGTGCTCCTCTAGAATTTGGATAAAAATCGTTTTCACTGGAATAAAGAACCTTGATCAAACCAGGTGGGTCTTGACAATCGAAATTGCGGCGTTTGCCCGGTATACTGACAAGAACCCACCTATGCTAGTCCATGGCGTATTCAGCACAGGAATCTGCATCTATTGAGCCAATACAAAGGAAAGCTCAGGGAGGCAGCACCCGTGTAGAAAAGCATTTGTACTTCAAAGATTAGGCCAATGAGGTGAAAGGACAAAGCCATGGCAAACAGTTTTCATCATCGGCAGAATTTCACGGAGCAATATTGCTGGGAGGGAAAAGGCACCACCTGAGGGAGGCACGCTCAACAAAACTACCTAGGGCAGGAGCCAGGTTGCCCCAGGCACTAGGCGTGTCAGGCCTCAGCATTGTAAGGAGAGTTCACTGAAGTCCCTGAGTGAAGTTTTCTCCGCTGTCCTACGTCTACGTTCCTAAAATTTACTCTGCGGTTTCTGATGATCCTGGCTTATGAACGGCCACCATTCACCATTCTCCTTACACTCGTGCGTCTCCATCGACCTTAAAAGAAAGGGAGGACACGCAACTGCTGGCAGGTAAATTCAGCAAAGTTTGTCTCAACACAAAAGAGACAGCTCTGTGGTGACCCGTCTTCCACGGTAAAACAGTTCCTAGCGAATAAGGAATCTTCCCATCGCAATGACAATATGAGAGAATTGCCACCGATGGATTTGCCGCTGTGCCTACACATCATCTTGAGGCCATACAGTAGTGAAGCACGGGAACCCAGGCGCTTCACGCTTTACCCTAGACCAGTGAAACACTGTCTCTAAACATGCCCACATGCCTGTACCTTTGCCCGTTTAAAGTTAACGCTAAACCGAAATCTTCTGTCCCACTATTTTGCAGCATTTTAAAGAAGTACACTGGGAAAGATTTTTCTGCAAGGAAGAAACTGCAGGCGGCATGGCTGAAATGAGAATATCATGCTGCACGAGCTCTTTGACCTCAGGTGTAGAAGTGTCATCAATGGGCATCATAGAGAAACGGGACTTTAATAAGTAATCATCCACCTCTGTGAATTCCCTTTGTTCTAGACGCCTGAAATAAAGAGTTGTCCTGAGTCACATAAACCTCCACCGAGTCGTCTTTATGTGGCGCGGGAACATGCCGGTATAAGAGAAATCCGAAGAAGGCTGAACGTCCACAATTGAATGGTCAATGCCAGAAATGAAGTGGCAGCCGGTTCAGACTGGGAAACTTCAGCTTCCATTGGACAATGAAGATGTGAGAATCTGGTACGTCCACAATTCACGGTTTCCTTAGATCCATGAAATTCCGTGTTGAATTTTAGTCAGAAAATGAAAACTCCGGCGCGCTGTTCAGCAGCCCCGGGTGTAGCTCCCAGAGGCACACTGGTGCTCCTCTAGAATTTGGATAAAAATCGTTTTCACTGGAATAAAGAACCTTGATCAAACCAGGTGGGTCTTGACAATCGAAATTGCGCCGTTTGCCCGGTATACTGACAAGAACCCACCTGTGCTAGTCCATGGCGTATTCAGCACAGGAATCTGCATCTATTGAGCCAAGACAAAGGAAATCTCAGGGAGGCAGCACCCGTGTAGAAAAGCATTTGTACGTCAAAGATTAGGCCAATGAGGTGAAAGGACAAAGCCATGGCAAACAGTTTTCATCATCGGCAGAATTTCACGGAGCAATATTGCTGGGAGGGAAAAGGCACCACCTGAGGGAGGCACGCTCAACAAAACTACCTAGGGCAGGAGCCAGGTTGCCCCCAGGCACTAGGCGTGTCAGGCCTCAGCATTGTAAGGAGAGTTTACTGAAGTCCCTAAGTGAAGTTTTCTCCGCTGTCCTACGTCTACGTTCCTAAAATTTACTCTACGGTTTCTGTTGATCCTGGATTATGAACGGCCACCATTCACCGTTCTCCTTACATTCGTGCGTCTCCATCCGCCTTAAAAGAGAGGGAGGACACGCAACTGCTGGCAGGTAAATTCAGCAGAGTTTGTCCCAACACAAAAGAGACAGCTCTGTGGTGACCCGTCTTCCACGGTAAAACAATTCCTAGCGAATAAGGTATCTTCCCATGGCAATGACATTATGAGAGAATTGCCACCGATGGATTTGCCTGTGTGCCTACACATCATCTTGAGGCCATACAGTAGTGAAGCACGGGAACCCAGGCGCTTCACCCTTTACCCTAGACCAGTGAAACACTGTCTCTAAACATGCCCACATGCCTGTACCTATGCCCGTTTAAAGTTAACGCTAATCCGAAATCTTCTGTCCCACTATTTTGCAGCATTTTAAAGAAGCACACTGGGAAAGATTTTTCTGCAAGGAAGAAACTGCAGGCGGCGTGGCTGAAATGAGAATATCATGCTGCACGAGCTCTTTGCCCTCAGATGTAGAAGTGTCATCAGTGGGCATCATAGAGAAACGGGACACTAATAAGTGATAATCAACCTCTGTGAATTCCCTTTGTTCTAGACGCCTGAAATAAAGAGTTGTCCTGAGTCACATAAACCTCCACCGAGTGGTCTTTATGTGGCGCGGGAACTTGCCGGTATAAGAGAAATCCGAAGAAGGCTGAACGTCCACAATTGAATGGTCATTGCGAGAAATGAAGTGGCAGCCGGATCAGATTGGGAAACTTCAGCTTCCATTAGAAAATGAAGATGTGAGAATCTGGTACGTCCTCAATTCACGGTTTCCTTAGATCCATGAAATTCCGTGTTGAATTTTAGTCAGAAAATGAAAACTCCGGAGCCGCTGTTCAGCAGGCCAGGGTGTAGCTCCCAGAGGCACACTGGTGCTCCTCTAGAATTTGGATAAAAATCGTTTTCACTGGAATAAAGAACCTTGATCAAGCCAGGTGGGTCTTGACAATCGAAATTGCTGCGTTTGCCCGGTATACTGACAAGAACCCACCTGTGCTAGTCCATGGCGTATTCAGCTCAGGAACCTGGATCGATTGAGCCAAGACAAAGGAAAGCTCATGGAGGCAGCACCCGTGTAGAAAAGCATTTGTATTTCAAAGATGAGGCCAATGAGGTGAAAGGACAAAGCCATGGCAAACAGTTTTCATCATCGGCAGAATTTCACGGAGCAATATTGCTGGGAGAGAAAAGGCACCACCTGAGGGAGGCAAGCTCAACAAAACTACCTAGGGCAGGAGCCGGGTTGCCCCCAGGCACTAGGCGTGTCAGGCCTCAGCATTTTAAGGAGAGTTCCCTGAAGTCCCTCAGTGGTTTTCTCCGCTATCCTACGTCTACGTTCCTAAAATTTACTCTACGGTTTCTGTTGATCCTGGCTTATGAACGGCCACCATTCACCGTTCTCCTTACACTCGTGCGTCTCCATCGACCTTAAAAGAAAGGGAGGACACGCAACTGCTGGCAGGTAAATTCAGCAAAGTTTGTCCCAACACAAAAGAGACAGCTCTGTGGTGACCCGTCTTCCACGGTAAAACATTTCCTAGCGAATAAGGAATCTTCCCTTCGCAATGACAATATGAGAGAATTGCCACCGATGGATTTGCCGCTGTGCCTACACATCATCTTGAGGCCATACAGTAGTGAAGCACGGGAACCCAGGCGCTTCACGCTTTACCCTAGACCAGTGAAACACTGTCTCTAAACATGCCCACATGCCTGTACCTATGCCCGTTTAAAGTTAACGCTAAACCGAAATCTTCTGTCCCACTATTTTGCAGCATTTTAAAGAAGTACACTGGGAAAGATTTTTCTGCAAGGAAGAAACTGCAGGCGGCATGGCTGAAATGAGAATATCATGCTGCACGAGCTCTTTGCCCTCAGATGTAGAAGTGTCATCAGTGGGCATCATAGAGAAACGGGACTTTAATAAGTGATCATCAACCTCTGAATTCCCTTTGTTCTAGACGCCTGAAATAAAGAGTTCTCCTGAGTCACATAAACCTCCACCGAGTGGTCTTTATGTGACGCGGGAACATGCCGGTATAAAAGAATTCCGAAGAAGGCTGAACGTCCACAATTGAATGATCATTGCCAGAAATGAAGTGGCAGCCGGATCAGACTGGGAAACTTCAGCTTCCATTAGACAATGAAGATGTGAGAATCTGGTACGTCCACAATTCACGGTTTCCTTAGATCCATGAAATTCCGTGCTGAATTTTAGTCAGAAAATGAAAACTCCGGAGCCGCTGTTCAGCAGGCCCGGGTGTAGCTCCCAGAGGCACACTGGAGCTCCTCTAGAATTTGGATAAAAATCGTTTTCACTGGAATAAAGAACCATGATCAAGCCAGGTGGGTCTTGACAATCGAAATTGCTGCGTTTGCCAGGTATACTGACAAGAACCCACCTGTGCTAGTCCATGGCGTATTCAGCACAGGAATCTGCATCGATTGAGCCAAGACAAAGGAAAGCTCAGGGAGGCAGCACCCGTGTAGAAAAGCATTTGTATTTCAAAGATGAGGCCAATGAGGTGAAAGGACAAAGCCATGGCAAACAGTTTTCATCATCGGCAGAATTTCACGGAGCAATATTGCTGGGAGAGAAAAGGCACCACCTGAGGGAGGCAAGCTCAACAAAACTACCTAGGGCAGGAGCCGGGTTGCCCCCAGGCACTAGGCGTGTCAGGCCTCAGCATTTTAAGGAGAGTTCCCTGAAGTCCCTGAGTGGTTTTCTCCGCTATCCTACGTCTACGTTCCTAAAATTTACTCTGCGGTTTCTGTTGATCCTGGCTTATGAACGGCCACCATTCACCGTTCTCCTTACACTCGTGCGTCTCCATCGACCTTAAAAGAAAGGGAGGACACGCAACTGCTGGCAGGTAAATTCAGCAAAGTTTGTCCCAACACAAAAGAGACAGCTCTGTGGTGACCCGTCTTCCACGGTAAAACAATTCCTAGCGAATAAGGAATCTTCCCATCGCAATGACAATATGAGAGAATTGCCACCGATGGATTTGCCGCTGTGCCTACACATCATCTTGAGGCCATACAGTAGTGAAGCACGGGAACCCAGGCGCTTCACGCTTTACCCTAGACCAGTGAAACACTGTCTCTAAACATGCCCACATGCTTGTACCTATGCCCGTTTAAAGTTAACGCTAAACCGAAATCTTCTGTCCCACTATTTTGCAGCATTTTAAAGAAGTACACTGGGAAAGATTTTTCTGCAAGGAAGAAACTGCAGGCGGCATGGCTGAAATGAGAATATCATGCTGCACGAGCTCTTTGCCCTCAGATGTAGAAGTGTCATCAGTGGGCATCATAGAGAAACGGGACTTTAATAAGTGATCATCAACCTCTGAATTCCCTTTGTTCTAGACGCCTGAAATAAAGAGTTGTCCTGAGTCACATAAACCTCCACCGAGTGGTCTTTATGTGGCGCGGGAACATGCCGGTATAAGAGAATTCCGAAGAAGGCTGAACGTCCACAATTGAATGGTCATTGCCAGAAATGAAGTGGCAGCCGGATCAGACTGGGAAACTTCAGCTTCCATTAGACAATGAAGATGTGCGAATCTGGTACGTCCACAATTCACGGTTTCCTTAGATCCATGAAATTCCGTGTTGAATTTTAGTCAGAAAATGAAAACTCCGGAGCCGCTGTTCAGCAGGCCAGGGTGTAGCTCCCAGAGGCACACTGGTGCTCCTCTAGAATTTGGATAAAAATCGTTTTCACTGGAATAAAGAACCTTGATCAAGCCAGGTGGGTCTTGACAATCGAAATTGCTGCGTTTGCCCGGTATACTGACAAGAACCCACCTGTGCTTGTCCATGGCGTATTCAGCACAGGAATCTGCATCGATTGAGCCAAGACAAAGGAAAGCTCAGGGAGGCAGCACCCCTGTAGAAAAGCATTTGTACTTCAAAGATGAGGCCAATGAGGTGAAAGGACAAAGCCATGGCAAACAGTTTTCATCATCGGCAGAATTTCACGGAGCAATATTGCTGGGAGAGAAAAGGCACCATCTGAGGGAGGCAAGCTCAACAAAACTACCTAGGGCAAGAGCCGGGTTGCCCCCAGTCACTAGGCGTGTCAGGCCTCAGCATTGTAAGGAGAGTTCCCTGAAGTCCCTGAGTGAAGTTTTCTCCGCTGTCCTACGTCTACGTTCCTAAAATTTGCCTGCGGTTTCTGATGATCCTGGCTTATGAACGGCCACCATTCACCGTTCTCCTTACACTCGTGCGTCTCCATCGACCTTAAAAGAAAGGGAGGACACGCAACTGCTGGCAGGTAAATTCAGCAAAGTTTGTCCCAACACAAAAGAGACAGCTCTGTGGTGACCCGTCTTCCACGGTAAAACAATTCCTAGCGAATAAGGAATCTTCCCATCGCAATGACAATATGAGAGAATTGCCACCGATGGATTTGCCGCTGTGCCTACACATCATCTTGAGGCCATACAGTAGTGAAGCACGGGAACCCAGGCGCTTCACGCTTTACCCTAGACCAGTGAAACACTGTCTCTAAACATGCCCACATGCCTGTACCTATGCCCGTTTAAAGTTAACGCTAAACCGAAATCTTCTGTCCCACTATTTTGCAGCATTTTAAAGAAGTACCCTGGGAAAGATTTTTCTGCAAGGAAGAAACTGCATGCGGCATGGCTGAAATGAGAATATCATGCTGCACGAGCTCTTTGACCTCAGGTGTAGAAGTGTCATCAATGGGCATCATAGAGAAACGAGACTTTAATAAGTGATCATCAACCTCTGTGAATTGCCTTTGATCTAGACGCCTGTAATAAAGAGTTGTCCTGAGTCACATAAACTTCCACCGAGTGGTCTTTATGTGGCGCGGGAACTTGCCGGTATAAGAGAAATCCGAAGAAGGCTGAACGTCCACAATTGAATGGTCATTGCCAGAAATGAAGTGGCAGCCGGATCAGACGGGGAAACTTCAGCTTCCATTAGACAATGAAGATGTGAGAATCTGGTACATCCACAATTCACGGTTTCCTTAGATCCATGAAATTCCGTGTAGAATTTTAGTCAGAAAATGAAAACTCCAGAGCCGCTGTTCAGCAGGCCCGGGTGTAACTCCCAGAGGCACACTGGTGCTCCTCTAGGATTTGGATAAAAATCGTTTTCACTGGAATAAAGAACCTTGATCAAGCCAGGTGGGTCTTGACAATCGAAATTGCCGCGTTTGCCCGGTATACTGACAAGAACCCACCTGTGCTAGTCCATGGCGTATTCAGCACAGGAATCTGCATCGATTGAGCCAAGACAAAGGAAAGCTCAGGGAGGCAGCACCCGTGTAGAAAAGCATTTGTATTTCAAAGATGAGGCCAATGAGGTGAAAGGACAAAGCCATGGCAAACAGTTTTCATCATCGGCAGAATTTCACGGAGCAATATTGCTGGGAGAGAAAAGGCACCACCTGAGGGAGGCAAGCTCAACAAAACTACCTAGGGCAGGAGCCGGGTTGCCCCCAGGCACTAGGCGTGTCAGGCCTCAGCATTTTAAGGAGAGTTCCCTGAAGTCCCTCAGTGGTTTTCTCCGCTATCCTACGTCTACGTTCCTAAAATTTACTCTGCGGTTTCTGTTGATCCTGGCTTATGAACGGCCACCATTCACCGTTCTCCTTACACTCGTGCGTCTCCATCGACCTTAAAAGAAAGGGAGGACACGCAACTGCTGGCAGGTAAATTCAGCAAAGTTTGTCCCAACACAAAAGAGACAGCTCTGTGGTGACCCGTCTTCCACGGTAAAACATTTCCTAGCGAATAAGGAATCTTCCCTTCGCAATGACAATATGAGAGAATTGCCACCGATGGATTTGCCGCTGTGCCTACACATCATCTTGAGGCCATACAGTAGTGAAGCACGGGAACCCAGGCGCTTCACGCTTTACCCTAGACCAGTGAAACACTGTCTCTAAACATGCCCACATGCCTGTACCTATGCCCGTTTAAAGTTAACGCTAAACCGAAATCTTCTGTCCCACTATTTTGCAGCATTTTAAAGAAGTACACTGGGAAAGATTTTTCTGCAAGGAAGAAACTGCATGCGGCATGGCTGAAATGAGAATATCATGCTGCACGAGCTCTTTGCCCTCAGATGTAGAAGTGTCATCAGTGGGCATCATAGAGAAACGGGACTTTAATAAGTGATCATCAACCTCTGAATTCCCTTTGTTCTAGACGCCTGAAATAAAGAGTTCTCCTGAGTCACATAAACCTCCACCGAGTGGTCTTTATGTGACGCGGGAACATGCCGGTATAAAAGAATTCCGAAGAAGGCTGAACGTCCACAATTGAATGATCATTGCCAGAAATGAAGTGGCAGCCGGATCAGACTGGGAAACTTCAGCTTCCATTAGACAATGAAGATGTGAGAATCTGGTACGTCCACAATTCACGGTTTCCTTAGATCCATGAAATTCCGTGCTGAATTTTAGTCAGAAAATGAAAACTCCGGAGCCGCTGTTCAGCAGGCCCGGGTGTAGCTCCCAGAGGCACACTGGAGCTCCTCTAGAATTTGGATAAAAATCGTTTTCACTGGAATAAAGAACCTTGATCAAGCCAGGTGGGTCTTGACAATCGAAATTGCTGCGTTTGCCCGGTATACTGACAAGAACCCACCTGTGCTAGTCCATGGCGTATTCAGCACAGGAATCTGCATCGATTGAGCCAAGACAAAGGAAAGCTCAGGGAGGCAGCACCCGTGTAGAAAAGCATTTGTATTTCAAAGATGAGGCCAATGAGGTGAAAGGACAAAGCCATGGCAAACAGTTTTCATCATCGGCAGAATTTCACGGAGCAATATTGCTGGGAGAGAAAAGGCACCACCTGAGGGAGGCAAGCTCAACAAAACTACCTAGGGCAGGAGCCGGGTTGCCCCCAGGCACTAGGCGTGTCAGGCCTCAGCATTTTAAGGAGAGTTCCCTGAAGTCCCTGAGTGGTTTTCTCCGCTATCCTACGTCTACGTTCCTAAAATTTACTCTGCGGTTTCTGTTGATCCTGGCTTATGAACGGCCACCATTCACCGTTCTCCTTACACTCGTGCGTCTCCATCGACCTTAAAAGAAAGGGAGGACACGCAACTGCTGGCAGGTAAATTCAGCAAAGTTTGTCCCAACACAAAAGAGACAGCTCTGTGGTGACCCGTCTTCCACGGTAAAACAATTCCTAGCGAATAAGGAATCTTCCCATCGCAATGACAATATGAGAGAATTGCCACCGATGGATTTGCCGCTGTGCCTACACATCATCTTGAGGCCATACAGTAGTGAAGCACGGGAACCCAGGCGCTTCACGCTTTACCCTAGACCAGTGAAACACTGTCTCTAAACATGCCCACATGCTTGTACCTATGCCCGTTTAAAGTTAACGCTAAACCGAAATCTTCTGTCCCACTATTTTGCAGCATTTTAAAGAAGTACACTGGGAAAGATTTTTCTGCAAGGAAGAAACTGCAGGCGGCATGGCTGAAATGAGAATATCATGCTGCACGAGCTCTTTGCCCTCAGATGTAGAAGTGTCATCAGTGGGCATCATAGAGAAACGGGACTTTAATAAGTGATCATCAACCTCTGAATTCCCTTTGTTCTAGACGCCTGAAATAAAGAGTTGTCCTGAGTCACATAAACCTCCACCGAGTGGTCTTTATGTGGCGCGGGAACATGCCGGTATAAGAGAATTCCGAAGAAGGCTGAACGTCCACAATTGAATGGTCATTGCCAGAAATGAAGTGGCAGCCGGATCAGACTGGGAAACTTCAGCTTCCATTAGACAATGAAGATGTGCGAATCTGGTACGTCCACAATTCACGGTTTCCTTAGATCCATGAAATTCCGTGTTGAATTTTAGTCAGAAAATGAAAACTCCGGAGCCGCTGTTCAGCAGGCCAGGGTGTAGCTCCCAGAGGCACACTGGTGCTCCTCTAGAATTTGGATAAAAATCGTTTTCACTGGAATAAAGAACCTTGATCAAGCCAGGTGGGTCTTGACAATCGAAATTGCTGCGTTTGCCCGGTATACTGACAAGAACCCACCTGTGCTTGTCCATGGCGTATTCAGCACAGGAATCTGCATCGATTGAGCCAAGACAAAGGAAAGCTCAGGGAGGCAGCACCCCTGTAGAAAAGCATTTGTACTTCAAAGATGAGGCCAATGAGGTGAAAGGACAAAGCCATGGCAAACAGTTTTCATCATCGGCAGAATTTCACGGAGCAATATTGCTGGGAGAGAAAAGGCACCATCTGAGGGAGGCAAGCTCAACAAAACTACCTAGGGCAAGAGCCGGGTTGCCCCCAGTCACTAGGCGTGTCAGGCCTCAGCATTGTAAGGAGAGTTCCCTGAAGTCCCTGAGTGAAGTTTTCTCCGCTGTCCTACGTCTACGTTCCTAAAATTTGCCTGCGGTTTCTGATGATCCTGGCTTATGAACGGCCACCATTCACCGTTCTCCTTACACTCGTGCGTCTCCATCGACCTTAAAAGAAAGGGAGGACACGCAACTGCTGGCAGGTAAATTCAGCAAAGTATGTCCCAACACAAAAGAGACAGCTCTGTGGTGACCCGTCTTCCACGGTAAAACAATTCCTAGCGAATAAGGAATCTTCCCATCGCAATGACAATATGAGAGAATTGCCACCGATGGATTTGCCGCTGTGCCTACACATCATCTTGAGGCCATACAGTAGTGAAGCACGGGAACCCAGGCGCTTCACGCTTTACCCTAGACCAGTGAAACACTGTCTCTAAACATGCCCACATGCCTGTACCTATGCCCGTTTAAAGTTAACGCTAAACCGAAATCTTCTGTCCCACTATTTTGCAGCATTTTAAAGAAGTACACTGGGAAAGATTTTTCTGCAAGGAAGAAACTGCATGCGGCATGGCTGAAATGAGAATATCATGCTGCACGAGCTCTTTGACCTCAGGTGTAGAAGTGTCATCAATGGGCATCATAGAGAAACGAGACTTTAATAAGTGATCATCAACCTCTGTGAATTGCCTTTGATCTAGACGCCTGTAATAAAGAGTTGTCCTGAGTCACATAAACTTCCACCGAGTGGTCTTTATGTGGCGCGGGAACTTGCCGGTATAAGAGAAATCCGAAGAAGGCTGAACGTCCACAATTGAATGGTCATTGCCAGAAATGAAGTGGCAGCCGGATCAGACGGGGAAACTTCAGCTTCCATTAGACAATGAAGATGTGAGAATCTGGTACATCCACAATTCACGGTTTCCTTAGATCCATGAAATTCCGTGTAGAATTTTAGTCAGAAAATGAAAACTCCAGAGCCGCTGTTCAGCAGGCCCGGGTGTAACTCCCAGAGGCACACTGGTGCTCCTCTAGGATTTGGATAAAAATCGTTTTCACTGGAATAAAGAACCTTGATCAAGCCAGGTGGGTCTTGACAATCGAAATTGCGGCGTTTGCCCGGTATACTGACAAGAACCCACCTGTGCTAGTCCATGGCGTATTCAGCACAGGAATCTGCATCGATTGAGCCAAGACAAAGGAAAGCTCAGGGAGGCAGCACCCGTGTAGAAAAGCATTTGTACTTCAAAGATGAGGCCAATGAGGTGAAAGGACAAAGCCATGGCAAACAGTTTTCATCATCGGCAGAATTTCACGGAGCAATATTGCTGGGAGAGAAAAGGCACCATCTGAGGGAGGCAAGCTCAACAAAACTACCTAGGGCAAGAGCCGGGTTGCCCCCAGTCACTAGGCGTGTCAGGCCTCAGCATTGTAAGGAGAGTTCCCTGAAGTCCCTGAGTGAAGTTTTCTCCGCTGTCCTACGTCTACGTTCCTAAAATTTGCCTGCGGTTTCTGATGATCCTGGCTTATGAACGGCCACCATTCACCGTTCTCCTTACACTCGTGCGTCTCCATCGACCTTAAAAGAAAGGGAGGACACGCAACTGCTGGCAGGTAAATTCAGCAAAGTTTGTCCCAACACAAAAGAGACAGCTCTGTGGTGACCCGTCTTCCACGGTAAAACAATTCCTAGCGAATAAGGAATCTTCCCATCGCAATGACAATATGAGAGAATTGCCACCGATGGATTTGCCGCTGTGCCTACACATCATCTTGAGGCCATACAGTAGTGAAGCACGGGAACCCAGGCGCTTCACGCTTTACCCTAGACCAGTGAAACACTGTCTCTAAACATGCCCACATGCCTGTACCTATGCCCGTTTAAAGTTAACGCTAAACCGAAATCTTCTGTCCCACTATTTTGCAGCATTTTAAAGAAGTACACTGGGAAAGATTTTTCTGCAAGGAAGAAACTGCATGCGGCATGGCTGAAATGAGAATATCATGCTGCACGAGCTCTTTGACCTCAGGTGTAGAAGTGTCATCAATGGGCATCATAGAGAAACGAGACTTTAATAAGTGATCATCAACCTCTGTGAATTGCCTTTGATCTAGACGCCTGTAATAAAGAGTTGTCCTGAGTCACATAAACTTCCACCGAGTGGTCTTTATGTGGCGCGGGAACTTGCCGGTATAAGAGAAATCCGAAGAAGGCTGAACGTCCACAATTGAATGGTCATTGCCAGAAATGAAGTGGCAGCCGGATCAGACGGGGAAACTTCAGCTTCCATTAGACAATGAAGATGTGAGAATCTGGTACATCCACAATTCACGGTTTCCTTAGATCCATGAAATTCCGTGTAGAATTTTAGTCAGAAAATGAAAACTCCAGAGCCGCTGTTCAGCAGGCCCGGGTGTAACTCCCAGAGGCACACTGGTGCTCCTCTAGGATTTGGATAAAAATCGTTTTCACTGGAATAAAGAACCTTGATCAAGCCAGGTGGGTCTTGACAATCGAAATTGCGGCGTTTGCCCGGTATACTGACAAGAACCCACCTGTGCTAGTCCATGGCGTATTCAGCACAGGAATCTGCATCGATTGAGCCAAGACAAAGGAAAGCTCAGGGAGGCAGCACCCGTGTAGAAAAGCATTTGTACTTCAAAGATGAGGCCAATGAGGTGAAAGGACAAAGCCATGGCAAACAGTTTTCATCATCGGCAGAATTTCACGGAGCAATATTGCTGGGAGAGAAAAGGCACCACCTGAGGGAGGCAAGCTCAACAAAACTACCTAGGGCAGGAGCTGGGTTGCCCCCAGGCACTAGGCGTGTCAGGCCTCAGCATTTTAAGGAGAGTTCCCTGAAGTCCCTGAGTGGTTTTCTCCGCTATCCTACGTCTACGTTCCTAAACTTTACTCTGCGGTTTCTGTTGATCCTGGCTTATGAACGGCCACCATTCACCGTTCTCCTTACACTCGTGCGTCTCCATCGACCTTAAAAGAAAGGGAGGACACGCAACTGCTGGCAGGTAAATTCAGCAAAGTTTGTCCCAACACAAAAGAGACAGCTCTGTGGTGACCCGTCTTCCACGGTAAAACATTTCCTAGCGAATAAGGAATCTTCCCATCGCAATGACAATATGAGAGAATTGCCACCGATGGATTTGCCGCTGTGCCTACACATCATCTTGAGGCCATACAGTAGTGAAGCACGGGAACCCAGGCGCTTCACCCTTTACCCTAGAGCAGTGAAACACTGTCTCTAAACATGCCCACATGCCTGTACCTATGCCCGTTTAAAGTTAACGCTAAACCGAAATCTTCTGTCCCACTATTTTGCAGCATTTTAAAGAAGTACACTAGGAAACATTTTTCTGCAAGGAAGAAACTGCAGGCGGCGTGGCTGAAATGAGAATATCATGCTGCACGAGCTCTTTGCCCTCAGATGTAGAAGTGTCATCAGTGGGCATCATAGAGAAACGGGACTTTAATAAGTGATCATCAACCTCTGAATTCCCTTTGTTCTAGACGCCTGAAATAAAGAGTTGTCCTGAGTCACATAAACCTCCACCGAGTGGTCTTTATGTGGCGCGGGAACATGCCGGTATAAGAGAATTCCGAAGAAGGCTGAACGTCCACAATTGAATGGTCATTGCCAGAAATGAAGTGGCAGCCGGATCAGACTGGGAAACTTCAGCTTCCATTAGACAATGAAGATGTGAGAATCTGGTACGTCCACAATTCACGGTTTCCTTAGATCCATGAAATTTCGTGCTGAATTTTAGTCAGAAAATGAAAACTCCGGCGCGCTGTTTAGCAGGCCCGGGTGTAGCTCCCAGAGGCACACTGGTGCTCCTCTAGAATTTGGATAAAAATCGTTTTCACTGGAATAAAGAACCTTGATCAAGCCAGGTGGGTCTTGACAATCGAAATTGCTGCGTTTGCCCGGTATACTGACAAGAACCCACCTGTGCTAGTCCATGGCGTATTCAGCACAGGAATCTGCATCGATTGAGCCAAGACAAAGGAAAGCTCAGGGAGGCAGCACCCATGTAGAAAAGCATTTGTACTTCAAAGATGAGGCCAATGAGGTGAAAGGACAAAGCCATGGCAAACAGTTTTCATCATCGGCAGAATTTCACGGAGCAATATTGCTGGGAGAGAAAAGGCACCATCTGAGGGAGGCAAGCTCAACAAAACTACCTAGGGCAAGAGCCGGGTTGCCCCCAGTCACTAGGCGTGTCAGGCCTCAGCATTGTAAGGAGAGTTCCCTGAAGTCTCTGAGTGAATTTTTCTCCGCTGTCCTACGTCTACGTTCCTAAAATTTACTCTGCGGTTTCTGATGATCCTGGCTTATGAACGGCCACCATTCACCGTTCTCCTTACACTCGTGCGTCTCCATCGACCTTAAAAGAAAGGGAGGACACGCAACTGCTGGCAGGTAAATTCAGTAAAGTTTGTCCCAACACAAAAGAGACAGCTCTGTGGTGACCCGTCTTCCACGGTAAAACAATATCGAGCGAATAAGGAATCTTCCCATCGCAATGACAATATGAGAGAATTGCCAACGATGGATTTGCCGCAGTGCCTACACATCATCTTGAGGCCATACAGTAGTGAAGCACGGGAACCCAGGCGCTTCACGCTTTACCCTAGACCAGTGAAACACTGTCTCTAAACATGCCCACATGCCTGTACCTCTGCCCGTTTAAAGTTAACGCTAAACCGAAATCTTCTGTCCCACTATTTTGCAGCATTTTTAAGAAGTACACTGGGAAAGATTTTTCTGCAAGGAAGAAACTGCAGGCGGCATGGCTGAAATGAGAATATCATGCTGCACGAGCTTTTTGTCAGGTGTAGAAGTGTCATCAATGGGCATCATAGAGAAACGGGACTTTAATAAGTAATCATCAACCTCTGTGAATTCCCTTTGTTCTAGACGCCTGAAATAAAGAGTTGTCCTGAGTCACATAAACCTCCACCGAGTGGTCTTTATGTGGCGCTGGAACATGCCGGTATAAGAGAATTCCGAAGAAGGCTGAACGTCCACAATTGAATGGTCATTGCCAGAAATGAAGTGGCAGCCGGTTCAGACTGGGAAACTTCAGCTTCCATTGGACAATGAAGATGTGAGAATCTGGTACGTCCACAATTCACGGTTTCCTTAGATCCATGAAATTCCGTGTTGAATTTTAGTCAGAAAATGAAAACTCCGGCGCGCTGTTCAGCAGGCCCGGGTGTAGCTCCCAGAGGCACACTGGTGCTCCTCTAGAATTTGGATAAAAATCGTTTTCACTGGAATAAAGAACCTTGATCAAACCAGGTGGGTCTTGACAATCGAAATTGCGGCGTTTGCCCGGTATACTGACAAGAACCCACCTGTGCTAGTCCATGGCGTATTCAGCACAGGAATCTGCATCGATTGAGCCAAGACAAAGGAAAGCTCAGGGAGGCAGCACCCGTGTAGAAAAGCATTTGTACTTCAAAGATGAGGCCAATGAGGTGAAAGGACAAAGCCATGGCAAACAGTTTTCATCATCGGCAGAATTTCACGGAGCAATATTGTTGGAGGGAAAAGGCACCACCTGAGGGAGGCAAGCTGAACAAAACTACCGAGGGCAGGAGCCAGGTTGCCCCAGGCACTAGGCGTGTCAGGCCTCAGCATTTTAAGGAGAGTTCCCTGAAGTCCCTGAGTGGTTTTCTCCGCTATCCTACGTCTACGTTCCTAAAATTTACTCTGCTGTTTCTGATGATCCTGGCTTATGAACGGCCACCATTCACCGTTCTCCTTACACTCGTGCGTCTCCATCGACCTTAAAAGAAAGGGAGGACACGCAACTGCTGGCAGGTAAATTCAGCAAAGTTTGTCCCAACAGAAAAGAGACAGCTCTGTGGTGACCCGTCTTCCACGGTAAAACATTTCCTAGCGAATAAGGAATCTTCCCATCGCAATGACAATATGAGAGAATTGCCACCGATGGATTTGCCGCAGTGCCTACACATCATCTTGAGGCCATACAGTAGTGAAGCACGGGAACCCAGGCGCTTCACCCTTTACCCTAGACCAGTGAAACACTGTCTCTAAACATGCCCACATGCCTGTACCTCTGCCCGTTTAAAGTTAACGCTAAACCGAAATCTTCTGTCCCACTATTTTGCAGCATTTTAAAGAAGTACACTGGGAAAGATTTTTCTGCAAGGAAGAAACTGCAGGCGGCATGGCTGAAATGAGAATATCATGCTGCACGAGCTCTTTGACCTCAGGTGTAGAAGTGTCATCAATGGGCATCATAGAGAAACGGGACTTTAATAAGTGATCATCAACCTCTGTGAATTCCCTTTGTTCTAGACGCCTGAAATAAAGAGTTGTCCTGAGTCACATAAACCTCCACCGAGTGGTCTTTATGTGGCGCGGGAACATGCAGGTATAAGAGAATTCCGAAGAAGGCTGAACGTCCACAATTGAATGGTCATTGCCAGAAATGAAGTGGCAGCCGGTTCAGACTGGGAAACTTCAGCTTCCATTGGACAATGAAGATGTGAGAATCTGGTACGTCCACAATTCACGGATTCCTTAGATCCATGAAATTCCGTGTTGAATTTTAGTCAGAAAATGAAAACTCCGGAGCCGCTCTTCAAGCAGGCCCGGGTGTAGCTCCCAGAGGCACAATGGTGCTCCTCTAGAATTTGGATAAAAATCGTTTTCACTGGAATAAAGAACCTTGATCAAGCCAGGTGGGTCTTGACAATCGAAATTGCTGCGTTTGCCAGGTATACTGACAAGAACCCACCTGTGCTAGTCCATGGCGTATTCAGCACAGGAATCTGCATCGATTGAGCCAAGACAAAGGAAAGCTCAGGGAGGCAGCACCCGTGTAGACAAGCATTTTTACTTCAAAGATTATGCCAATGAGGTGAAAGGACAAAGCCATGGCAAACAGTTTTCATCATCGGCAGAATTTCACGGAGCAATATTGCTGGGAGAGAAAAGGCACCACCTGAGGGAGGCAAGCTCAACAAAACTACCTAGGGCAGGAGCCGGGTTGCCCCCAGGCACTAGGCGTGTCAGGCCTCAGCATTTTAAGGAGAGTTCCCTGAAGTCCCTGAGTGGTTTTCTCCGCTATCCTACGTCTACGTTCCTAAAATTTACTCTGCGGTTTCTGTTGATCCTGGCTTATGAACGGCCACCATTCACCGTTCTCCTTACACTCGTGCGTCTCCATCGACCTTAAAAGAAAGGGAGGACACGCAACTGCTGGCAGGTAAATTCAGCAAAGTCTGTCCCAACACAAAAGAGACAGCTCTGTGGTGACCCGTCTTCCACGGTAAAACATTTCCTAGCGAATAAGGAATCTTCCCATGCAATGACAATATGAGAGAATTGCCACCGATGGATTTGCCGCTGTGCCTACACATCATCTTGAAGCCATACAGTAGTGAAGCACGGGAACCCAGGCGCTTCACCCTTTACCCTAGAGCAGTGAAACACTGTCTCTAAACATGCCCACATGCCTGTACCTATGCCCGTTTAAAGTTAACGCTAAACCGAAATCTTCTGTCCCACTATTTTGCAGCATTTTAAAGAAGTACACTGGGAAAGATTTTTCTGCAAGGAAGAAACTGCAGGCGGCATGGCTGAAATGAGAATATCATGCTGCACGAGCTCTTTGCCCTCAGATGTAGAAGTGTCATCAATGGGCATCATAGAGAAACGGGACTTTAATAAGTGATCATCAACCTCTGAATTCCCTTTGTTCTAGACGCCTGAAATAAAGAGTTGTCCTGAGTCACATAAACCTCCACCGAGTGGTCTTTATGTGGCGCTGGAACATGCCGGTATAAGAGAATTCCGAAGAAGGCTGAACGTCCACAATTGAATGGTCATTGCCAGAAATGAAGTGGCAGCCGGTTCAGACTGGGAAACTTCAGCTTCCATTGGACAATGAAGATGTGAGAATCTGGTACGTCCACAATTCACGGTTTCCTTAGATCCATGAAATTCCGTGTTGAATTTTAGTCAGAAAATGAAAACTCCGGCGCGCTGTTCAGCAGGCCCGGGTGTAGCTCCCAGAGGCACACTGGTGCTCCTCTAGAATTTGGATAAAAATCGTTTTCACTGGAATAAAGAACCTTGATCAAACCAGGTGGGTCTTGACAATCGAAATTGCGGCGTTTGCCCGGTATACTGACAAGAACCCACCTGTGCTAGTCCATGGCGTATTCAGCACAGGAATCTGCATCGATTGAGCCAAGACAAAGGAAAGCTCAGGGAGGCAGCACCCGTGTAGAAAAGCATTTGTACTTCAAAGATGAGGCCAATGAGGTGAAAGGACAAAGCCATGGCAAACAGTTTTCATCATCGGCAGAATTTCACGGAGCAATATTGTTGGAGGGAAAAGGCACCACCTGAGGGAGGCAAGCTCAACAAAACTACCGAGGGCAGGAGCCAGGTTGCCCCAGGCACTAGGCGTGTCAGGCCTCAGCATTTTAAGGAGAGTTCCCTGAAGTCCCTGAGTGGTTTTCTCCGCTATCCTACGTCTACGTTCCTAAAATTTACTCTGCTGTTTCTGATGATCCTGGCTTATGAACGGCCACCATTCACCGTTCTCCTTACACTCGTGCGTCTCCATCGACCTTAAAAGAAAGGGAGGACACGCAACTGCTGGCAGGTAAATTCAGCAAAGTTTGTCCCAACAGAAAAGAGACAGCTCTGTGGTGACCCGTCTTCCACGGTAAAACAATATGTAGCGAATAAGGAATCTTCCCATCGCAATGACAATATGAGAGAATTGCCACCGATGGATTTGCCGCAGTGCCTACACATCATCTTGAGGCCATACAGTAGTGAAGCACGGGAACCCAGGCGCTTCACCCTTTACCCTAGACCAGTGAAACACTGTCTCTAAACATGCCCACATGCCTGTACCTCTGCCCGTTTAAAGTTAACGCTAAACCGAAATCTTCTGTCCCACTATTTTGCAGCATTTTAAAGAAGTACACTGGGAAAGATTTTTCTGCAAGGAAGAAACTGCAGGCGGCATGGCTGAAATGAGAATATCATGCTGCACGAGCTCTTTGACCTCAGGTGTAGAAGTGTCATCAATGGGCATCATAGAGAAACGGGACTTTAATAAGTGATCATCAACCTCTGTGAATTCCCTTTGTTCTAGACGCCTGAAATAAAGAGTTGTCCTGAGTCACATAAACCTCCACCGAGTGGTCTTTATGTGGCGCGGGAACATGCAGGTATAAGAGAATTCCGAAGAAGGCTGAACGTCCACAATTGAATGGTCATTGCCAGAAATGAAGTGGCAGCCGGTTCAGACTGGGAAACTTCAGCTTCCATTGGACAATGAAGATGTGAGAATCTGGTACGTCCACAATTCACGGATTCCTTAGATCCATGAAATTCCGTGTTGAATTTTAGTCAGAAAATGAAAACTCCGGAGCCGCTCTTCAAGCAGGCCCGGGTGTAGCTCCCAGAGGCACAATGGTGCTCCTCTAGAATTTGGATAAAAATCGTTTTCACTGGAATAAAGAACCTTGATCAAGCCAGGTGGGTCTTGACAATCGAAATTGCTGCGTTTGCCAGGTATACTGACAAGAACCCACCTGTGCTAGTCCATGGCGTATTCAGCACAGGAATCTGCATCGATTGAGCCAAGACAAAGGAAAGCTCAGGGAGGCAGCACCCGTGTAGACAAGCATTTTTACTTCAAAGATTATGCCAATGAGGTGAAAGGACAAAGCCATGGCAAACAGTTTTCATCATCGGCAGAATTTCACGGAGCAATATTGCTGGGAGAGAAAAGGCACCACCTGAGGGAGGCAAGCTCAACAAAACTACCTAGGGCAGGAGCCGGGTTGCCCCCAGGCACTAGGCGTGTCAGGCCTCAGCATTTTAAGGAGAGTTCCCTGAAGTCCCTGAGTGGTTTTCTCCGCTATCCTACGTCTACGTTCCTAAAATTTACTCTGCGGTTTCTGTTGATCCTGGCTTATGAACGGCCACCATTCACCGTTCTCCTTACACTCGTGCGTCTCCATCGACCTTAAAAGAAAGGGAGGACACGCAACTGCTGGCAGGTAAATTCAGCAAAGTCTGTCCCAACACAAAAGAGACAGCTCTGTGGTGACCCGTCTTCCACGGTAAAACATTTCCTAGCGAATAAGGAATCTTCCCATGCAATGACAATATGAGAGAATTGCCACCGATGGATTTGCCGCTGTGCCTACACATCATCTTGAAGCCATACAGTAGTGAAGCACGGGAACCCAGGCGCTTCACCCTTTACCCTAGAGCAGTGAAACACTGTCTCTAAACATGCCCACATGCCTGTACCTATGCCCGTTTAAAGTTAACGCTAAACCGAAATCTTCTGTCCCACTATTTTGCAGCATTTTAAAGAAGTACACTGGGAAAGATTTTTCTGCAAGGAAGAAACTGCAGGCGGCATGGCTGAAATGAGAATATCATGCTGCACGAGCTCTTTGCCCTCAGATGTAGAAGTGTCATCAATGGGCATCATAGAGAAACGGGACTTTAATAAGTGATCATCAACCTCTGAATTCCCTTTGTTCTAGACGCCTGAAATAAAGAGTTGTCCTGAGTCACATAAACCTCCACCGAGTGGTCTTTATGTGGCGAGGGAACATACCGGTATAAGAGAATTCCGAAGAAGGCTGAACGTCCACAATTGAATGGTCATTGCCAGAAATGAAGTGGCAGCCGGATCAGACTGGGAAACTTCAACTTCCATTAGACAATGAAGATGTGAGAATCTGGTACGTCCACAATTCACGGTTTCCTTAGATCCATGAAATTCCGTGCTGAATTTTAGTCAGAAAATGAAAATTCCGGCACGCTGTTTAGCAGGCCCGGGTGTAGCTCCCAGAGGCACACTGGTGCTCCTCTAGAATTTGGATAAAAATCGTTTTCACTGGAATAAAGAACCTTGATCAAGCCAGGTGGGTCTTGACAATCGAAATTGCTGCGTTAGCCCGGTATACTGACAAGAACCCACCTGTGCTAGTCCATGGCGTATTCAGCACAGGAATCTGCATCGATTGAGCCAAGACAAAGGAAAGCTCAGGGAGGCAGCACCCCTGTAGAAAAGCATTTGTACTTCAAAGATGAGGCCAATGAGGTGAAAGGACAAAGCCATGGCAAACAGTTTTCATCATCGGCAGAATTTCACGGAGCAATATTGCTGGGAGAGAAAAGGCACCATCTGAGGGAGGCAAGCTCAACAAAACTACCTAGGGCAAGAGCCTGGTTGCCCCCAGTCACTAGGCGTGTCAGGCCTCAGCATTGTAAGGAGAGTTTCCTGAAGTCTCTGAGTGAATTTTTCTCCGCTCTCCTACGTCTACGTTCCTAAAATTTACTCTGCGGTTTTTGATGATCCTGGCTTATGAACGGCCACCATTCACCGTTCTCCTTACACTCGTGCGTCTCCATCGACCTTAAAAGAAAGGGAGGACACGCAACTGCTGGCAGGTAAATTCAGCAAAGTTTGTACCAACACAAAAGAGACAGCTCTGTGGTGACCCGTCTTCCACGGTAAAACAATATCTAGCGAATAAGGAATCTTCCCATCGCAATGACAATATGAGAGAATTGCCACCGATGGATTTGCCGCAGTGCCTACACATCATCTTGAGGCCATACAGTAGTGAAGCACGGGAACCCAGGCGCTTCACCCTTTACCCTAGACCAGTGAAACACTGTCTCTAAACATGCCCACATGCCTGTACCTCTGCCCGTTTAAAGTTAACGCTAAACCGAAATCTGTCCCACTATTTTGCAGCATTTTAAGGAAGTACACTGGGAAAGATTTTTCTGCAAGGAAGAAACTGCAGGCGGCATGGCTGAAATGAGAATATCATGCTGCACTAGGTTTTTGCCCTCAGATGTAGAAGTGTCATCAGTGGGCATCATAGAGAAACGGGACTTAATAAGTAATCATCAACCTCTGTGAATTCCCTTTGTTCTAGACGCCTGAAATAAAGAGTTGTCCTGAGTCACATAAACCTCCACCGAGTGGTCTTTATGTGGCGCGGGAACATGCCGGTATAAGAGAAATCCGAAGAAGGCTGAACGTCCACAATTGAATTGTCAATGCCAGAAATGAAGTGGCAGCCGGTTCAGACTGGGAAACTTCAGCTTCCATTGGACAATGAAGATGTGAGAATCTGGTACGTCCACAATTCACGGTTTCCTTAGATCCATGAAATTCCGTGTTGAATTTTAGTCAGAAAATGAAAACTCCGGAGCCGCTCTTCAGCAGGCCCTGGTGTAGCTCCCAGAGGCACAATGGAGCTCCTCTAGAATTTGGATAAAAATCGTTTTCACTGGAATAAAGAACCTTGATCAAACCAGGTGGGTCTTGACAATCGAAATTGCGGCGTTTGCCCGGTATACTGACAAGAACCCACCTGTGCTAGTCCATGGCGTATTCAGCACAGGAATCTGCATCGATTGAGCCAAGACAAAGGAAAGCTCAGGGGGCAGCACCCGTGTAGAAAAGCATTTGTACTTCAAACATTAGGCCAATGAGGTGAAAGGACAAAGCCATGGCAAACAGTTTTCATCATCGGCAGAATTTCACGGAGCAATATTGCTGGGAGGGAAAAGGCACCACCTGAGGGAGGCACGCTCAACAAAACTACCTAGGGCAGGAGCCAGGTTGCCCCCAGGCACTAGGCGTGTCAGGCCTCAGCATTGTAAGGAGAGTTCACTGAAGTCCCTGAGTGAAGTTTTCTCCGCTGTCCTACGTCTACGTTCCTAAAATTTACTCTGCGGTTTCTGATGATCCTGGCTTATGAACGGCCACCATTCACCATTCTCCTTACACTCGTGCGTCTCCATCGACCTTAAAAGAAAGGGAGGACACGCAACTGCTGGCAGGTAAATTCAGCAAAGTTTGTCTCAACACAAAAGAGACAGCTCTGTGGTGACCCGTCTTCCACGGTAAAACAGTTCCTAGCGAATAAGGAATCTTCCCATCGCAATGACAATGAGAGAACTGCCACCGATGGATTTGCCGCTGTGCCTACACATCATCTTGAGGCCATACAGTAGTGAAGCACGGGAACCTAGGCGCTTCACCCTTTACCCTAGATCAGTGAAACACTGTCTCTAAACATGCCCACATGCCTGTACCTATGCCCGTTTAAAGTTAACGCTAAACCGAAATCTTCTGTCCCACTATTTTGCAGCATTTTAAAGAAGTACACTGGGAAAGATTTTTCTGCAAGGAAGAAACTGCAGGCGGCATGGCTGAAATGAGAATATCATGCTGCACGAGCTCTTTGCCCTCAGATGTAGAAGTGTCATCAGTGGCATCATAGAGAAACGGGACTTTAATAAGTGATCATCAACCTCTGTGAATTCCCTTTGTTCTAGACGCCTGAAATAAAGAGTTGTCCTGAGTCACATAAACCTCCACCGAGGATCTTTATGTGGCGCGGGAACATGCCAGTATTAGAGAATTCCGAAGAAGGCTGAACGTCCACAATTGAATGGTCATTGCCAGAAATGAAGTGGCAGCCGGTTCAGACTGGGAAACTTCAGCTTCCATTAGACAATGAAGATGTGAGAATCTGGTACGTCCACAATTCACGGTTTCCTTAGATCCATGAAATTCCGTGTTGAATTTTAGTCAGAAAATGAAAACTCCGGAGCCGCTCTTCAGCAGGCCCGGGTGTAGCTCCCAGAGGCACACTGGTGCTCCTCTAGAATTTGGATAAAAATCGTTTTCACTGGAATAAAGAACCTTGATCAAGCCAGGTGGGTCTTGACAATCGAAATTGCGGCGTTTGCCCGGTATACTGACAAGAACCCACCTGTGCTAGTCCATGGCGTATTCAGCACAGGAATCTGCATCGATTGAGCCAAGACAAAGGAAAGCTCAGGGAGGCAGCACCCCTGTAGAAAAGCATTTGTACTTCAAAGATGAGGCCAATGAGGTGAAAGAACAAAGCCATGGCAAACAGTTTTCATCATCGGCAGAATTTCACGGAGCAATATTGCTGGGAGAGAAAAGGCACCACCTGAGGGAGGCACGCTCAACAAAACTACCTAGGGCAGGAGTCGGGTTGCCCCCAGGCACTAGGCGTGTCAGGCCTCAGCGTTGTAAGGAGAGTTCACTGAAGTCCCTGAGTGAAGTTTTCTCCGCTGTCCTACGTCTACGTTCCTAAAATTTACTCTGCGGTTTCTGATGATCCTGGCTGATGAACGGCCACCATTCACCATTCTCCTTACACTCGTGCGTCTCCATCGACCTTAAAAGAAAGGGAGGACACGCAACTGCTGGCAGGTAAATTCAGCAAAGTTTTTCTCAACACAAAAGAGACAGCTCTGTGGTGACCCGTCTTCCACGGTAAAACAGTTCCTAGCGAATAAGGAATCTTCCCATCGCAATGACAATGAGAGAACTGCCACCGATGGATTTGCCGCTGTGCCTACACATCATCTTGAGGCCATACAGTAGTGAAGCACGGGAACCTAGGCGCTTCACCCTTTACCCTAGATCAGTGAAACACTGTCTCTAAACATGCCCACATGCCTGTACCTATGCCCGTTTAAAGTTAACGCTAAACCGAAATCTTCTGTCCCACTATTTTGCAGCATTTTAAAGAAGTACACTGGGAAAGATTTTTCTGCAAGGAAGAAACTGCAGGCGGCATGGCTGAAATGAGAATATCATGCTGCACGAGCTCTTTGCCCTCAGATGTAGAAGTGTCATCAGTGGCATCATAGAGAAACGGGACTTTAATAAGTGATCATCAACCTCTGTGAATTCCCTTTGTTCTAGACGCCTGAAATACAGAGTTGTCCTGAGTCACATAAACCTCCACCGAGGATCTTTATGTGGCGCGGGAACATGCCGGTATAAGAGAATTCCGAAGAAGGCTGAACGTCCACAATTGAATGGTCATTGCCAGAAATGAAGTGGCAGCCGGATCAGACTGGGAAACTTCAGCATCCATTAGACAATGAAGATGTGAGAATCTGGTACGTCCACAATTCACGGTTTCCTTAGATCCATGAAATTCCGTGTTGAATTTTAGTCAGAAAATGAAAACTCCGGAGCCGCTCTTCAGCAGGCCCGGGTGTAGCTCCCAGAGGCACACTGGTGCTCCTCTAGAATTTGGATAAAAATCGTTTTCACTGGAATAAGGAACCTTGATCAAGCCAGGTGGGTCTTGACAATCGAAATTGCTGCGTTCGCCCGGTATACTGACAAGAACCCACCTGTGCTAGTCCATGGCGTATTCAGCACAGGAATCTGCATCGATTGAGCCAAGACAAAGGAAAGCTCAGGGAGGCAGCACCCGTGTAGAAAAGCATTTGTACTTCAAAGATTAGGCCAATGAGGTGAAAGGACAAAGCCATGGCAAACAGTTTTCATCATCGGCAGAATTTCACGGAGCAATATTGCTGGGAGGGAAAAGGCACCACCTGAGGGAGGCACGCTCAACAAAACTACCTAGGGCAGGAGCCAGGTTGCCCCCAGGCACTAGGCGTGTCAGGCCTCAGCATTGTAAGGAGAGTTCACTGAAGTCCCTGAGTGAAGTTTTCTCCGCTGTCCTACGTCTACGTTCCTAAAATTTACTCTGCGGTTTCTGATGATCCTGGCTTATGAACGGCCACCATTCACCATTCTCCTTACACTCGTGCGTCTCCATCGACCTTAAAAGAAAGGGAGGACACGCAACTACTGGCAGGTAAATTCAGCAATGTTTGTGTCAACACAAAAGAGACAGCTCTGTGGTGACCCGTCTTCCACGGTAAAACATTTCCTAGCGAATAAGGAATCTTCCCATAGCAATGACAATATGAGAGAATTGCCACCGATGGATTTGCCGCTGTGCCTACACATCATCTTGAGGCCATACAGTAGTGAAGCACGGGAACCCAGGCGCTTCACCCTTTACCCTAGATCAGTGAAACACTGTCTCTAAACATGCCCACATGCCTGTACCTATGCCCGTTTAAAGTTAACGCTAAACCGAAATCTTCTGTCCCACTATTTTGCAGCATTTTAAAGAAGTACACTGGGAAAGATTTTTCTGCAAGGAAGAAACTGCAGGCGGCATGGCTGAAATGAGAATATCATGCTGCACTAGGTTTTTGCCCTCAGATGTAGAAGTGTCATCAGTGGGCATCATAGAGAAACGGGACTTAATAAGTGATCATCAACCTCTGTGAATTCCCTTTGTTCTAGACGCCTGAAATAAAGAATTGTCCTGAGTCACATAAACCTCCACCGAGTTGTCTTTATGTGGCGCGGGAACATGCCAGTATAAGAGAATTCCGAAGAAGGCTGAACGTCCACAATTGAATGGTCATTGCCAGAAATGAAGTGGCAGCCGGTTCAGACTGGGATACTTCAGCTTCCATTAGACAATGAAGATGTGAGAATCTGGTACGTCCACAATTCACGGTTTCCTTAGATCCATGAAATTCCGTGCTGAATTTTAGTCAGAAAATGAAAACTCCGGAGCCGCTCTTCAGCAGGCCCGGGTGTAGCTCCCAGAGGCACAATGGTGCTCCTCTAGAATTTGGATAAAAATCGTTTTCACTGGAATAAAGAACCTTGATCAAGCCAGGTGGGTCTTGACAATCGAAATTGCTGCGTTAGCCCGGTATACTGACAAGAACCCACCTGTGCTAGTCCATGGCGTATTCAGCACAGGAATCTGCATCGATTGAGCCAAGACAAAGGAAAGCTCAGGGAGGCAGCACCCCTGTAGAAAAGCATTTGTACTTCAAAGATGAGGCCAATGAGGTGAAAGGACAAAGCCATGGCAAACAGTTTTCATCATCGGCAGAATTTCACGGAGCAATATTGCTGGGAGAGAAAAGGCACCATCTGAGGGAGGCAAGCTCAACAAAACTACCTAGGGCAAGAGCCGGGTTGCCCCCAGTCACTAGGCGTGTCAGGCCTCAGCATTGTAAGGAGAGTTCCCTGAAGTCTCTGAGTGAATTTTTCTCCGCTGTCCTACGTCTACGTTCCTAAAATTTACTCTGCGGTTTCTGATGATCCTGGCTTATGAACGGCCACCATTCACCGTTCTCCTTACACTCGTGCGTCTCCATCGACCTTAAAAGAAAGGGAGGACACGCAACTGCTGGCAGGTAAATTCAGCAAAGTTTGTACCAACACAAAAGAGACAGCTCTGTGGTGACCCGTCTTCCACGGTAAAACAATATCTAGCGAACAAGGAATCTTCCCATCGCAATGACAATATGAGAGAATTGCCACCGATGGATTTGCCGCAGTGCCTACACATCATCTTGAGGCCATACAGTAGTGAAGCACGGGAACCCAGGCGCTTCACGCTTTACCCTAGACCAGTGAAACACTGTCTCTAAACATGCCCACATGCCTGTACCTCTGCCCGTTTAAAGTTAACGCTAAACCGAAATCTTCTGTCCCACTATTTTGCAGCATTTTAAAGAAGTACACTGGGAAAGATTTTTCTGCAAGGAAGAAACTGCAGGCGGCATGGCTGAAATGAGAATATCATGCTGCACGAGCTTTTTGTCAGGTGTAGAAGTGTCATCAATGGGCATCATAGAGAAACGGGACTTTAATAAGTAATCATCAACCTCTGTGAATTCCCTTTGTTCTAGACGCCTGAAATAAAGAGTTGTCCTGAGTCACATAAACCTCCACCGAGTGGTCTTTATGTTTCGCTGGAACATGCCGGTATAAGAGAATTCCGAAGAAGGCTGAACGTCCACAATTGAATGGTCATTGCCAGAAATGAAGTGGCAGCCGGTTCAGACTGGGAAACTTCAGCTTCCATTGGACAATGAAGATGTGAGAATCTGGTACGTCCACAATTCACGGTTTCCTTAGATCCATGAAATTCCGTGTTGAATTTTAGTCAGAAAATGAAAACTCCGGAGCCGCTGTTCAGCAGGCCCGGGTGTAGCTCCCAGAGGCACACTGGTGCTCCTCTAGAATTTGGATAAAAATCGTTTTCACTGGAATAAAGAACCTTGATCAAACCAGGTGGGTCTTGACAATCGAAATTGCGGCGTTTGCCCGGTATACTGACAAGAACCCACCTGTGCTAGTCCATGGCGTATTCAGCACAGGAATCTGCATCGATTGAGCCAAGACAAAGGAAAGCTCAGGGAGGCAGCACCCGTGTAGAAAAGCATTTGTACTTCAAAGATTAGGCCAATGAGGTGAAAGGACAAAGCCATGGCAAACAGTTTTCATCATCGGCAGAATTTCTCGGAGCAATAATGCTGGGAGGGAAAAGGCACCACCTGAGGGAGGCACGCTCAACAAAACTACCTAGGGCAGGAGCCAGGTTGCCCCCAGGCACTAGGCGTGTCAGGCCTCAGCATTTTAAGGAGAGTTCCCTGAAGTCCCTGAGTGGTTTTCTCCGCTATCCTACGTCTACGTTCCTAAAATTTACTCTGCGGTTTCTGATGATCCTGGCTTATGAACGGCCACCATTCACCGTTCTCCTTACACACGTGCGTCTCCATCGACCTTAAAAGAAAGGGAGGACACGCAACTGCTGGCAGGTAAATTCAGTAAAGTTTGTCCCAACAGAAAAGAGACAGCTCTGTGGTGACCCGTCTTCCACGGTAAAACAATATCTAGCGAATAAGGAATCTTCCCATCGCAATGACAATATGAGAGAATTGCCACCGATGGATTTGCCGCAGTGCCTACACATCATCTTGAGGCCATACAGTAGTGAAGCACGGGAACCCAGGCGCTTCACCCTTTACCCTAGACCAGTGAAACACTGTCTCTAAACATGCCCACATGCCTGTACCTCTGCCCGTTTAAAGTTAACGCTAAACCGAAATCTTCTGTCCCACTATTTTGCAGCATTTTAAAGAAGTACACTGGGAAAGATTTTTCTGCAAGGAAGAAACTGCAGGCGGCATGGCTGAAATGAGAATATCATGCTGCACGAGCTCTTTGACCTCAGGTGTAGAAGTGTCATCAATGGGCATCATAGAGAAACGGGACATTAATAAGTGATCATCAACCTCTGTGAATTCCCTTTGTTCTAGACGCCTGAAATAAAGAGTTGTCCTGAGTCACATAAACCTCCACCGAGTCGTCTTTATGTGGCGCGGGAACATGCAGGTATAAGAGAATTCCGAAGAAGGCTGAACGTCCACAAGTGAATGGTCATTGCCAGAAATGAAGTGTCAGCCGGTTCAGACTGGGAAACTTCAGCTTCCATTGGACAATGAAGATGTGAGAATCTGGTACGTCCACAATTCACGGTTTCCTTAGATCCATGAAATTCCGTGTTGAATTTTAGTCAGAAAATGAAAACTCCGGAGCCGCTCTTCAGCAGGCCCGGGTGTAGCTCCCAGAGGCACAATGGTGCTCCTCTAGAATTTGGATAAAAATCGTTTTCACTGGAATAAAGAACCTTGATCAAGCCAGGTGGGTCTTGACAATCGAAATTGCTGCGTTTGCCAGGTATACTGACAAGAACCCACCTGTGCTAGTCCATGGCGTATTCAGCACAGGAATCTGCATCGATTGAGCCAAGACAAAGGAAAGCTCAGGGAGGCAGCACCCGTGTAGACAAGCATTTTTACTTCAAAGATGAGGCCAATGAGGTGAAAGGACAAAGCCATGGCAAACAGTTTTCATCATCGGCAGAATTTCACGGAGCAATATTGCTGGGAGAGAAAAGGCACCACCTGAGGGAGGCAAGCTCAACAAAACTACCTAGGGCAGGAGCCGGGTTGCCCCCAGGCACTAGGCGTGTCAGGCCTCAGCATTTTAAGGAGAGTTCCCTGAAGTCCCTGAGTGGTTTTCTCCGCTATCCTACGTCTACGTTCCTAAAATTTACTCTGCGGTTTCTGTTGATCCTGGCTTCTGAACGGCCACCATTCACCGTTCTCCTTACACTCGTGCGTCTCCATCGACCTTAAAAGAAAGGGAGGACACGCAACTGCTGGCAGGTAAATTCAGCAAAGTTTGTCCCAACACAAAAGAGACAGCTCTGTGGTGACCCGTCTTCCACGGTAAAACATTTCCTAGCGAATAAGGAATCTTCCCATCGCAATGACAATATGAGAGAATTGCCACCGATGGATTTGCCGCTGTGCCTACACATCATCTTGAGGCCATACAGTAGTGAAGCACGGGAACCCAGGCGCTTCACCCTTTACCCTAGAGCAGTGAAACACTGTCTCTAAACATGCCCACATGCCTGTACCTATGCCCGTTTAAAGTTAACGCTAAACCGAAATCTTCTGTCCCACTATTTTGCAGCATTTTAAAGAAGTACACTAGGAAACATTTTTCTGCAAGGAAGAAATTGCAGGCGGCATGGCTGATATGAGAATATGCTGCACGAGCTCTTTGCCCTCAGATGTAGAAGTGTCATCAGTGGGCATCATAGAGAAACGGGACTTTAATAAGTGATCATCAACCTCTGAATTCCCTTTGTTCTAGACGCCTGAAATAAAGAGTTGTCCTGAGTCACATAAACCTCCACCGAGTGGTCTTTATGTGGCGCGGGAACATGCCGGTATAAGAGAATTCCGAAGAAGGCTGAACGTCCACAATTGAATGGTCATTGCGTTCTCTAGCGGGTACTTGGGCTATCTAAGTTACCTAGCGGGCACTTGGACTATGTAGGTTAACGGACGGGCACTTGGACTATGTAGGTAACATAATGGTCACTTGGACTGCCTAGGTTACCTAGCGGGGACTTGGACTATGTAGGTTAACTAGCGGGCACTTTGACTATGTAGGATCCCTATCGGACATTTGTACTACTTAGGTTAATTAGCGGGCACTTTGACTATCTACGTTAACTAGCGGGAACTTGGACTATCAAGGTCAACTAGCGGGCCCTTGTACTATGTAGGTTAACTAGCGGGCACTTGGACTATCTAGGTTAACTAGCGGACCTTGTACTATGTAGGTTAACTAGCGGGCACTTGGACTATGTACGTCCCCTAGTGGGCCCTTGGACCATCTAGGTTAACTAACGGGCACTAGGACTATCTAGGTTACCTACCGGGCACGTGGACTATGTAGGTTAACTAGCGGACACTTGCACGATCTAGGTTAACTAGCGGGCCCTTGCACTATGTAGGTTAACTAGCGGGCCCATGGATTATGTAGGTTTACTAGCAGGCACTTGGACTATCTAGGTTAACTAGTGGGCACTTGGACTATGTAGTTTCCCTAGCGGGCATTTGGACAATTTAGGTTACCAAGCGGGAACTTGGACTATGTAAGTTCCCTAGCGGGCACTGGGACTGTCTAGGTTAACTAGCGTGCACTTGGACTATGTAGGTTCCTTAGTGGGCACTTGGACTATCTAGGTTGCCTAGCGGGCATTTGGACAATTTAGGTTACCAAGCGGGAACTTGGACTATGTAAGTTCCCTAGCGGGCACTGGGACTGTCTAGGTTAACTAGCGGGCACTTGGACTATGTAGTTTCCCTAGCGGGCATTTGGACAATTTAGGTTACCAAGCGGGAACTTGGACTATGTAAGTTCCCTAGCGGGCACTGGGACTGTCTAGGTTAACTAGCGTGCACTTGGACTATGTAGGTTCCTTAGTGGGCACTTGGACTATCTAGGTTGCCTAGCGGGCACTTGGACTATGTAGGTTAACTAGCGTGCCCTTGGACTATCTAGGTTACGTAGCGGGTTCTTTGTATATAGGTTAACTTGCTGGTACTTGGACTATGTAGGTTAACTAGAGGACACTTGGATTATCTAGGTTAACTAGTGGGCCCTTGGACTATGTAGGTTAAGTAGCAGGCACTTGGACAATCTAGGTTAACTCGCGGGCACTTGGAAGATCTAGGTTAACTAGCAAGCACTTGGACTATCAAAGTTAACAAGTGAGACCTTGGACTATGTAGATTACCTAGCGGGCACTTGGACTATATAGGTTACCTAGCGGGCACTTGGACTATGTAGGGTAACTAGCGAGCACTTGGACTCTAGGTTACCTAGCGGGCACTTGGACTATCTAGGTTAACCAACGGACACTTGGACTACGTAGGTTAACTAGCGGACACTTCGACTATCTAGGTTAGCTAACGGGCAATTGGACTATCTAGGTTAACTAACGGGCACTTGGACTATGTAGGTTCCCTAGAGAGCACATGGAATATTTAGGTTACCTAGCAGGCACTTTGACTATCTAGGTTAATAACGGGCACTTGGACTATGTAGGTTCCCCAGCGGGCACTTGGAGTATATAGGTTCCCTATGGGCACGTGGAGTATGTAGTTTCCCTAACTGGCACTTGGAATATATAGGTTCCCTATCGGGCACTTGAACTATGTAGGTTCCTCAGCGGGCACTTGGACTATGTAGGTTCCCTATCGGGCATTGGACTATGTAGGTTAACTAGCAGGACCTTGGACTATCTAGGTTACCTAGCGGGCACTTGGACTATGTAGGGTAACTAGCGGACACTTGGACAATCTAGGTTACCTAGCGGGCACTTGAACTATGTACATAACCTAATGGGCACTTGGACTATCTAGGTTACCTAGCGGGCACTTGGACTATGTACGTCCCCTAGCGGGCACTTGGACTATCTAGGTTAACTAGAGGGCCCTTGGACGATCTAGGTTAACTAGCGGGCACTTGGACTATCTAGGTTAACGAACGGGCACTTGGACTATGTAGGTAACCTAGCGGGCACTTGGACTGTCTAGGTTACCTAGCGGGCAGTTTGACTATCTAGGTTAACGAACGGGCACTTGGATATGTAGGTTACGTAGCGGGCACTTGGACTATGTAGGATCCCTATCGGACATTTGGACTACTTAGATTAACTAGCGGGCACTTGGACTATCTAGGTTAACTAGCGGGCACTTGGACTATCTAGGTCAAGTAGCGGGCCCTTGTACTACGTAGGTTAACTAGCGGGCACTTGGACTATATAGGTTAAATAGCGGACCTTGGACTATGTAGGTTAACTTGCGGGCCCTTGGACTATGTAGGTTAACTAGCGGGCACTTGGATTATCTAGGTTTCCTAGCCAGCACTCAGACTATGTACATACCCTAGCGCGCACTTGGACTATCAAGGTTACCTCGCGGGCACTTGGACTATGTACGTCCCCTAGTGGGCACTTGGACTATCTAGGTTAACTAACGGGCTCTTGGACTATGTAGGTTACCTAGCGGGCACTTGGACTATGTAGGTTAACTCGAAGGCGCTTGGACTATCAAGGTTACCTAGTGGGCCCTTGGACTATGTAGATTACCAGCGGGCACTTGGACTATCTAGGTTAATGAACGTGCACTTGGACTATGTAGGTAACCTAGTGGGCACTTGGACTGTCTAGGTTACCTAGTGGGCACTCGGCCTATCTAGGTTAACGAACGGGCACTTGGACTATGTAGGTTAACTAGCGGGCCCTTGGACTATCTAGGTTTATTAGCGGGCACTTGGACTATCTAGGTTAACAAGCGGCCACTTGGACCATCTAGGTTAACTAGCGGGCATTTGGATTATGTAGGTTAAGTAGCGGACACTTCGACTATCTAGGTTAGCTAACGTGCAATTGGACTATCTAGGTTACCTAGTGGGCACTTCGACTACGTAGGTTCCCTAGCGGGCACTTGGAGTATTTAGGTTACCTAGCAGGCACTTTGACTATCTAGGTTAACTAACGGGCACTTGGACTATGTAGGTTGCTTAGCGAGCACTTGGACTATGTAGATTCCCTAGGGGGCACTTGGACTATGTATGTCCCCTAGCGGGCACTTGGACTATCTAGGTTAACTATTGGGCCCTTGGACTATGTAGGTTAACTATCGGGCACTTGGATTATCTAGGTTAACCAGCGGGCACTTGGACGATCTAGGTTAACTAGCGGGCACTTGGACTATCTAGGTTAGCTAGTGGGCATTTGGACTATCTAGATTAACTAGCGGGCCCTTGGACTATCTAGGTTAACTAGCGGGCACTTGGACTATCTAGGTTAACTAGTGGGCACTTGGACTATCTAGATTAACTAGCGGGCCCTTGGACTATCTAGGTTAACTAGCGGGCACTTGGACTATCTAGGTTAACTAGCGGGCACTGGACTATGTAGATTAACTAGCGGGCCCTTAGACTATCTAGGTTTACTAGCGGGCACTTGGACTATCTAGGTTAACAAGCGGGCACTTGGATTATCTAGGTTAACTAGCGGGCATTTGGATTAATTAGGTTACATAGTGGGCACTTGGACTATGTATGTTACCTAGCCGACACTTGGACTATGTAGGTTAACTAGAAGGCACTTGGACTATCTAGGTTACCTAGCAGGCACTTGGACTGTGTAGGTTACCTAGCGGGCACTTGGCCTATCTAGGTTAACGAACGGGCACTTGGACTATGTAGGTTAACTAGCGGACACTTCGACTATCTAGGTTAGCTAACGGTCAATTGGACTATCTAGGTTACCTAGCGGGCCCTTGGACTATGTAGGTTCCCTAGCGGGCACTTGGACTATTTAGGTTACCTAGCAGGCACTTTGACTATCTAGGTTACCTAGCGGGCACTTGGACAATGTAGGTTCCCTAGCAGGCACTTGGACTATTTAGGTTACCTAGCAGGCACTTTGACTATCTAGGTTAACTAACGGGCACTTGGACTATGTAGGTTGACTAGCGAGCACATGGACTATGTAGGTTCCCAGCGGGCACTTGGACTATGTAGGTTCCCTATCGGGTACTTGGACTGTCTAGCTTAACTAGCGGGCAATTGGACTGTCTAGGTTACCTAATGGGTACTTGGACTATGTAGTTTACCTAGCAGGCACTTGGAGTATGTAGGTTAACTAGCAGGCACTTGGACTATCTAGGTTACCTAGAAGGCACTTGGACTATGTACGTTCCCTAGCGGGTACTTGGGCTACCTAAGTTACCTAGCGGGCACTTGGACTATGTAGGTTAACGGACGAGCACTTGGACTATGTAGGTAACATAATGGTCACTTGGACTGCCTAGGTTACCTAGCGGGGACTTGGACTATGTAGGTTAACTAGCGGGCACTTTGACTATGTAGGATCCCTATCGGACATTTGTACTACTTAGGTTAATTAGCGGGCACTTTGACTATCTACGTTAACTAGCGGGAACTTGGACTATCAAGGTCAACTAGCGGGCCCTTGTACTATGTAGGTTAACTAGCGGGCACTTGGACTATCTAGGTTAACTAGCGGACCTTGGACTATGTAGGTTAACTAGCGGGCACTTGGACTATGTACGTCCCCTAGTGGGCCCTTGGACTATCTAGGTTAACTAACGGGCACTAGGACTATCTAGGTTACCTACCGGGCACGTGGACTATGTAGGTTAACTAGCGGACACTTGCACGATCTAGGTTAACTAGCGGGCCCTTGCACTATGTAGGTTAACTAGCGGGCCCATGGATTATGTAGGTTTACTAGCAGGCACTTGGACTATCTAGGTTAACTAGTGGGCACTTGTACTATGTACTTTCCCTAGCGGGCATTTGGACTATTTAGGTTACCAAGCGGGAACTTGGAATATATAAGTTCCCTAGCGGGCACTGGGACTGTCTAGGTTAACTAGCGTGCACTTGGACTATGTAGGTTCCTTAGTGGGCACTTGGACTATCTAGGTTGCCTAGCGGGCACTTGGACTATGTAGGTTAACTACCGTGCCCTTGGACTATCTAGGTTACGTAGCGGGCACTTTGTATATAGGGTAACTAGCTGGTACTTGGACTATGTAGGTTAACTAGAGGACACTTGGATTATCTAGGTTAACTAGTGGGCCCTTGGACTATGTAGGTTAAGTAGCAGGCACTTGGACAATCTAGGTTAACTCGCGGGCACTTGGAAGATCTAGGTTAACTAGCAGGCACTTGGACTATCAAAGTTAACAAGTGAGACCTTGGACTATGTAGGTTACCTAGCGGGCACTTGGACTATATAGGTTACCTAGCGGGCACTTGGACTATGTAGGTTAACTAGCGAGCACTTGGACTCTAGGTTACCTAGCGGGCACTTGGACTATCTAGGTTAACCAACGGACACTTGGACTATGTAGGTTAACTAGCGGACACTTCGACTATCTAGGTTAGCTAACGGGCAATTGGACTATGTAGGTTAACTAACGGGCACTTGGACTATGTAGGTTCCCAAGAGAGCACTTGGACTATTCAGGTTACCTAGCAGGCACTTTGACTATCTAGGTTAACTAACGGGCACTTGGACTATGTAGGTTCCCTAGCGGGCACTTGGACTATATAGGTTCCCTATGGGCACGTGGAGTATGTAGGTTCCCTAACTGGCACTTGGAATATATAGGTTCCCTATCGGGCCCTTGGATTATGTAGGTTACCAGCGGGCACTTGGACTATCTAGGTTAACGAACGTGCACTTGGACTATGTAGGTAACCTAGCGGGCACTTGGACTGTCTAGGTTACCTAGAGGGCACTTCGACTATCTAGGTTAACGAACGGACACTTGGACTATCTAGGTTACCTAGCGGCACTTGGACTATTTAGGTTACCTAACAGGCACTTTGACTATCTAGGTTAACTAACATGCACTTGGACTATGTAGGTTGCCTAGCGAGCACTTGGACTATGTAGGTTCCCTATCGGGTACTTGGACTGTCTAGGTTAACTAGCGGGCAATTGGACTGTCTAGGTTACCTAGTGGGCACTTGGACTATGTAGTTTACCTAGCAGGCACTTGGACTATGGAGGTTAACTAGCGGGCACTTGGACTGTCTAGGTAACCTAGCGGGCACTTGGACTATCTAGGTTAACGAACGGGCACTTGGACTATGTAGGTAACCTAGCGGGCACTTGGACTGTCTAGGTTACCTAGCGGGCACTCGGACTATCTAGGTTAACTAGCGGGCACTGGACTATGTAGATTAACTAGCGGGCCCTTAGACTATCTAGGTTTACTAGCGGGCACTTGGACTATCTAGGTTAACAAGCGGGCACTTGGATTATCTAGGTTAACTAGCGGGCATTTGGATTATTTAGGTTACATAGTGGGCACTTGGACTATGTATGTTATCTAGCGGGCACTTGGACTACGTAGGTTAACTAGAAGGCACTTGGACTATCAAGGTTACCTAGCAGGCACTTGGACTGTGTAGGTTACCTAGCGGGCACTTGGCCTATCTAGGTTAACGAACGGGCACTTGGACTATGTAGGTTAACTAGCGGACACTTCGACTATCTAGGTTAGCTAACCGGCAATTGGACTATCTAGGTTACCTAGCGGGCCCTTAGACTATGTAGGTTCCCTAGCGGGCACTTGGACTATTTAGGTTACCTAGCAGGCACTTTGACTATCTAGGTTAACTAACGGGCACTTGGACTATGTAGGTTGCCTAGCGAGCACTTGGACTATGTAGGTTCCCAGCGGGCACTTGGACTATGTAGGTTCCCTATCGGGTACTTGGACTGTGTAGCTTAACTAGCGGGCAATTGGACTCTCTAGGTTACCTAGTGGGCACTTGGACTATGTAGTTTACCTAGCAGGCACTTGGAGTATGTAGGTTAACTAGCGGGCACTTGGACTATCTAGGTTACCTAGAAGGCACTTGGACTATGTACGTTCCCTAGCGGGTACTTGGGCTACCTAAGTTACCTAGCGGGCACTTGGACTATGTAGGTTAACGGACGAGCACTTGGACTATGTAGGTAACATAATGGTCACTTGGACTGCCTAGGTTACCTAGCGGGGACTTGGACTATGTAGGTTAACTAGCGGGCACTTTGACTATGTAGGATCCCTATCGGACATTTGTACTACTTAGGTTAATTAGCGGGCACTTTGACTATCTACGTTAACTAGCGGGAACTTGGACTATCAAGGTCAACTAGCGGGCCCTTGTACTATGTAGGTTAACTAGCGGGCACTTGGACTATCTAGGTTAACTAGCGGACCTTGGACTATGTAGGTTAACTAGCGGGCACTTGGACTATGTACGTCCCCTAGTGGGCCCTTGGACTATCTAGGTTAACTAACGGGCACTAGGACTATCTAGGTTACCTACCGGGCACGTGGACTATGTAGGTTAACTAGCGGACACTTGCACGATCTAGGTTAACTAGCGGGCCCTTGCACTATGTAGGTTAACTAGCGGGCCCATGGATTATGTAGGTTTACTAGCAGGCACTTGGACTATCTAGGTTAACTAGTGGGCACTTGTACTATGTACTTTCCCTAGCGGGCATTTGGACTATTTAGGTTACCAAGCGGGAACTTGGAATATATAAGTTCCCTAGCGGGCACTGGGACTGTCTAGGTTAACTAGCGTGCACTTGGACTATGTAGGTTCCTTAGTGGGCACTTGGACTATCTAGGTTGCCTAGCGGGCACTTGGACTATGTAGGTTAACTACCGTGCCCTTGGACTATCTAGGTTACGTAGCGGGCACTTTGTATATAGGGTAACTAGCTGGTACTTGGACTATGTAGGTTAACTAGAGGACACTTGGATTATCTAGGTTAACTAGTGGGCCCTTGGACTATGTAGGTTAAGTAGCAGGCACTTGGACAATCTAGGTTAACTCGCGGGCACTTGGAAGATCTAGGTTAACTAGCAGGCACTTGGACTATCAAAGTTAACAAGTGAGACCTTGGACTATGTAGGTTACCTAGCGGGCACTTGGACTATATAGGTTACCTAGCGGGCACTTGGACTATGTAGGTTAACTAGCGAGCACTTGTCCTCTAGGTTACCTAGCGGGCACTTGGACTATCTAGGTTAACCAACGGACACTTGGACTATGTAGGTTAACTAGCGGACACTTCGACTATCTAGGTTAGCTAACGGGCAATTGGACTATGTAGGTTAACTAACGGGCACTTGGACTATGTAGGTTCCCAAGAGAGCACTTGGACTATTCAGGTTACCTAGCAGGCACTTTGACTATCTAGGTTAACTAACGGGCACTTGGACTATGTAGGTTCCCTAGCGGGCACTTGGACTATATAGGTTCCCTATGGGCACGTGGAGTATGTAGGTTCCCTAACTGGCACTTGGAATATATAGGTTCCCTATCGGGCACTTGGATTATGTAGGTTCCTCAGCGGGCACTTGGACTATGTAGGTACCCTATCGGGGATTGGACTATGTAGGTTAACTAGCAGGACCTTGGACTATCTAGGTTACCTAGCGGGCAATTGGACTATGTAGGGTAACTAGCGGACACTTGGACAATCTAGGTTACCTAGCGGGCACTTGAACTATGTACATACCCTAGGGGGCACTTTGACTATCTAGGTTACCTAGCGGGCACTTGGACTATGTACGTCCCCTAGAGGGCACATGGACTATCTAGGTTAACTAGAGGGCCCTAGGACGATCTAGGTTAACTAACGGGCACTTGGACTATCTAGGTTAACGAACGGGCACTGGGACTATGTAGGTAACCTAGCGGGCACTTGGACTGTCTAGGTTACCTAGCGGGCACTTTGACTATCTAGGTTAACGAACGGGCACTTGGATATGTAGGTTACGTAGCGGGCACTTGGACTATGTAGGATCCCTATCGGACATTTGTACTACTTAGGTTAATTAGCGGGCACTTTGACTATCTAGGTTAACTAGCGGGAACTTGGACTATCAAGGTCAACTAGCGGGCCCTTGTACTATGTAGGTTAAGTAGCGGGCACTTGGACTATCTAGGTTAACTAGCGGACCTTGGACTATGTAGGTTAACTAGCGGGCACTTGGACTATGTACGTCCCCTAGTGGGCCCTTGGACCATCTAGGTTAACTAACGGGCACTAGGACTATCTAGGTTACCTACCGGGCACGTGGACTATGTAGGTTAACTAGCGGACACTTGCACGATCTAGGTTAACTAGCGGGCCCTTGCACTATGTAGGTTAACTAGCGGGCCCATGGATTATGTAGGTTTACTAGCAGGCACTTGGACTATCTAGGTTAACTAGTGGGCACTTGGACTATGTAGTTTCCCTAGCGGGCATATGGACAATTTAGGTTACCAAGCGGGAACGTGGACTATGTAAGTTCCCTAGCGGGCACTGGGACTGTCTTGGTTAACTAGCGTGCACTTGGACTATGTAGGTTCCTTAGTGGGCACTTGGACTATCTAGGTTGCCTAGCGGGCACTTGGACTATGTAGGTTAACTAGTGTGCCCTTGGACTATCTAGGTTACGTAGCGGGCACTTTGTATATAGGTTAACTAGCTGGTACTTGGACTATGTAGGTTAACTAGAGGACACTTGGATTATCTAGGTTAACCAGTGGGCCCTTGGACTATGTAGGTTAAGTAGCAGGCACTTGGACAATCTAGGTTAACTCGCGGGCACTTGGAAGATCTAGGTTAACTAGCAGGCACTTGGACTATCAAAGTTAACAAGTGAGACCTTGGACTATGTAGGTTACCTAGCGGGCACTTGGACTATATAGGTTACCTAGCGGGCACTTGGACTATGTAGGTTAACTAGCGAGCACTTGTACTCTAGGTTACCTAGCGGGCACTTGGACTATCTAGGTTAACCAACGGACACTTGGACTATGTAGGTTAACTAGCGGACACTTCGACTATCTAGGTTAGCTAACGGGCAATTGGACTATCTAGGTTAACTAACGGGCACTTGGACTATGTAGGTTCCCTAGAGTGCACTTGGACTATTTAGGTTACCTAGCAGGCACTTTGTCTATCTAGGTTAACTAACGGGCACTTGGACTATGTAGGTTCCCTAGCGGGCACTTGGACTATATAGGTTCCCTATGGGCACGTGGAGTATGTAGGTTCCCTAACTGGCACTTGGAATATATAGGTTCCCTATCGGGCACTTGGACTATGTAGGTTCCTCAGCGGGCACTTGGACTATGTAGGTTCCCTATCGGGCATTGGACTATGTAGGTTAACTAGCAGGACCTTGGACTATCTAGGTTACCTAGCGGGCACTTGGACTATGTAGGGTAACTAGCGGACACTTGGACAATCTAGGTTACCTAGTGGGCACTTGAACTATGTACATACCCTAGGGGGCACTTGGACTATCTAGGTTACCTAGCGGGCACTGGGACTATGTACGTCCCCTAGCGGGCACTTGGACTATCTAGGTTAACTAGAGGGCCCTTGGACGATCTAGGCTAACTAGCGGGCACTTGGACTATCTAGGTTAACTAGCGGGCACTTGGACTATCTAGATTAACTAGCGGTCCCTTGAACTATCTAGGTTAACTATCGGGCACTTGGACTATCTAGGTTAACTAGCGAGCACTTGGACTATCTAGATTAACTAGCGGGCCCTTGTACTATCTAGGTTTACTAGCGGGCACTTGGACTATCTAGGTTAACTAGCGGGCACTTGGACTATGTAGTTTTCCTAGCGGGCATTAGGATTACTTAGGTTACCTAGTGGGCACTTGGACTATGTAGGTTACCTAGCGGGCACTTGGACTATGTAGGTTAACTAGAAGGCACTTGGACTATCAAGATTACCTAGCGGGCCCTTGGATTATGTAGGTTACCAGCGGGCACTTGGACTATCTAGGTTAACGAACGTGCACTTGGACTATGTAGGTAACCTAGCGGGCACTTGGACTGTCTAGGTTTCCTAGAGGACACTTGGCCTATCTAGGTTAACGAACGGACACTTGGACTATGTAGGTTAACTAGCGGACACTTCGACTATCTAGGTTAGCTAACGGGCAATTGGACTATCTAGGTTACCTAGCGGACACTTGGACTATGTAGGTTCCCTAGCGGGCACTTGGACTATTTAGGTTACCTAATAGGCACTTTGACTATCTAGGTTAACTAACAGGCACTTGGACTATGTAGGTTGCCTAGCGAGCACTTGGACTATGTAGGTTCCCTATCGGGTACTTGGACTGTCTAAGTTAACTAGCGGGCAATTGGACTGTCTAGGTTACCTAGTGGGCACTTTGACTATGTAGTTTACCTAGCAGGCACTTGGACTATGTATGTTCCAGAGCAGGCACTTGGACTATGGAGGTTAACTAGCGGGCACTTGGACTGTCTAGGTAACCTAGCGGGCACTTGGACTATCTAGGTTAACGAACGGGCACTTGGACTATGTAGGTAACCTAGCGGGCACTTGGACTGTCTAGGTTACCTAGCGGGCACTTGGACTATCTAGGTTAACGAACGGGCACTTGGATATGTAGGTTACGTAGCGGGCACTTGGACTATGTAGGATCCCTATCGGACATTTGGACTACTTAGGTTAACTAGCGGGCACTTGGACTCTCTAGGTTAACTAGCGGGCACTTGGACTATCTAGGTCAAGTAGCGGGCCCTTGTACTATGTAGGTTAACTAGCAGGCACTTGGACTATATAGGTTAAATTGCGGACTTTGGACTATGTAGGTTAAATTGCGGACTTTGGACTATGTAGGTTAACTTGCGGGCCCTTGGACTATGTAGGTTAACTAGCGGGCACTTGGATTATCTAGGTTTCCTAGCCAGCACTCGGACTATGTACATACCCTAGCGCGCACTTGGACTATCAAGGTTACCTAGCGGGCACTTGGACTATGTAGGTTCCCTAGCGGGCCCGGTATACTGACAAGAACCCACCTGTGCTAGTCCATGGCGTATTCAGCACAGGAATCTGCATCGATTGAGCCAAGACAAAGGAAAGCTCAGGGAGGCAGCACCCGTGTAGAAAAGCATTTGTACTTCAAAGATGAGGCCAATGAGGTGAAAGGACAAAGCCATGGCAAACAGTTTTCATCATCGGCAGAAGTTCACGGAGCAATATTGCTGGGAGAGAAAAGGCACCACCTGAGGGAGGCACGCTCAACAAAACTACCTAGGGCAGGAGCCAGGTTGCCCCCAGGCACTAGGTGTGTCAGGCCTCAGCATTGTAAGGAGAGTTCACTGGAGTCCCTGAGTGAAGTTTTCTCCGCTGTCCTACGTCTACGTTCCTAAAATTTACTCTGCGGTTTCTGATGATCCTGGCTTATGAACGGCCACCATTCACTGTTCTCCTTACACTCGTGCGTCTCCATCGACCTTAAAAGAAAGGGAGGACACGCAACTGCTGGCAGGTAAATTCAGCAATGTTTGTGTCAACACAAAAGAGACAGCTCTGTGGTGACCCGTCTTCCACGGTAAAACATTTCCTAGCGAATAAGGAATCTTCCCATCGCAATGACAATATGAGAGAATTGCCACCGATGGATTTTCCGCTGTGCCTACACATCATCTTGAGGCCATACTGTAGTGAAGCACGGGAACCTAGGCGCTTCACCCTTTACCCTAGAGCAGTGAAACACTGTCTCTAAACATGCCCACATGCCTGTACCTCTGCCCGTTTAAAGTTAACGCTAAACCGAAATCTTCTGTCCCACTATTTTGCAGCATTTTAAAGAAGCACACTGGGAAAGATTTTTCTGCAAGGAAGAAACTGCAGGCGGCATGGCTGAAATGAGAATATCATGCTGCACGAGCTCTTTGCCCTCAGATGTAGAAGTGTCATCAGTGGCATCATAGAGAAACGGGACTTTAATAAGTGATCATCAACCTCTGTGAATTCCCTTTGTTCTAGACGCCTGAAATAAAGAGTTGTCCTGAGTCACATAAACCTCCACCGAGTGGTCTTTATGTGGCGCGGGAACATGCCGGTATAAAAGAATTCCGAAGAAGGCTGAACCTCCACAATTGAATGATCATTGCCAGAAATTAAGTGGCAGCCGGATCAGACTGGGAAACTTCAGCTTCCATTAGACAATGAAGATGTGAGAATCTGGTACGTCCACAATTCACGGTTTCCTTAGATCCATGAAATTCCGTGCTGAATTTTAGTCAGAAAATGAAAACTCTGGAGCCGCTGTTCAGCAGGCCCAGCTGTAGCTCCCAGAGGCACACTGGTGCTCCTCTAGAATTTGGATAAAAATCTTTTTCACTGGAATAAAGAACCTTGATCAAACCAGGTGGGTCTTGACAATTGAAATTGCTGCGTGTGCCCGTTATACTGACAAGCACCCACCCGTGGTAGTCCATGCAATATTCAGCACATGGAATATGCAGGTAACTAGCGGGCACTTGTACTGTCTAGGTTACCTAGCGGGCACTTGGACTTCTAGGTTAACGAACGGGCTCTTGGACTATGAAGGTTGCCTAGGGGGCACTTGGACTATCTAGGTTAGGTAAGGGGCACTTGGACTATCTAGGTTACCTAGCGGGAACTTGGTCAATGTAAGTTACCTAGCGGGCACTTGGACTATCTAGGTTGCCTAACGGGCACTTTGACTATCTAGGTTACATAGCGGGCACTTGGACTATGTAGGTTAACTAGCGAGCACTTGGACTCTAGGTTACCTAGCGGACACTTGGACTATCTAGGTTACCTAGCGGGCACTTGGACTATCTAGGTTACCTAGCGGGCCCTTGGACTATGTAGGTTCCCTAGCGGGCCCTTGTACTATGTAAGTTCCCTAGCGGGCACTTGGACTATGTGGGTTTCCTGGCGGGCATTTGGACTATCTAGTTTACCTAACTGGCACTTGGAATGTGTAGGTTCCCTAGCGGTAACTTGGATTATGTAGGTTCCCTATCGGGCACTTGAACTATGTAGGTTAACTAGAGGGTATTTGGACTATGTAGGTTACCTAGCGGGCACTTGGAGAATGTAGGTTAACTAGGGGCACTAGGACTATGTAGGTTACCTATCGGGCACTTGGAGAATGTAGGTTAACTAGGGGCACTAGGACTATGTATGTTACCTAGCAGGCCCTTGGACTATCTAGGTTACGTAGCGGGCATTTGGATTACGTAGGCTCCCAGCGGGCATTTGGACTATATAGATTACTGAGCGGGCAATTAGACTTTGTAGGTTATCTAGCGGGCACTTGGACTATCTACGTTACCTAGCGGGTACTTGGAGTATGTAGGTTACCTACCGGGCTGTTGGACTATCTAGGTTACCTAGCGGGCACTGGGACTATCTAGGTTAGCTAACGGGCACTTGAACTATGTAGATTTCCTAGCGGGCCCTTGAACTATGTAAGTTCCCTAGCTGGCACTTGGACTATCTACGTTACCTAGCAGGCACTTGGACTATGTACGTTAACTAGCGGGCACTTGGACTACGTACGTTTCCTAGCGGGTACTTGGACTACCTATGTTAACTAGCGGGCACTTGGACTATGTAGGTTCCCTATCGGGCACTTGGACAAGGTACGTTCCCTAGCGGGTACTTGGTCTATCTAGGTTAACTAGCGGGTACTTGGACTATCTACGTTAACTAGCGGGCCCTTGGACTATGTAGATTCAGTAGCGGGCACTTGGACTATGTATGTTCCAGAGCAGGCACTTGGACTATGTAGGTTCCCTAGCAGGCACTTGGACTATCTACGTTAACTGGCGGGCCCTTGGACTATGTATATTCCCTAGCGTGCACTTGGACTACGTAGGTTCCCTAGCGGGCACTTGGACTATGAATGTTCCCTAGCGGGCACTTGGACTATGTATGTTCCCTACAGACCCTCGAACTATGTAAGTTAACTACCGGGCACTTGGACTATGTAGGTTAACTACTGGGCCCTTGGACTACGTAGGTTAACTAGCGGACACTTGGACTATGTAGGTTACCTAACTGGCACTTGGACTATGTAGGTTATCTGGCGGACACTTACACTATGTAGGTTACCTAGCGTGCACTTGGACTATGTAGGTTAACTAGAGGACACATGGACGATCTAGGTTAACTAGTGGGCCCTTGGACTATGTAGTTTCCCTAGCGGGCATTTGGACTATTTAGGTTACCTAGCGGGCACTTGGACTATGTAGGTTACCTAGCGGGCACTTGGACTATCTAGGTTACCTAGCAGGCACTTTGACTATCTAGGTTAACTAACGGGCACTTGGACTATGTATGTTGCCTAGCGGGCACTTGGACTATCTAGGTTAGGTAACGGGCACTTGGACTATCTAGGTTACCAAGCGGGAACTTGGACAATGTAGGTTACCTAGCGGGCACTTGGACTATCTAGGTTACCTAACGGGCACTTGGACTATCTAGGTTACTTAGCGGGCACTTGGACTATGTAGGTTAACTAGCGGTCACTTGGACTATCTAGGTTACCTAGCGGGCACTTGGACTATGTAGGCTAACTAGGGGGCCCTTGGACGATCTAGGTTACCTAGGGGGTACTAGAACTATCTAGGTTAACTAGCGGGCACTTGCACTATCTAGTTTACCTAGCGGGCACTTGGAATATGTAGGTTAACTAGCGGGCACTTGGACTATCTAGGTTAACTAGCGTGCACTTGGACTATGTAGGTTCCTTAGCGGGTACTTGGACTATCTAGGTTGCCTAGTGGGCACTTGGACTATGTAGGTTAACTAGCGTGCCCTTGGACTATCTAGGTTACGTAGCGGGCACTTGGTATATAGGTTAACTAGAGGACACTTGGACTACCTAGGTTAAACAGTGGGCCCTTGGCTATGTAGGTTAACTAGCAGGGACTTGGACAATCTAGGTTAACTAGCGGGCATTTGGACGATCTAGGTTAAGTAGCGGGCAGCTGGACTATCAATGTTAACAAGTGAGCCCTTGGACTATGTAGGTTAACTAGCGGGCACTTGGACTATATAGGTTACTTAGCGGGCACTTGGACTATGTAGGTTACCTAGTGGGCACTTGGACTATCTAGGTTAACGAACGGGCACTTCGAATATGCAGGTAACCTAGAGGGCAGTTGGACTGTCTAGGTTACCTAGCAGGCACTTGGACTTCTAGGTTAACGAACGGGCTCTTGGACTATGTAGGTTGCCTAGCGGGCACTTGGACTATCTAGGTTAGGTAACGGGAACTTGGACTATCTAGGTTACCTAGCGGGAACTTGGACAATGTAAGTTACCTAGCGGGCACTAGGACTATCTAGGTTACCTTACGGGCACTTTGATTATCTAGGTTACATAGCGGGAACTTGGAGTATATAGGTTACCTAGCGGGCACTTGGCCTATCTAGGTTACCTAGCGGGCACTTGGACTATCTAGGTTAACGAACGGGCACTTGGACTATGTAGGTTTCCTAGTGGGCACTTGGACTATGTAGGTTAACGAACGGGCACTTGAACTATGTAGGTTCCCTAGCGGGCCCTTGTACTATGTAAGTTCCCTAGCGGGCACTTGGACTATGTGGGTTTCCTGGCGGGCATTTGGACTATCTAGTTTACCTAACTGGCACGTGGACTATGTAGGTTCCCTAGCGGGCACTTGGATTATGTAGGTTCCCTATCGGGCACTTGAACTATGTAGGTTAACTAGAGGGTATTTGGACTATGTAGGTTACCTAGCGGGCACTTGGAGAATGTAGGTTAACTAGGGGCACTAGGACTATGTAGGTTACCTTTCAGGCACTTGGAGAATGTAGGTTAACTAGGGGCACTAGGACTATGTAGGTTACCTAGCAGGCCCTTGGACTATCTAGGTTACGTAGCGGGCATTTGGATTATGTAGGCTCCCAGCGGGCATTTGGACTATATAGATTACTGAGCGGGCAATTAGACTTTGTAGGTTATCTAGCGGGCACTTGGACTATCTAGGTTACCTAGCTGGCACTTGAACTATCTCCGTTATCTAGCGGGTACTTGGAGTATGTAGGTTACCTACCGGGCTGTTGGACTATCTAGGTTACCTAGCGGGCACTGGGACTATCTAGGTTAGCTAACAGGCACTTGGACTATGTAGGTTCCCTAGCGGGCCCTTGGACTATGTAAGTTCCCTAGTGGGCACTTGGACTATCTACGTTACCTAGCAGGCACTTGGACTATGTACGTTAACTAGCGGGCACTTGGACTACGTACGTTTCCTAGCGGGTACTTGGACTACCTATGTTAACTAGCGGGCACTTGGACTATGTAGGTTCCCTATCGGGCACTTGGACAAGGTACGTTCCATAGCGGGTACTTGGTCTATCTAGGTTAACTAGCGGGTACTTGGACTATCTACGTTAACTAGCGGGCCCTTGGACTATGTAGATTCAGTAGCGGGCACTTGGACTATGTATGTTCCAGAGCGGGCACTTGGACTATGTAGGTTCCCTAGCAGCCACTTGGACTTTGTAGGTTCCAGAGCGGGCACTTGGACTATGTAGGTTCCTTAGCGAGCACTTGGACTATGTAGATTAACTAGCGGCACTTGGACTATCTACGTTAACTAGCGGGCCCTTGGACTATGTAGATTCCCTAGCGGGCACTTGGACTACGTAGGTTCCCTAGCGGGCACTTGGACTATGAATGTTCCCTAGCGGGCACATGGACTATGTATGTTCCCTACGGACACTTGAACTATGTAAGTTAACTACCGGGCACTTGGACTATGTAGGTTAACTACCGGGCCCTTGGACTACGTAGGTTAACTAGCGGACACTTGCATTATGTAGGTTACCTAGCGGGCACTTGGACTATCTAGGTTACCTAACTGGCACTTGGACTATGTAGGTTATCTGGCGGACACTTACACTATGTAGGTTACCTAGCGTGCACTTGGACTATGTAGGTTAACTAGAGGACACATGGACGATCTAGGTTAACTAGTGGGCCCTTGGACTATGTAGGTTTTCTAGCGGGCACTTGGACTATCTAGGTTAAGGAACGGGCACTTAGACTATATAGGTAACCTAGCGGGCACTTGGAGAGTCTAGGTTACCTAGCGGGCTCTTGGACTATCTAGGTTAGTTAACGGGCACTTGGACTATCAAAGTTAACAAGCGAGCCCTTGGATTATGTAGGTTAACTAGCGGGCCCTTGGACTATCTAGGTTACCTAGATAGCACTTGGATTATATAGGTTCTCTAGCGGGCACTTGGACTATCTAGGTTAACGAACGGGCACTTGGACTATGCAGGTAACCTAGCGGGCACTTGGACTGTCTAGGTTACATAGCGGGCACTTGGACTTCTAGGTTAACGAACGGGCACTTGGACTATGTATGTTGCCTAACGGGCACTTGGACTATCTAGGTTAGGTAACGGGCACTTGGACTATCTAGGTTACCTAAGGGGCACTTTGACTATCTAGGTTACTTAGCGAGCACTTGGACTATGTAGGTTAACTAGCGGTCACTTGGACTATCTAGGTTACCTAGCGGGCACTTGGGCTATGTAGGCTAACTAGGGGGCCCTTGGACGATCTAGGTTACCTAGCGGGTACTAGAACTATCTAGGATAACTAGCGGGCACTTGCACTATCTAGGTTACCTAGCGGGCACTTGCACTATGTACGTTCCCTAGCGAGCACTTGGACTATCTATGTTAACTAGCGGGCACTTGGAATATGTAGGTTAACTAGCGGGCACTTGGACTATCTAGGTTAACTAGCGTGCACTTGGACTATGTAGGTTCCTTAGCGGGCACTTGGACTATCTAGGTTGCCTAGCGGGCACTTGGACTATGTAGGTTAACTAGCGTGCCCTTGGAGTATCTAGGTTACGTAGCGGGCACTTGGTATATAGGTTAACTAGAGGACACTTGGACTATCTAGGTAAACTAGTTGGCCCTTGGCTATGTAGGTTAACTAGCAGGCACTTGGACAATCTATGTTAACTAGCGGGCACTTGGACTATGCAGGTAACCTAGCGGGTACTTGGACTGTCTAGGTTACATAGCGGGCACTTGGACTTCTAGGTTAACGAACGGGCACTTGGACTATGTATGTTGCCTAGCGGGCACTTGGACTATCTAGTTTAGGTAACGGGCACTTGGACTATCTAGGTTACCTAGCGGGAACTTGGACAATGTAGGTTACTAGCGGGCACTTGGACTATCTAGGTTACCTAACGGGCACTTTGACTATCTAGGTTACTTAGCGGGCACTTGGACTATGTAGGTTGACTAGCGGTCACTTGGACTATCTAGGTTACCTAGCGGGCACTTGGAGTATGCAGGCTAACTAGGGGGCCCTTGGACGATCTAGGTTACCTAGGGGGTACTAGAATTCTCTAGGTTATCTAGCGGGCACTTGCACTATCTAGGTTACCTAGCGGGCACTTGGACTATGTACGTTCCCCAGCGGGCACTTGGACTATCTATGTTAACTAGCGGGCACTTGGAATATGTAGGTTACCTAGCAGGCACTTGGACTATCTAGGTTAACTAGCGGGCACTTGGACTATCTAGGTTACCTAGCGGGCACTTGGACTATGTAGGCTAACTAGGGGGCCCTTGGACGATCCAGGTTACCTAGCGGGTACTAGAACTATCTAGGTTAACTAGCGGGCACTTGCACTATCTAGGTTACCTAGCGGGCACTTGCACTATGTCCGTTCCCTAGCGGGCACTTGGACTATCTATGTTAACTAGCGGGCACTTCGAATATGTAGGTTAACTAGCGGGCACTTGGACTATCTAGGTTAACTAGCGTGCACTTGGACTATGTAGGTTCCTTAGCGGGCACTTGGACTATCTAGGTTGCCTAGCGGGCACTTGGACTATGTAGGTTAACTAGCGTGCCCTTGGACTATCTAGGTTACGTAGCGGGCACTTGGTATATAGGTTAACTAGAGGACACTTGGACTATCTAGGTTAACTAGTGGGCCCTTGGCTATGTAGGTTAACTAGCAGGCACTTGGACAATCAAGGTTAACTAGCGGGCACTTGGACGATCTAGGTTAAGTAGCGGGCAGCTGGACTATCAAAGTTAACAAGTGAGCCCTTGGACTATGTAGGTTAACTAGCGGGCACTTGGACTATCTAGGTTACCTAGCGGGCACTTGGAATATATAGGTTACCTAGCGTGCACTTGGACTATGTAGGTTCCCTAGCGGGCACTTGGACTATCTATGTTAACTAGCGGGCACTTCGAATATGTAGGTTAACTAGCGGGCACTTGGACTATCTAGGTTAACTAGCGTGCACTTGGACTATGTAGGTTCCTTAGCGGGCACTTGGACTATCTAGGTTGCCTAGCGGGCACTTGGACTATGTAGGTTAACTAGCGTGCCCTTGGACTATCTAGGTTACGTAGCGGGCACTTGGTATATAGGTTAACTAGAGGACACTTGGACTATCTAGGTTAACTAGTGGGCCCTTGGCTATGTAGGTTAACTAGCAGGCACTTGGACAATCAAGGTTAACTAGCGGGCACTTGGACGATCTAGGTTAAGTAGCGGGCAGCTGGACTATCAAAGTTAACAAGTGAGCCCTTGGACTATGTAGGTTAACTAGCGGGCACTTGGACTATCTAGGTTACCTAGCGGGCACTTGGAATATATAGGTTACCTAGCGTGCACTTGGACTATGTAGGTTACCTAGTGGGCACTTGGACTATCTAGGTTAACCAACGGGCACTTGGAATATGCAGGTAACCTAGCGGGCACTTGGACTGTCTAGGTTACCTAGCGGGCACTTGGACTTCTAGGTTAACGAACGGGCTCTTGGACAATGTAGGTTGCCTAGCGGGCACTTGGACTATCTAGGTTAGGTAACGGGAACTTGGACTATCTAGGTTACCTAGCGGGAACTTGGACTATCTAGGTTACCTAGCGGGAACTTGGACAATGTGAGTTACCTAGCGGGCACTTGGACTATCTAGGTTACCTTACGGGCACTTTGACTATCTAGGTTACATAGCGGGAACTTGGAGTATATAGGTTAACTAGCGAGCACTTGGACTATCTAGGTTAGCTAACGGGCACTTAGATTATGTAGGTTAACTAGCGGGCGCTTGCACTATGTAGGTTAACTAGAGGACACATGGACTATCTAGGTTAACTAGTGGGTCCTTGGACTATGTAGGTTAACTAGCAGGCACTTGGACAATCTAGGTTAACAAGCGGGCACTTGGACGATCTAGGTTAACTAGCGGGCACTTGGACTATCAAAGTTAAAAAGTGAGCCCTTGGACTATGTAGGTTACCTAGCGGGCACTTGGACTATGTAGGTTAACTAGCGGGCACTTGGACTGTCTAGGATACCTAGCGGGCACAGGATTATCTAGGTTTACGAATGGGCACTTGGAGTATGTACGTTACCTAGCCGCCACTTGCACTATCTAGGTTAGCTAACAGGCACTTGGACTATCTAGGTTCCCTAGCGGGCACTTGTACTATCTTGGTTACCTAGCTGGCACTTGGAATATGTAGGTCAACTAGCGGGCACTTGGACTATCTAGGTTAGCTAACGGGCACTTAGATTATGTAGGTTAACTAGCGGGCACTTGCACTATGTAGGTTAACTAGAGGACACTTGGACTATCTAGGTTAACTAGTGGGCCCTTGGACTATGTAGGTTAACTGCAGGCACTTGGACAATCTAGGTTAACTAGCGGGCACTTGGACGATCTAGTTTAACTAGTGGGCACTTGGACTATCAAAGTTAACAAGTGAGCCCTTGGACTATGTAGGTTAACTAGCGGGCCCTTAGACTATCTAGGTTACCTAGTGGGCACTTGGACTATCTAAGTTAACGAACGGGCACTTGGAATATGCAGGTAACCAAGCAGGCACTTAGACTGTCTAGGTTACGTAGCGGGCACGTGGACTTCTAGGTTAACGAACGGGCTCTTGGACTATGTAGGTTGCCTACCGGGCACTTGGACTATCTAGGTTACCTAGCGGGAACTTGGACAATGTACGTTACCTAGCAGGCCCTTGGACTATCTAGGTTACGTAGCGGGCATTTGGATTATGTAGGCTCCCAGCGGGCATTTGGACTATATAGATTACTGAGTGGGCAATTAGACTTTGTAGGTTATCTAGCGGGCACGTGGACTATCTAGGTTACCTAGCTGGCACTTGAACTATCTACGTTACCTAGCGGTACTTGGAGTATGTAGGTTACCTACCGGGCTGTTGGACTATCTAGGTTACCTAGCGGGCACTGGGACTATCTAGGTTAGCTAACGGGCACTTGGAATATGTAGGTTTCCTAGCGGGCCCTTGGACTATGTAAGTTCCCTAGCGGGCACTTGGACTATCTACGTTACCTAGCAGGCACTTGGACTATGTACGTTAACTTGCGGGCACTTGGACTACGTACGTTTCCTAGCGGGTACTTGGACTACCTATGTTAACTAGCGGGCACTTGGACTATGTAGGTTCCCTATCGGGCACTTGGACAAGGTACGTTCCCTAGCGGGTACTTGGTCTATCTAGGTTAACTAGCGGGTACTTGGACTATCTACGTTAACTAGCGGGCCCTTGGACTATGTAGATTCCCTAGCAGGCACTTGGACTATGTAGGTTCCAGAGCGGGCACTTGGACTATGTAGGTTCCTTAGCGAGCACTTGGACTATGTAGATTAACTAGCGGCACTTGGACTATCTACGTTAACTAGCGGGCCCTTGGACTATGTAGATTCCCTAGCGGGCACTTGGACTACGTAGGTTCCCTAGCGGGCACTTGGACTATGAATGTTCCCTAGCGGGCACATGGACTATGTATGTTCCCTACGGACACTTGAACTATGTAAGTTAACTACCGGGCACTTGGACTATGTAGGTTAACTACCGGGCCCTTGGACTACGTAGGTTAACTAGCGGACACTTGCACTATGTAGGTTACCTAGCGGGCACTTGGACTATCTAGGTTACCTAACTGGCACTTGGACTATGTAGGTTATCTGGCGGACACTTGCACTATGTAGGTTACCTAGCGTGCACTTGGACTATGTAGGCTAACTAGAGGACACATGGACGATCTAGGTTAACTAGTGGGCCCTTGGACTATGTAGGTTTCCTAGCGGGCACTTGGAGTATCTAGGTTAAGGAACGGGCACTTAGACTATGTAGGTAACCTAGCGAGCACTTGGACAGTCTAGGTTACCTAGAGGGCTCTTGGACTATCTAGGTTAGCTAACGGGCACTTGCACTATCAAAGTTAACAAGCGAGCCCTTGGATTATGTAGGTTAACTATCGGGCCCTTGGACTATCTAGGTTACCTAGATAGCACTTGGATTATATAGTTTCCCTAGCGGGCACTTGGACTATCTAGGTTAACGAACGGGCACTTGGACTATGCAGGTAACCTAGCGGGCACTTGGACTGTCTAGGTTACATAGCGGGCACTTGGACTTCTAGGTTAACGAACGGGCACTTGGACTATGTATGTTGCCTAGCGGGCACTTGGACTATCTAGGTTAGGTAACGGGCACTTGGACTATCTAGGTTACCTAGCGGGAACTTGGACTATGTACGTTCCCCAGCGGGCACTTGGACTATCTAGGTTACCTAACGGGCACTTTGACTATCTAGGTTACTTAGCGGGCCCTTGGACTATGTAGGTTAACTAGCGGTCACTTGGACTATCTAGGTTACCTAGCGGGCACTTGGACTATGTAGGCTAACTAGGGGGCCCTTGGACGATCTAGGTTACCTAGCGGGTACTAGAACTATCTAGGTTAACTAGCGGGCACTTGCACTATCTAGGTTACCTAGCGGGACCTTGGATATTGTACGTTCCCTAGCGGGCACTTGGCCTATCTACCTTACCTAGCGGGCACTTGGACTATGTACGTTAACTAGCAGGCATTTGGACTATGTACGTTTCCTAGTGGTTACTTGGACTATCTATGTTAACTAGCGGGCACTTGGGCTATGTAGGTTCCCTATCAGGCACTTGGACTAGGTAGGTTCCCTAGCGGGCACTTGCTCTATCTAGGTTAACTATCGGGCACTTGGACTATCTAGGTTAACTAGTGGGCACTTGGAATATTAGGATCACTAGCGGGCATTTGGACTATATAGGTTACCTAGCGGGCACTTGGACTATGAGGTTAACGAACAGGCACTTAGACTATGTAGGTAACCTAGTGGTCACTTCAACTGTCTAGGTTACCTAGCGGGCAATGGACTGTGTAGGTTAACTAGCGGGCACTTGGACTATCTAGGTTAACTAGCGGGCCCATGGACGATGTAGGTTAACTAGCGGGCCCTTGGACTATGTAGGTTTACTAGCGGGCCCTTGATCTATGTAGGTTAACTAGCGGGCACTTGGAAGATCTACGTTAACTAGCGTGTACTTGGAATACGTAGGTTAACTAGCGGGCCCTTGGAATATGTAGATTCCCTAGCGGGCACTTGGACTATGTATGTTACAGAGCGGGCACTTGGACTATGTAGGTTCCCTAGCAGGCACTTGGACTATGTAGTTTCCAGAGCGGGCACTTGGACTATCTAGGCTCCCTAGCGTGCACTTGTACTATGTAGGTTAACTAGCGTGCCCTTGGACATTCTAGGTTACGTAGCGGGCACTTGGTATACAGGTTAACTAGCGGGCACTTGGACTATGTAGGTTAACTAGTGGACACTTGCACGATCTAGGTTAACTAGCGGGCCCTTGCACTATGTAGGTTAACTAGCGGTCCCATGGATTATGTAGGTTTACTAGCAGGCACTTGGATGATCTAGGTTAACTAGCGGGCACTTGGACTGTGTAGTTTCCCTAGCGGGCATTTGGACTATTTAGGTTACCTAACGGGCACTTGGACTATGTAGGTTACCTAGCGGGCACTTGGACTATCTAGGTTACCTAGCAGGCACTTTGACTATCTAGGTTAACTAAGGGGCACTTGGACTATGTAAGTTGCCTAGCGGGCACTTGGATTATGTAGGTTCCCTATCGGGCACTTGGACTACGTAGGTTAACTAGCGGGCACATGGACTATCTAGGTTACCTAGCGGGCACTTGGATTATCTAGGTTACCTAGCTGGCACTTGGACTCTGTAGGTTACCTAGGCGCAAATTGGACTATCTAGGTTAGCTAACAGGCACTTGGACTATCTAGGTTCCCTTGCGGGCACTTGTACTATCTAGGTTACCTAGCTGGCACTTGGACTATGTAGGTCAACTAGCGGTCCCTTGGACTATCTAGGTTAGCTAACGGGCACTTAGATTATGTAGGTTAACTAGCGGGCACATGGAATATGTAGGTTAACTAGCGGACACTTTCACTATGTAGATTAACTAGCGGGCGCATGGACTATGTAGGTTTAATAGCGGGCACTTGGACTATCTAGGTTACCGAAAGGGCACTTGGACTATCTAGGTTACCTAGCGGGCACTTGGACTATGTAGGCTAACTAGGGGGCCCTTGGACGATCTAGGTTACCTAGCGGGTACTTGAACTATCTAGGTTAACTAGCGGACACTTGCACTATCTAGGTAACCTAGCGGGCACTTGGACTATGTACGTTCCCTAGGGGCACTTGGACTATCTATGTTAACAAGCGGGCACTTGGAATATGTAGGTTAACTAGCGTTCACTTGTACTATCTAGGTTACCTAGCAGGCACTTGGACTATCTAGGTTAACTAGCGGGCACTTGGACTATCTAGATTAACTAGCGGTCCCTTGGACTATCTAGGTTAACTAGCGGGCACTTGGACAATCTAGGTTAACTAGCAGGCACTTGGACTATGTAGGTTCCCTAGCGGGCACTTGGAGTATCTATGTTAACTAGCGGGCACTTGGAATATGTAGGTTACCTAGCAGGCACTTGGACTATCTAGGTTAACTAGCGGGCATTTGGAATATCTAGGTAAACTACCATGCACTTGGACTATGTAGGTTCCTTAGCGGGCACTTGGATTATCTAGGTTGCCTAGCGGGCACTTGGACTATGTAGGTCAACTAGTGGGCCCTTGGACTATGTAGATTAACTAGCAGGCACTTGGACGATCTAGGTTAACTAGCGGGCAGCTGGATTATCAAAATTAACAAGTGAGCCCTTGGACTATGTAGTTTAACTAGCGGGTCCTTGGACTATCTAGGTTACCTAGCGGGCACTTGGACTATATAGGTTACCTAACGGGCACTTGGACTATGTAGGTTACCTAGTGGACACTTGGACTATCTAGGTTAACGAATGGGCACTTGGAATATGCAGGTAAACTTGCGGGCACTTGTCCTGTCTAGGTTACCTAGCGGGCACTTGGATTTCTAGGTTAACGAACGGGCACTTTGAATATGCAGGTAACCTTGCGGGCACTTGTACTGTCTAGGTTACCTAGCGGGCACTTGGACTATCTAGGTTAGGTAACGGGAACTTGGACTATCTAGGTTACCTAGCGGGAACTTGGACTATGTAGGTTAACGGACGGGCACTTGGACTATGTAGGTTACATAGCGGGCACTTGGACTATGTAGGTTAACTAGCGAGCAATTGGACTCTAGGTTACCTAGCGGGCACTTGCACTATCTAGGTTACCTAGCGGGCCCTTGGACTATGTAGGTTTCCTATCGGGCACTTGGACTATCTAGGTTAACGAACGGGCACTTAGACTATGTAGGTAACCTAGCGGGCACTTGGACAGTCTAGCTTACCTAGCGGGTTCTTGGACTATCTAGGTTAGCTAACAGGCACTTGAACTATCTAGGTTCCCTAGTGGGCACTTGTACTATCTAGGTTACCAATTTGGCACTTGGACTATGTTAGTCAACTAGCGGGCCCTTGGACTATCCAGGTTCCCTAAAGGGCACTTGGACTATCTAGTTACCGAACGGGAACTTGGACTATTTAGGTTACCTAGCGGGCACTTGGACTATGTAGGCTAACTAGTGGGCCCTTGGACGATCTAGGTTACTTAGCGGGTATTTGAACTATCTAGGTTAACTAGCGGACACTTGCACTATCTAGGTTACCTGGTGGGCACTTGGACTATGTAAGTTCCCTAGCGGGCACTTGGACTGTCTAGGTTAACTAGCGTGTACTTGGACTATGTAGGTTCCTTAGTGGGCACTTGGACTATCTAGGTTGCCTAGCGGGCAGTTGGACTATGTAGGTTAACTAGCGTGCCCTTGGACTATCTAGGTTACGTAGCAGGCACTTTGTATATAGGTTAACTAGCGGGTACTTGGACTATGTAGGTTAACTAGAGGACACTTGGATTATCTAGGTTAACTAGTGGGCCCTTGGACTATGTAGGTTAAATAGCAGGCACTTGGACAATCTAGGTTAACTCGCGGGCACTTGGAAGATCTAGGTTAACTAGCAGGCACTTGGACTATCAAAGTTAACAAGTGAGACCTTGGACTATGTAGTTTACCTAGCGGGCACTTGGACTATATAGGTTACCTAGCGGGCACTTGGACTATGTAGGTTAACTAGCGAGCACTTGGCCTCTAGGTTACCTAGTGGGCACTTGGACTATCTAGGTTAACCAACGGACACTTGGACTATGTAGGTTAACTAGCGGACACTTCGACTATCTAGGTTAGCTAACGGGCACTTGGACTATGTAGGTTCCCTAGAGAGCACTTGGACTATTTAGGTTACCTAGCAGGCACTTTGACTATCTAGGTTAACTAACGGGCACTTGGACTATGTAGGTTCCCTAGCAGGCACTTGGACTATATAGGTTCCCTATGGGCACGTGGAGTATGTAGGTTCCCTAACTGGCACTTGGAATACATAGGTTCCCTATCGGCACTTGGACTATGTAGGTTCCTCAGCGGGCACTTGGACTATGTAGGTTCCCTATCGGGCATTGGATTATGTAGGTTAACTAGCATGACCTTGGACTATCTAGGTTACCTAGCGGGCACTTGGACTATGTAGGGTAACTAGCGGACACTTGGACAATCTAGGTTACCTAGCGGGCACTTGAACTATGTACATACCCTAGGGAGCACTTGGACTATCTAGGTTACCTAGCGGGCACTTGGACTATGTACGTCCCCTAGCGGGCACTTGGACTATCTAGGTTAACTAGAGGGCCCTTGGACGATCTAGGTTAACTAGCGGGCACTTGGACTATCTAGGTTAACTAGCGGGCACTTGGACTATCTAGATTAACTAGCGGTCCCTTGGACTATCTAGGTTAACTAGCGGGCACTTGGACTATCTAGGTTAACTAGCAGGCACTTGGACTATCTAGGTTAACTAGCGGGCACTTGGACTATGTAGTTTTCCTAGCGGGCATTAGGATTACTTAGGTTACCTAGTGGGCACTTGGACTATGTAGGTTACCTAGCGGGCACTTGGACTATGTAGGTTAACTAGAAGGCACTTGGACTATCAAGATTACCTAGCGGGCCCTTGGATTATGTAGGTTGCCAGCGGGCACTTGGACTATCTAGGTTAACGAACGTGCACTTGGACTATGTAGGTAACCTAGCGGGCACTTGGACTGTCTAGGTTACCTAGAGGGCACTTGGCCTATCTAGGTTAACGAACGGACACTTGGACTATGTAGGTTAACTAGCGGACACTTCGACTATCTAGGTTAGCTAACGGGCAATTGGACTATCTAGGTTACCCAGCGGACACTTGGACTATGTAGGTTCCCTAGCGGGCACTTGGACTATTTAGGTTACCTAGCAGGCACTTTGACTATCTAGGTTAACTAACAGGCACTTGGACTATGTAGGTTGCCTAGCGAGCACTTGGACTATATAGGTTCCCTAGCGGGCACTTGCACTATGTAGGTTCCCTATCGGGTACTTGGACTGTCTAGGTTAACTAGCGGGCAATAGGACTGTCTAGGTTACCTAGTGGGCACTTGGTCTATGTAGTTTACCTAGCAGGCACTTGGACTATGGAGGTTAACTAGCGGGCACTTGGACTGTCTAGGTAACCTAGCGGGCACTTGGACTATCTAGGTTAACGAACGGGCACTTGGACTATGTAGGTAACCTAGCGGGCACTTGGACTGTCTAGGTTACCTAGCGGGCACTTGGACTATCTAGGTTAACGAACGGGCACTTGGATATGTAGGTTACGTAGCGGGCACTTGGACTATGTAGGATCCCTATCGGACATTTGGACTACTTAGGTTAACTAGCGGGCACTTGGACTATCTAGGTCAAGTAGCGGGCCCTTGTACTATGTAGGTTAACTAGCGGGCACTTGGACTACATAGGTTAAATAGCGGACCTTGGACTATGTAGGTTAACTTGCGGGCCCTTGGACTATGTAGGTTAACTAGTGGGCACTTGGATTATCTAGGTTTCCTAGCCAGCACTCGGACTATGTACATACCCTAGCGCGCACTTGGACTATCAAGGTTACCTAGCGGGCACTTGGACTATGTACGTCCCCTAGTGGGCACTTGGACTATCTAGGTTAACTAACGGGCATTAGACTATGTAGGTTACCTAGAGGGCACTTGGACTATGTACGTCCCCGAGCGGGCACTTGGACTATCTAGGTTAACTAGAGGGCCCTTGGACGATCTAGGTTAACTAGCGGGCACTTGGACTATCTAGGTTAACTAGCGGGCACTTGGACTATCTAGATTAACTAGCGGTCCCTTGGACTATCTAGGTTAACTAGCGGGCACTTGGACTATCTAGGTTAACTAGCGGGCACGTGGACTATCTAGATTAACTAGCGGGCCTTTGGAGTATCTAGGTTTACTAGCGGGCACTTGGTCTATCTAGGTTAACTAGCGGGCACTTGGACTATGTAGTTTTCCTAGCGGGCATTAGGATTACTTAGGTTACCTAGTGGGCACTTGGACTATGTAGGTTACCTAGCGGGCACTTGGACTATGTAGGTTAACTAGAAGGCACTTGGACTATCAAGATTACCTAGCGGGCCCTTGGATTATGTAGGTTACCAGCGGGCACTTGGACTATCTAGGTTAACGAACGTGCACTTGGACTATGTAGGTAACCTAGCGGGCACTTGGACTGTCTAGGTTACCTAGAGGGCACTTGGCCTATCTAGGTTAACGAACGGACACTTGGACTATGTAGGTTAACTAGCGGACACTTCGACTATCTAGGTTAGCTAACGGGCAATTGGACTATCTAAGTTACCCAGCGGACACTTGGACTATGTGGGTTCCCTAGCGGGCACTTGGACTATGTAGTTTACCTAGCAGGCACTTTGACTATCTAGGTTAACTAACAGGCACTTAGACTATGTAGGTTGCCTAGCGGGCACTTGGACTATATAGGTTCCCTAGCGAGCACTTGGACTATGTAGGTTTCCTATCGGGTACTTGGACTGTCTAGGTTAACTAGCGGGCAATTGGACTGTCTAGGTTACCTAGTGGGCACTTGGACTATGTAGTTTACCTAGCAGGCACTTGGACTATGGAGGTTAACTAGCGGGCACTTGGACTGTCTAGGTAACCTAGCGGGCACTTGGACTATCTAGGTTAACGAACGGGCACTTGGATATGTAGGTTACGTAGCGGGCACTTGGACTATGTAGGATCCCTATCGGACATTTGGACTACTTAGGTTAACTAGCGGGCACTTGGACTATCTAGGTTAACTAGCGGGCACTTAGAGTATCTAGGTGAAGTAGCGGGCCCTTGTACTATGTAGGTTAACTAGCGGGCACTTGGACTATATAGGTTAAATAGCGGACCTTGGACTATGTAGGTTAACTTGCGGGCCCTTGGACTATGTAGGTTAACTAGCGGGCACTTGGATTATCTAGGTTTCCTAGCCAGCCCTCGGACTATGTACATACCCTAGCGCGCACTTGGACTATCAAGGTTACCTAGCGGGCACTTGGACTATGTACGTCCCAAGTGGGCACTTGGACTATCTAGGTTAACTAACGGGCACTTGGACTATGTAGGTTACCTAGCGGGCACTTGGATTATGTAGGTTAACTAGAAGGTGCTTGGACTATCAAGGTTACCTAGCGGGCCCTTGGACTATGTAGATTACCAGCGGGCACTTGGACTATCTAGGTTAATGAACGTGCACTTGGACTATGTAGGTAACCTAGTGGGCACTTGGACTGTCTAGGTTACCTAGTGGGCACTTGGCCTATCTAGGTTAACGAACGGGCACTTGGACTATGTAGGTTAACTAGCGGGCCCTTGGACTATCTAGGTTTACTAGCGGGCACTTGTACTCTCTAGGTTAACAAGCGGGCACTTGGACAATCTAGGTTAACTAGCGGGCATTTGGATTATGTAGGTTAACTAGCGGACACTTCGACTATCTAGGTTAGCTAACGGGCAATTGGACTATCTAGGTTACCTAGTGGGCACTTCGACTACGTAGGTTCCCTAGCGGGCACTTGGACTATTTAGGTTACCTAGCAGGCACTTTGACTATCTAGGTTAACTAACGGGCACTTGGACTATGTAGGTTGCTTAGCGAGCACTTGGACTATGTAGATTCCCTAGGGGACACTTGGACTATGTATGTCCCCAAGCGGGCACTAGGACAATCTAGGTTAACTATTGGGCCCTTGGACTATGTAGGTTAACTATGGGGCACTTGGATTATCTAAGTTAACCAGCGGGCACTTGGACGATCTAGGTTAACTAGCGGGCACTTGGACTATATAGGTTAATTAGTGGGCACTTGGACTATCTAGATTAACTAGCGGGCCCTTGGACTATCTAGGTTAACTAGCGGGCACTTGGACGATCTAGGTTAACTAGCGGGCACAGGACTATGTAGATTAACTAGCGGGCCCTTGGGCTATCTAGGTTTACTAGCGGGCACTTGGACTATCTAGGTTAACAAGCGGGCACTTGGACTATCTAGGTTAACTAGCGGGCATTTGGATTATTTAGGTAACATAGTGGGCACTTGGACTATGGATGTTACCTAGCGGGCACTTGGACTATGTTGGTTAACTAGAAGGCACTTGGACTATCAAGGTTACCTAGCGGGCACTTGGACTGTCTAGGTTACCTAGCGGGCACTTGGACTATGTAGTTTTCCTAGCAGGCATTAGGATTACTTAGGTTACCTAGTGGGCACTTGGACTATGTAGGTTACCTAGCGGGCACTTGGACTATGTAGGTTAACTAGAAGGCACTTGGACTATCAAGATTACCTAGCGGGCCCTTGGATTATGTAGGTTGCCAGCGGGCACTTGGACTATCTAGGTTAACGAACGTGCACTTGGACTATGTAGGTAACCTAGCGGGCACTTGGACTGTCTAGGTTACCTAGAGGGCACTTGGCCTATCTAGGTTAACGAACGGACACTTGGACTATGTAGGTTAACTAGCGGACACTTCGACTATCTAGGTTAGCTAACCGGCAATTGGACTATCTAGGTTACCTAGCGGACACTTGGACTATGTAGGTTCCCTAGCGGGCACTTGGACTATTTAGGTTACCTAGCAGGCACTTTGACTATCTAGGTTAACTAACAGGCACTTGGACTATGTAGGTTGCGTAGCGAGCACTTGGACTATATAGGTTCCCTAGCGAGCACTTGGACTATGTAGGTTCCCTATCGGGTACTTGGACCGTCTAGGTTAACTAGCGGGCAATTGGACTGTCTAGGTTACCTAGTGGGCACTTGGACTATGTAGTTTACCTAGCAGGTACTTGGACTATGGAGGTTAAATAGCGGGCACTTGGACTGTCTAGGTAACCTAGCGGGCACTTGGACTATCTAGGTTAACGAACGGGCACTTGGATATGTAGGTTACGTAGCGGGCACTTGGACTATGTAGGATCCCTATCGGACATTTGGACTACTTAGGTTAACTAGCGGGCACTTGGACTATCTAGGTTAACTAGCGGGCACTTGGACTGTCTAGGTCAAGTAGCGGGCCCTTGTACTATGTAGGTTAACTAGCGGGCACTTGGACTATATAGGTTAAATAGCGGACCTTGGACAATGTAGGTTAACTTGCGGGCCCTTGGACTATGTAGGTTAACTAGTGGGCACTTGGATTATCTAGGTTTCCTAGCCAGCACTCGGACTATGTACATACCCTAGCGTGCACTTGGACTATCAAGGTTATCTAGCGGGCACTTGGACTATGTACGTCCCCTAGTGGGCACTTGGACTATCTAGGTTAACTAACGGGCATTGGACTATGCATGTTACCTAGAGGGCACTTGGACTATGTACATCCCCTAGCGGGCACTTGGACTATCTAGGTTAACTAGAGGGCCCTTGGACGATCTAGGTTAACTAGCGGGCACTTGGACTATCTAGGTTAACTAGCGGGCACTTGGACTATCTAGATTAACTAGCGGTCCCTTGGACTATCTAGGTTAACTAGCGGGCACTTGGACTATCTAGGTTAACTAGCGGGCACTTGGACTATCTAGATTAACTAGCGGGCCCTTGGACTATCTAGGTTTACTAGTGGGCACTTGGACTATCTAGGTTAACTAGCGGGCACTTGGACTATGTTGTTTTCCTAGCGGGCACTTGGACTATCTAGGTTAACTAACGGGCATTGGACTATGTAGGTTACCTAGAGGGCACTTGGACTATGTACATCCCCTAGCGGGCACTTGGACTATCTAGGTTAACTAGAGGGCCCTTGGACGATCTAGGTTAACTAGCGGACCCTTGGACTATCTAGGTTAACTAGCGGGCACTTGGACTATCTAGGTTAACAAGCGGGCACTTGGACTATCTAGGTTAACTAGCGGGCCCTTGAACTATCTAGGTTTACTAGCGGGCACTTGGACTATCTAGGTTAACTAGCGGGCACTTGGACTATGTAGTTTTCCTAGCGGGCATTAGGATTACTTAGGTTACCTAGTGGGCACTTGGACTATGTAGGTTACCTAGCGGGCACTTGGACTATGTAGGTTAACTAGAAGGCACTTGGACTATCAAGATTACCTAGCGGGCCCTTGGATTATGTAGGTTACCAGCGGGCACTTGGACTATCTAGGGTAACGAACGTGCACTTGGACTATGTAGGTAACCTAGCGGGCACTTGGACTGTCTAGGTTACCTAGAGGGCACTTGGCCTATCTAGGTTAACGAACGGACACTTGGACTATGTAGGTTAACTAGCGGGCATTTGGATTATTTAGGTTACATAGTGGGCACTTGGACTATGTATGTTACCTAGAGGGCACTTGGACTATGTAGGTTAACTAGAAGGCACTTGGACTATCAAGGTTACCTAGCGGGCACTTGGACTGTCTAGGTTACCTAGCGGGCACTTGGACTATGTAGTTTTCCTAGCGGGCATTAGGATTACTTAGGTTACCTAGTGGGCACTTGGACTATGTACATACCCTAGGGGGCACTTGGACTATCTAGGTTACCTAGCGGGCACTTGGACTATGTACGTCCCCTAGCGGGCACTTGGACTATCTAGGTTAACTAGAGGGCCCTTGGACGATCTAGGTTAACTAGCGGGCACTTCGACTATCTAGGTTAACTAGCGGGCACTTGGACTATCTAGATTAACTAGCGGTCCCTTGGACTATCTAGGTTAACTAGCGGGCACTTGGACTATCTAGGTTAACTAGCGGGCACTTGGACTATCTAGGTTAACTAGCGGGCACTTCGACTACGTAGGTTCCCTAGCGGGCACTTGGACCATCTAGGTTAACTAACGGGCACTAGGACTATCTAGGTTACCTACCGGGCACGTGGACTATGTAGGTTAACTAGCGGACACTTGCACGATCTAGGTTTACTAGCGGGCACTTGTACTCTCTAGGTTAACAAGCGGGCACTTGGACAATCTAGGTTAACTAGCGGGCATTTGGATTATGTAGGTTAACTAGCGGACACTTCGACTATCTAGGTTAGCTAACGGGCAATTGGACTATCTAGGTTACCTAGTGGGCACTTCGACTACGTAGGTTCCCTAGCGGGCACTTGGACTATTTAGGTTACCTAGCAGGCACTTTGACTATCTAGGTTAACTAACGGGCACTTGGACTATGTAGGTTGCTTAGCGAGCACTTGGACTATGTAGATTCCCTAGGGGGCACTTGGACTATGTATGTCCCCAAGCGGGCACTAGGACAATCTAGGTTAACTATTGGGCCCTTGGACTATGTAGGTTAACTATCGGGCACTTGGATTATCTAAGTTAACCAGCGGGCACTTGGACGATCTAGGTTAACTAGCGGGCACTTGGACTATATAGGTTAACTAGTGGGCACTTGGACTATCTAGATTAACTAGCGGGCCCTTGGACTATCTAGGTTAACTAGCGGGCACTTGGACTATCTAGGTTAACTAGCGGGCACAGGACTATGTAGATTAACTAGCGGGCCCTTGGACTATCTAGGTTTACTAGCGGGCACTTGGACTATCTAGGTTAACAAGCGGGCACTTGGACTATCTAGGTTAACTAGCGGGCATTTGGATTATTTAGGTTACATAGTGGGCACTTGGACTATGGATGTTACCTAGCGGGCACTTGGACTATGTTGGTTAACTAGAAGGCACTTGGACTATCAAGGTTACCTAGCGGGCACTTGGACTGTCTAGGTTACCTAGCGGGCACTTGGACTATGTAGTTTTCCTAGCGGGCATTAGGATTACTTAGGTTACCTAGTGGGCACTTGGACTATGTAGGTTACCTAGCGGGCACTTGGACTGCGTAGGTTAACTAGAAGGCACTTGGACTATCAAGATTACCTAGCGGGCCCTTGGATTATGTAGGTTGCCAGCGGGCACTTGGACTATCTAGGTTAACGAACGTGCACTTGGACTATGTAGGTAACCTAGCGGGCACTTGGACTGTCTAGGTTACCTAGAGGGCACTTGCCCTATCTAGGTTAACGAACGGACACTTGGACTATGTAGGTTAACTAGCGGACACTTCGACTATCTAGGTTAGCTAACGGGCAATTGGACTATCTAGGTTACCTAGCGGACACTTGGACTATGTAGGTTCCCTAGCAGGCACTTGGACTATTTAGGTTACCTAGCAGGCACTTTGACTATCTAGGTTAACTAACAGGCACTTGGACTATGTAGGTTGCCTAGCGGGCACTTGGACTATATAGGTTCCCTAGCGAGCACTTGGACTATGTAGGTTCCCTATCGGGTACTTGGACTGTCTAGGTTAACTAGCGGGCAATTGGACTGTCTAGGTTACCTAGTGGGCACTTGGACTATGTAGTTTACCTAGCAGGCACTTGGACTATGGAGGTTAACTAGCGGGCACTTGGACTGTCTAGGTAACCTAGCGGGCACTTGGACTATCTAGGTTAACGAACGGACACTTGGACTATGTAGGTAACCTAGCGGGCACTTGGACTGTCTAGGTTACCTAGCGGGCACTTGGACTATCTAGGTTAACGAACGGGCACTTGGATATGTAGGTTACGTAGCGGGCACTTGGGCTATGTAGGATCCCTATCGGACATTTGGACTACTTAGGTTAACTAGCGGGCACTTGGACTATCTAGGTTAACTAGCGGGCACTTGGACTTTCTAGGTCAAGTAGCGGGCCCTTGTACTATGTAGGTTAACTAGCGGGCACTTGGACTATATAGGTTAAATAGCGGACCTTGGACTATGTAGGTTAACTTGCGGGCCCTTGGACTATGTAGGTTAACTAGTGGGCACTTGGATTATCTAGGTTTCCTAGCCAGCACTCGGACTATGTACATACCCTAGCGCGCACTTGGACTATCAAGGTTACCTAGCGGGCACTTGGACTATGTACGTCCCCTAGTGGGCACTTGGACTATCTAGGTTAACTAACGGGCATTGGACTATGCAGGTTACCTAGAGGGCACTTGGACTATGTACATCCCCTAGCGGGCACTTGGACTATCTAGGTTAACTAGAGGGCCCTTGGACGATCTAGGTTAACTAGCGGGCACTTGGACTATCTAGGTTAACTAGCGGGCACTTGGACTATCTAGATTAACTAGCGGTCCCTTGGACTATCTAGGTTAACTAGCGGGCACTTGGACTATCTAGGTTAACTAGCGGGCACTTGGACTATCTAGGTTAACTAGCGGGCACTTGGACTATCTAGATTAACTAGCGGTCCCTTGGACTATCTAGGTTAACTAGCGGGCACTTGGACTATCTAGGTTAACTAGCGGGCACTTGGACTATCTAGATTAACTAGCGGGCCCTTGGACTATCTAGGTTTACTAGTGGGCACTTGGACTATCTAGGTTAACTAGCGGGCACTTGGACTATGTTGTTTTCCTAGCGGGCATTAGGATTACTTAGGTTACCTAGTGGGCACTTGGACTATGTAGGTTACCTAGCCGGCACTTGGACTATGTAGGTTAACTAGAAGGCACTTGGACTATCAAGATTATCTAGCGGGCCCTTGGATTATGTAGGTTACCAGCGGGCACTTGGACTATCTAGGTTAACGAACGTGCACTTGGACTATGTAGGTAACCTAGCGGGCACTTGGACTGTCTAGGTTACCTAGAGGGCACTTGGCCTATCTAGGTTAACGAACGGACACTTGGACTATGTAGGTTAACTAGCGGGCATTTGGATTATTTAGGTTACATAGTGGGCACTTGGACTATGTATGTTACCTAGCGGGTACTTGGACTATGTAGGTTAACTAGAAGGCACTTGGACTATCAAGGTTACCTAGCGGGCACTTGGACTGTCTAGGTTACCTAGCGGGCACTTGGACTATGTAGTTTTCCTAGCGGGCATTAGGATTACTTAGGTTACCTAGTGGGCACTTGACTATGTAGGTTACCTAGCGGGCACTTGGACTATGTACGTCCCCTAGTGGGCACTTGGACTATCTAGGTTAACTAACGGGCATTGGACTATGTAGGTTACCTAGAGGGCACTTGGACTATGTACGTCCCCTAGCGGGCACTTGGACTATCTAGGTTTACTAGAGGGCCCTTGGACGATCTAGGTTAACTAGCGGGCACTTGGACTATCTAGGTTAACTAGCGGGCACTTGGACTATCTAGATTAACTAGCGGTCCCTTGGACTATCTAGGTTAACTAGCGGGCACTTGGACTATCTGGGTTAACTAGCGGGCACTTGGACTATCTAGATTAACTAGCGGGCCCATGGACTATCTAGGTTTACTAGCGGGCACTTGGACTATTTAGGTTAACTAGCGGGCACTTGGACTATGTAGTTTTCCTAGCGGGCATTAGGATTACTTAGGTTACCTAGTGGGCACTTGGACTATGTAGGTTACCTAGCGGGCACTTGGACTATGTAGGTTAACTAGAAGGCACTTGGACTATCAAGATTACCTAGCGGGCCCTTGGATTATGTAGGTTACCAGCGGGCACTTGGACTATCTAGGTTAACGAACGTGCACTTGGACTATGTAGGTAACCTAGCGGGCACTTGGACTGTCTAGGTTACCTAGAGGGCACTTGGCCTATCTAGGTTAACGAACGGACACTTGGACTATGTAGGTTAACTAGCGGACACTTCGACTATCTAGGTTAGCTAACTGGCAATTGGACTATCTAGGTTACCTAGCGGACACTTGGACTATGTAGGTTCCCTAGCGGGCACTTGGACTATTTAGGTTACCTAGCAGGCACTTTGACTATCTAGGTTAACTAACAGGCACTTGGACTATGTAGGTTGCCTAGAGAGCACTTGGACTATATAGGTTCCCTAGCGAATACTTGGACTATGTAGGTTCCCTATCGGGCACTTGGACTGTCTAGGTTAACTAGCGGGCAATTGGACTGTCTAGGTTACCTAGTGGGCACTTGGACTATGTAGTTTACCTAGCAGGCACTTGGACTATGGAGGTTAACTAGCGGGCACTTGGACTGTCTAGGTAACCTAGCGGGCACTTGGACTATCTAGGTTAACGAACGGGCACTTGGACTATGTAGGTAACCTAGCGGGCACTTGGACTGTCTAGGTTACCTAGCGGGCACTTGGACTATCTAGGTTAACGAACGGGCACTTGGATATGTAGGTTACGTAGCGGGCACTTGGACTATGTAGGATCCCTATCGGACATTTGGACTACTTAGGTTAACTAGCGGGCACTTGGACTATCTAGGTTAACTAGCGGGCACTTGGACTGTCTAGGTCAAGTAGCGGGCCCTTGTACTATGTAGGTTAACTAGCGGGCACTTGGACTATATAGGTTAAATAGCGGACCTTGGACTATGTAGGTTAACTTGCGGGCCCTTGGACTATGTAGGTTAACTAGTGGGCACTTGGATTATCTAGGTTTCCTAGCCAGCCCTCGGACTATGTACATCCCCTAGCGGGCACTTGGACGATCTAGGTTAACTAGCGGGCACTTGGACTATCTAGGTTAACTAGCGGGCACTTGGACTATCTAGATTAACTAGCGGTCCCTTGGACTATCTATGTTAACTAGCGGGCACTTGGACTATCTAGGTTAACTAGCGGGCACTTGGACTATCTAGATTAACTAGCGGGCCCTTGGACTATCTAGGTTTACTAGTGGGCACTTGGACTATCTAGGTTAACTAGCGGGCACTTGGACTATGTTGTTTTCCTAGTGGGCATTAGGATTACTTAGGTTACCTAGTGGGCACTTGGACTATGTAGGTTACCTAGCGGGCACTTGGACTATGTAGGTTAACTAGAAGGCACTTGGACTATCAAGATTACCTAGCGGGCCCTTGGATTATGTAGGTTACCAGCGGGCACTTGGACTATCTAGGTTAACGAACGGGCACTTGGACTATGTAGGTAACCTAGCGGGCACTTGGACTGTCTAGGTTACCTAGAGGGCACTTGGCCTATCTAGGTTAACGAACGGACACTTGGACTATGTAGGTTAACTAGCGGGCATTTGGATTATTTAGGTTACATAGTGGGCACTTGGACTATGTATGTTACCTAGCGGGCACTTGGACTATGTAGGTTAACTAGAAGGCACTTGGACTATCAAGGTTACCTAGCGGGCACTTGGACTGTCTAGGTTACCTAGTGGGCACTTGGACTATGTAGTTTTCCTAGCGGGCATTAGGATTACTTAGGTTACCTAGTGGGCACTTGACTATGTAGGTTACCTAGCGGGCACTTGGACTATGTACGTCCCCTAGTGGGCACTTGGACTATCTAGGTTAACTAACGGGCATTGGACTATGTAGGTTACCTAGAGGGCACTTGGACTATGTACGTCCCCTAGCGGGCACTTGGACTATCTAGGTTAACTAGAGGGCCCTTGGACGATCTAGGTTAACTAGTGGGCACTTGGACTATCTAGGTTAACTAGCGGGCACTTGGACTATCTAGATTAACTAGCGGTCCCTTGGACTATCTAGGTTAACTAGCGGGCACTTGGACTATCTGGGTTAACTAGCGGGCACTTGGACTATCTAGATTAACTAGCGGGCCCTTGGACTATCTAGGTTTACTAGCGGGCACTTGGACTATTTAGGTTAACTAGCGGGCACTTGGTCTATGTAGTTTTCCTAGCGGGCATTAGGATTACTTAGGTTACCTAGTGGGCACTTGGACTATGTAGGTTACCTAGCGGGCACTTGGACTATGTAGGTTAACTAGAAGGCACTTGGACTATCAAGATTACCTAGCGGGCCCTTGGATTATGTAGGTTACCAGCGGGCACTTGGACTATCTAGGTTAACGAACGTGCACTTGGACTATGTAGGTAACCTAGCGGGCACTTGGACTGTCTAGGTTACCTAGAGGGCACTTGGCCTATCTAGGTTAACGAACGGACACTTGGACTATGTAGGTTAACTAGCGGACACTTCGACTATCTAGGTTAGCTAACGGGCAATTGGACTATCTAGGTTACCCAGCGGACACTTGGACTATGTGGGTTCCCTAGCGGGCACTTGGACTATGTAGTTTACCTAGCAGGCACTTTGACTATCTAGGTTAACTAACAGGCACTTAGACTATGTAGGTTGCCTAGCGAGCACTTGGACTATATAGGTTCCCTAGCGAGCACTAGGACTTTGTAGGTTCCCTATCGGATACTTGGACTGTCTAGGTTAACTAGCGGGCAATTGGACTGTCTAGGTTACCTAGTGGGCACTTGGACTATGTAGTTTACCTAGCAGGCACTTGGACTATGGAGGTTAACTAGCGGGCACTGGGACTGTCTAGGTAACCTAGCGGGCACTTGGACTATCTAGGTTAACGAACGGGCACTTGGACTATGTAGGTAACCTAGCGGGCACTTGGACTGTCTAGGTTACCTAGCGGGCACTTGGACTATCTAGGTTAACGAACGGGCACTTGGATATGTAGGTTACGTAGCGGGCACTTGGACTATGTAGGATCCCTATCGGACATTTGGACTACTTAGGTTAACTAGCGGGCACTTGGACTATCTAGGTTAACTAGCCGGCACTTGGACTATCTAGGTGAAGTAGCGGGCCCTTGTCCAATGTAGGTTAACTAGCGGGCACTTGGACTATATAGGTTAAATAGCGGACCTTGGACTATGTAGGTTAACTTGCGGGCCCTTGGACTATGTGGGTTAACGAGTGGGCACTTGGATTATCTAGGTTTCCTAGCCAGCACTCGGACTATGTAAATACCCTAGCGCGCACTTGGACTATCAAGGTTACCTAGCGGGCACATGGACTATGTACGTCCCCTAGTGGGCACTTGGACTATCTAGGTTAACTAACGGGCAATGGACTATGTAGGTTACCTAGAGGGCACTTGGACTATGTACATCCCCTAGCGGGCACTTGGTCTATCTAGGTTAACTAGAGGGCCCTTGGACGATCTAGGTTAACTAGCGGACACTTGGACTATCTAGGTTAACTAGCGGGCACTTGGATTATCTAGGTTTCCTAGCCAGCACTCGGACTATGTACATACCCTAGCGCGCACTTGGACTATCAAGGTTACCTAGCGGGCACTTGGACTATGTACGTCCCCTAGTGGGCACTTGGACTATCTAGGTTAACTAACGGGCATTGGACTATGTAGGTTACCTAGAGGGCACTTGGACTATGTACATCCCCTAGCGGGCACTTGGACTATCTAGGTTAACTAGAGGGTCCTTGGACGATCTAGGTTAACTAGCGGACACTTGGACTATCTAGGTTAACTAGCGGGCACTTGGACTATCTAGGTTAACTAGCGGGCACTTGGACTATCTAGGTTAACTAGCGGGCCCTTGAACTATCTAGGTTTACTAGCGGGCACTTGGACTATCTAGGTTAACTAGCGGGCACTTGGACTATGTAGTTTTCCTAGCGGGCATTAGGATTACTTAAGTTACCTAGTGGGCACTTGGACTATGTAGGTTACCTAGCGGGCACTTGGACTATGTAGGTTAACTAGAAGGCACTTGGACTATCAAGATTAGCTAGCGGGCCCTTGGATTATGTAGGTTACCAGCGGGCACTTGGACTATCTAGGTTAACGAACGTGCACTTGGACTATGTAGGTAACCTAGCGGGCACTTGGACTGTCTAGGTTACCTAGAGGGCACTTGGCCTATCTAGGTTAACGAACGGACACTTGGACTATGTAGGTTAACTAGCGGGCATTTGGATTATTTAGGTTACATAGTGGGCACTTGGACTATGTATGTTACCTAGAGGGCACTTGGACTATGTAGGTTACCTAGCGGGCACTTGGACTATGTAGGTTAACTAGAAGGCACTTGGACTATCAAGATTACCTACCGGGCACTTGGACTGTCTAGGTTACCTAGCGGGCACTTGGACTATGTAGTTTTCCTAGCGGGCATTAGGATTACTTAGGTTACCTAGTGGGCACTTGGACTATGTACATACCCTAGGGGGCACTTGGACTATCTAGGTTACCTAGCGGGCACTTGGACTATGTACGTTCCCTAGCGGGCACTTGGACTATCTAGGTTAACTAGAGGGCCCTTGGACTATCTAGGTTAACTAGCGGGCACTTGGACTATCTAGGTTAACTAGCGGGCACTTGGACTATCTAGGTTAACTAGCGGGCACTTGGACTATGCAGTTTTCCTAGCGGGCATTAGGATTACTTAGGTTACCTAGTGGGCACTTGGATTATGTAGGTTACCTAGCGGGCACTTGGACTATGTAGGTTAACTAGAAGGCACTTGGACTATCAAGATTACCTAGCGGGCCCTTGGACTATGTAGATTACCAGCGGGCACTTGGACTATCTAGGTTAATGAACGTGCACTTGGACTATGTAGGTAACCTAGTGGGCACTTGGACTGTCTAGGTTACCTAGTGGGCACTTGGCCTATCTAGGTTAACGAACGGGCACTTGGACTATGTAGGTTAACTAGCGGGCCCTTGGACTATCTAGGTTTACTATCGGGCACTTGTACTCTCTAGGTTAACAAGCGGGCACTTGGACAATCTAGGTTAACTAGCGGGCATTTGGATTATGTAGGTTAACTAGCGGACACTTCGACTATCTAGGTTAGCTAACCGGCAATTGGACTATCTAGGTTACCTAGTGGGCACTTCGACTACGTAGGTTCCCTAGCGGGCACTTGGACTATTTAGGTTACCTAGCAGGCACTTTGACTATCTAGGTTAACTAACGGGCACTTGGACTATGTAGGTTGCTTAGCGAGCACTTGGACTATGTAGATTCCCTAGGGGGCACTTGGACTATGTATGTCCCCAAGCGGGCACTAGGACAATCTAGGTTAACTATTGGGCCCTTGGACTATGTAGGTTAACTATCGGGCACTTGGATTATCTAAGTTAACCAGCGGGCACTTGGACGATCTAGGTTAACTAGCGGGCACTTGGACTATATAGGTTAACTAGTGGGCACTTGGACTATCTAGATTAACTAGCGGGCCCTTGGACTATCTAGGTTAACTAGCGGGCACTTGGACTATCTAGGTTAACTAGCGGGCACAGGACTATGTAGATTAACTAGCGGGCCCTTGGACTATCTAGGTTTACTAGCGGGCACTTGGACTATCTAGGTTAACAAGCGGGCACTTGGACTATCTAGGTTAACTAGCGGGCATTTGGATTATTTAGGTTACATAGTGGGCACTTGGACTATGGATGTTACCTAGCGGGCACTTGGACTATGTTGGTTAACTAGAAGGCACTTGGACTATCAAGGTTACCTAGCGGGCACTTGGACTATCTAGGTTACCTAGCGGGCACTTGGACTATGTAGTTTTCCTAGCGGGCATTAGGATTACTTAGGTTACCTAGTGGGCACTTGGACTATGTAGGTTACCTAGCGGGCACTTGGACTGTGTAGGTTAACTAGAAGGCACTTGGCCTATCAAGATTACCTAGCGGGCCCTTGGATTATGTAGGTTGCCAGGGGGCACTTGGACTATCTAGGTTAACGAACGTGCACTTGGACTATGTAGGTAACCTAGCGGGCACTTGGACTGTCTAGGTTACCTAGAGGGCACTTGGCCTATCTAGGTTAACGAACGGACACTTGGACTATGTAGGTTAACTAGCGGACACTTCGACTATCTAGGTTAGCTAACGGGCAATTGGACTATCTAGGTTACCTAGCGGACACTTGGACTATGTAGGTTCCCTAGCAGGCACTTGGACTATTTAGGTTACCTAGCAGGCACTTTGACTATCTAGGTTAACTAACAGGCACTTGGACTATGTAGGTTGCCTAGCGAGCACTTGGACTATATAGGTTCCCTAGCGAGCACTTGGACTATGTAGGTTCCCTATCGGGTACTTGGACTGTCTAGGTTAACTAGCGGGCAATTGGACTGTCTAGGTTACCTAGTGGGCACTTGGACTATGTAGTTTACCTAGCAGGCACTTGGACTATGGAGGTTAACTAGCGGGCACTTGGACTGTCTAGGTAACCTAGCGGGCACTTGGACTATCTAGGTTAACGAACGGGCACTTGGACTATGTAGGTAACCTAGCGGGCACTTGGACTGTCTAGGTTACCTAGCGGGCACTTGGACTATCTAGGTTAACGAACGGGCACTTGGACTATCTAGGTTTACTAGTGGGCACTTGGACTGTCTAGGTCAAGTAGCGGGCCCTTGTACTATGTAGGTTAACTAGCGGGCACTTGGACTATATAGGTTAAATAGCGGACCTTGGACTATGTAGGTTAACTTGCGGGCCCTTGGACTATGTAGGTTAACTAGTGGGCACTTGGATTATCTAGGTTTCCTAGCCAGCACTCGGACTATGTACATACCCTAGCGCGCACTTGGACTATCAAGGTTACCTAGCGGGCACTTGGACTATGTACGTCCCCTAGTGGGCACTTGGACTATCTAGGTTAACTAACGGGCATTGGACTATGCAGGTTACCTAGAGGGCACTTGGACTATGTACATCCCCTAGCGGGCACTTGGACTATCTAGGTTAACTAGAGGGCCCTTGGACGATCTAGGTTAACTAGCGGGCACTTGGACTATCTAGGTTAACTAGCGGGCACTTGGACTATCTAGATTAACTAGCGGTCCCTTGGACTATCTAGGTTAACTAGCGGGCACTTGGACTATCTAGGTTAACTAGCGGGCACTTGGACTATCTAGATTAACTAGCGGTCCCTTGGACTATCTAGGTTAACTAGCGGGCACTTGGACTATCTAGGTTAACTAGCGGGCACTTGGACTATCTAGATTAACTAGCGGGCCCTTAGACTATCTAGGTTTACTAGTGGGCACTTGGACTATCTAGGTTAACTAGCGGGCACTTGGACTATGTTGTTTTCCTAGCGGGCATTAGGATTACTTAGGTTACCTAGTGGGCACTTGGACTATGTAGGTTAACTAGAAGGCACTTGGACTATCAAGATTACCTAGCGGGCCCTTGGATTATGTAGGTTACCAGCGGGCACTTGGACTATCTAGGTTAACGAACGTGCACTTGGACTATGTAGGTAACCTAGCGGGCACTTGGACTGTCTAGGTTACCTAGAGGGCACTTGGCCTATCTAGGTTAACGAACGGACACTTGGACTATGTAGGTTAACTAGCGGGCATTTGGATTATTTAGGTTACATAGTGGGCACTTGGACTATGTATGTTACCTAGAGGGCACTTGGACTATGTAGGTTAACTAGAAGGCACTTGGACTATCAAGGTTACCTAGCGGGCACTTGGACTGTCTAGGTTACCTAGCGGGCACTTGGACTATGTAGTTTTCCTAGCGGGCATTAGGATTACTTAGGTTACCTAGTGGGCACTTGGAGTATGTACATACCCTAGGGGGCACTTGGACTATCTAGGTTACCTAGCGGGCACTTGGACTATGTACGTTCCCTAGCGGGCACTTGGACTATCTAGGTTAACTAGAGGGCCCTTGGACTATCTAGGTTAACTAGCGGGCACTTGGACTATCTAGGTTAACTAGCGGGCACTTGGACTATCTAGGTTAACTAGCGGGCACTTGGACTATGCAGTTTTCCTAGCGGGCATTAGGATTACTTAGGTTACCTAGTGGGCACTTGGACTATGTAGGTTACCTAGCGGGCACTTGGACTATGTAGGTTAACTAGAAAGCACTTGGACTATCAAGATTACCTAGCGGGCCCTTGGACTATGTAGATTACCAGCGGGCACTTGGACTATCTAGGTTAATGAACGTGCACTTGGACTATGTAGGTAACCTAGTGGGCACTTGGACTGTCTAGGTTACCTAGTGGGCACTTGGCCTATCTAGGTTAATGAACGGGCACTTGGACTATGTAGGTTAACTAGCGGGCCCTTGGACTATCTAGGTTTACTAGCGGGCACTTGTACTCTCTAGGTTAACAAGCGGGCACTTGGACAATCTAGGTTAACTAGCGGGCATTTGGATTATGTAGGTTAACTAGCGGACACTTCGACTATCTAGGTTAGCTAACGGGCAATTGGACTATCTAGGTTACCTAGTGGGCACTTCGACTACGTAGGTTCCCTAGCGGGCACTTGGACTATTTAGGTTACCTAGCAGGCACTTTGACTATCTAGGTTAACTAACGGGCACTTGGACTATGTAGGTTGCTTAGCGAGCACTTGGACTATGTAGATTCCCTAGGGGGCACTTGGACTATGTATGTCCCCAAGCGGGCACTAGGACAATCTAGGTTAACTATTGGGCCCTTGGACTATGTAGGTTAACTATCGGGCACTTGGATTATCTAAGTTAACCAGCGGGCACTTGGACGATCTAGGTTAACTAGCGGGCACTTGGACTATATAGGTTAACTAGTGGGCACTTGGACTATCTAGATTAACTAGCGGGCCCTTGGACTATCTAGGTTAACTAGCGGGCACTTGGACTATCTAGGTTAACTAGCGGGCACAGGACTATGTAGATTAACTAGCGGGCCCTTGGACTATCTAGGTTTACTAGCGGGCACTTGGACTATCTAGGTTAACAAGCGGGCACTTGGACTATCTAGGTTAACTAGCGGGCATTTGGATTATTTAGGTTACATAGTGGGCACTTGGACTATGGATGTTACCTAGCGGGCACTTGGACTATGTTGGTTGACTAGAAGGCACTTGGACTATCAAGGTTACCTAGCGGGCACTTGGACTGTCTAGGTTACCTAGCGGGCACTTGGACTATGTAGTTTTCCTAGCGGGCATTAGGATTACTTAGGTTACCTAGTGGGCACTTGGACTATGTAGGTTACCTAGCGGGCACTTGGACTGTGTAGGTTAACTAGAAGGCACTTGGACTATCAAGATTACCTAGCGGGCCCTTGGATTATGTAGGTTGCCAGCGGGCACTTGGACTATCTAGGTTAACGAACGTGCACTTGGACTATGTAGGTAACCTAGCGGGCACTTGGACTGTCTAGGTTACCTAGAGGGCACTTGGCCTATCTAGGTTAACGAACGGACACTTGGACTATGTAGGTTAACTAGCGGACACTTCGACTATCTAGGTTAGCTAACGGGCAATTGGACTATCAAGGTTACCTAGCGGACACTTGGACTATGTAGGTTCCCTAGCAGGCACTTGGACTATTTAGGTTACCTAGCAGGCACTTTGACTATCTAGGTTAACTAACAGGCACTTGGACTATGTAGGTTGCCTAGCGAGCACTTGGACTATATAGGTTCCCTAGCGAGCACTTGGACTATGTAGGTTCCCTATCGGGTACTTGGACTGTCTAGGTTAACTTGCGGGCAATTGGACTGTCTAGGTTACCTAGTGGGCACTTGGACTATGTAGTTTACCTAGCAGGCACTTGGACTATGGAGGTTAACTAGCGGGCACTTGGACTGTCTAGGTAACCTAGCGGGCACTTGGACTATCTAGGTTAACGAACGGGCACTTGGACTATGTAGGTAACCTAGCGGGCACTTGGACTGTCTAGGTTACCTAGCGGGCACTTGGACTATCTAGGTTAACGAACGGGCACTTGGACTATCTAGGTTTACTAGTGGGCACTTGGACTGTCTAGGTCAAGTAGCGGGCCCTTGTACTATGTAGGTTAACTAGCGGGCACTTGGACTATATAGGTTAAATAGCGGACCTTGGACTATGTAGGTTAACTTGCGGGCCCTTGGACTATGTAGGTTAACTAGTGGGCACTTGGATTATCTAGGTTTCCTAGCCAGCACTCGGACTATGTACATACCCTAGCGCGCACTTGGACTATCAAGGTTACCTAGCGGGCACTTGGACTATGTACGTCCCCTAGTGGGCACTTGGACTATCTAGGTTAACTAACGGGCATTGGACTATGCAGGTTACCTAGAGGGCACTTGGACTATGTACATCCCCTAGCGGGCACTTGGACTATCTAGGTTAACTAGAGGGCCCTTGGACGATCTAGGTTAACTAGCGGGCACTTGGACTATCTAGGTTAACTAGCGGGCACTTGGACTATCTAGATTAACTAGCGGTCCCTTGGACTATCTAGGTTAACTAGCGGGCACTTGGACTATCTAGGTTAACTAGCGGGCACTTGGACTATCTAGGTTAACTAGCGGGCACTTGGACTATCTAGATTAACTAGCGGGCCCTTAGACTATCTAGGTTTACTAGTGGGCACTTGGACTATCTAGGTTAACTAGCGGGCACTTGGACTATGTTGTTTTCCTAGCGGGCATTAGGATTACTTAGGTTAACTAGTGGGCACTTGGACTATGTAGGTTACCTAGCGGGCACTTGGACTATGTAGGTTAACTAGAAGGCACTTGGACTATCAAGATTACCTAGCGGGCCCTTGGATTATGTAGGTTACCAGCGGGCACTTGGACTATCTAGGTTAACGAACGTGCACTTGGACTATGTAGGTAACCTAGCGGGCACTTGGACTGTCTAGGTTACCTAGAGGGCACTTGGCCTATCTAGGTTAACGAATGGACACTTGGACTATGTAGGTTAACTAGCGGGCATTTGGATTATTTAGGTTACATAGTGGGCACTTGGACTATGTATGTTACCTAGCGGGCACTTGGACTATGTAGGTTAACTAGAAGGCACTTGGACTATCAAGGTTACCTAGCGGGCACTTGGACTGTCTAGGTTACCTAGCGGGCACTTGGACTATGTAGTTTTCCTAGCGGGCATTAGGATTACTTAGGTTACCTAGTGGGCTCTTGACTATGTAGGTTACCTAGCGGGCACTTGGACTATGTACGTCCCCTAGTGGGCACTTGGACTATCTAGGTTAACTAACGGGCATTGGACTATGTAGGTTACCTAGAGGGCACTTGGACTATGTACGTCCCCTAGCGGGCACTTGGACTATCTAGGTTTACTAGAGGGCCCTTGGACGATCTAGGTTAACTAGCGGGCACTTGGACTATCTAGGTTAACTAGCGGGCACTTGGACTATCTAGATTAACTAGCGGTCCCTTGGACTATCTAGGTTAACTAGCGGGCACTTGGACTATCTGGGTTAACTAGCGGGCACTTGGACTATCTAGATTAACTAGCGGGCCCTTGGACTATCTAGGTTTACTAGCGGGCACTTGGACTATTTAGGTTAACTAGCGGGCACTTGGACTATGTAGTTTTCCTAGCGGGCATTAGGATTACTTAGGTTACCAGTGGGCACTTGGACTATGTAGGTTACCTAGCGGGCACTTGGACTATGTAGGTTAACTAGAAGGCACTTGGACTATCAAGATTACCTAGCGGGCCCTTGGATTATGTAGGTTACCAGCGGGCACTTGGACTATCTAGGTTAACGAACGTGCACTTGGACTATGTAGGTAACCTAGCGGGCACTTGGACTGTCTAGGTTACTTAGAGGGCACTTGGCCTATCTAGGTTAACGAACGGACACTTGGACTATGTAGGTTAACTAGCGGACACTTCGACTATCTAGGTTAGCTAACGGGCAATTGGACTATCTAGGTTACCCAGCGGACACTTGGAATATGTGGGTTCCCTAGCGGGCACTTGGACTATGTAGTTTACCTAGCAGGCACTTTGACTATCTAGGTTAACTAACAGGCACTTAGACTATGTAGGTTGCCTAGCGAGCACTTGGACTATATAGGTTCCCTAGCGAGCACTAGGACTATGTAGGTTCCCTATCGGGTACTTGGACTGTCTAGGTTAACTAGCGGGCAATTGGACTGTCTAGGTTACCTAGTGGGCACTTGGACTATGTAGTTTACCTAGCAGGCACTTGGACTATGGAGGTTAACTAGCGGGCACTGGGACTGTCTAGGTAACCTAGCGGGCACTTGGACTATCTAGGTTAACGAACGGGCACTTGGACTATGTAGGTAACCTAGCGGGCACTTGGACTGTCTAGGTTACCTAGCGGGCACTTGGACTATCTAGGTTAACGAACGGGCACTTGGATATGTAGGTTACGTAGCGGGCACTTGGACTATGTAGGATCCCTATCGGACATTTGGACTACTTAGGTTAACTAGCGGGCACTTGGACTATCTAGGTTAACTAGCGGGCACTTGGACTATCTAGGTGAAGTAGCGGGCCCTTGTACTATGTAGGTTAACTAGCGGGCACTTGGACTATATAGGTTAAATAGCGGACCTTGGACTATGTAGGTTAACTTGCGGGCCCTTGGACTACGTAGGTTAACTAGTGGGCACTTGGATTATCTAGGTTTCCTAGCCAGCACTCGGACTATGTACATACCCTAGCGCGCACTTGGACTATCAAGGTTACCTAGCGGGCACTTGGACTATGTACGTCCCCTAGTGGGCACTTGGACTATCTAGGTTAACTAACGGGCATTGGACTATGTAGGTTACCTAGAGGGCACTTGGACTATGTACATCCCCTAGCGGGCACTTGGACTATCTAGGTTAACTAGAGGGCCCTTGGACGATCTAGGATAACTAGCGGACACTTGGACTATCTAGGTTAACTAGCGGGCACTTGGACTATCTAGGTTAACTAGCGGGCACTTGGACAATCTAGGTTAACTAGCGGGCCCTTGAACTATCTAGGTTTACTAGCGGGCACTTGGACTATCTAGGTTAACTAGCGGGCACTTGGACTATGTAGTTTTCCTAGCGGGCATTAGGATTACTTAGGTTACCTAGTGGGCACTTGGACTATGTAGGTTACCTAGCGGGCACTTGGACTATGTAGGTTAACTAGAAGGCACTTGGACTATCAAGATTACCTAGCGGGCCCTTGGATTATGTACGTTACCAGCGGGCACTTGGACTATCTAGGTTAACGAACGTGCACTTGGACAATGTAGGTAACCTAGCGGGCACTTGGACTGTCTAGGTTACCTAGAGGGCACTTGAACTATCTAGGTTAACGAACGGACACTTGGACTATGTAGGTTAACTAGCGGGCATTTGGATTATTTAGGTTACATAGTGGGCACTTGGACTATGTATGTTACCTAGAGGGCACTTGGACTATGTAGGTTAACTAGAAGGCACTTGGACTATCAAGGTTACCTAGCGGGCACTTGGACTGTCTAGGTTACCTAGCGGGCACTTGGACTATGTAGTTTTCCTAGCGGGCATTAGGATTACTTAGGTTACCTAGTGGGCACTTGGACTATGTACATACCCTAGGGGGCACTTGGACTATCTAGGTTACCTAGCGGGCACTTGGACTATGTACGTCCCCTAGCGGGCACTTGGACTATCTAGGTTAACTAGAGGGCCCTTGGACGATCTAGGTTAACTAGCGGGCACTTGGACTATCTAGGTTAACTAGCGGGCACTTGGACTATCTAGATTAACTAGCCGTCACTTGGACTATCTAGGTTAACTAGCGGGCACTTGGAATATCTAGGTTAACTAGCGGGCACTTGGACTATCTAGGTTAACTAGCGGGCACTTGGACTATGTAGTTTTCTTAGCGGGCATTAGGATTACTTAGGTTACCTAGTGGGCACTTGGACTATGTAGGTTACCTAGCGGGCACTTGGACTATGTAGGTTAACTAGAAGGCACTTGGACTATCAAGATTACCTAGCGGGCCCTTGGACTATGTAGATTACCAGCGGGCACTTGGACTATCTAGGTTAATGAACGTGCACTTGGACTATGTAGGTAACCTAGTGGGAACTTGGACTGTCTAGGTTACCTAGTGGGCACCTGGCCTATCTAGGTAAACGAACGGGCACTTGGACTATGTAGGTTAACTAGCGTACACTTCGACTATCTAGGTTAGATAACGGGCAATTGGACTATGTAGGTAACCTAGCGGGCACTTGGACTGTCTAGGTTACCTAGAGGGCACTTGGCCTATCTAGGTTAACGAACGGACACTTGGACTATGTAGGTTAACTAGCGGGCATTTGGATTATTTAGGTTACATAGTGGGCACTTGGACTATGTATGTTACCTAGCGGGCACTTGGACTATGTAGGTTAACTAGAAGGCACTTGGACTATCAAGGTTACCTAGCGGGCACTTGGACTGTCTAGGTTACCTAGCGGGCACTTGGAGTATGTAGTTTTCCTAGCGGGCATTAGGATTACTTAGGTTACCTAGTGGGCACTTGACTATGTAGGTTACCTAGCGGGCACTTGGACTATGTACGTCCCCTAGTGGGCACTTGGACTATCTAGGTTAACTAACGGGCATTGGACTATGTAGGTTACCTAGAGGGCACTTGGACTATGTACGTCCCCTAGCAGGCACTTGGACAATCTAGGTTAACTAGAGGGCCCTTGGACGATCTAGGTTAACTAGCGGGCACTTGGACTATCTAGGTTAACTAGCGGGCACTTGGACTATCTAGATTAACTAGCGGTCCCTTGGACTATCTAGGTTAACTAGCGGGCACTTGGACTATCTGGGTTAACTAGCGGGCACTTGGACTATCTAGATTAACTAGCGGGCCCTTGGACTATCTAGGTTTACTAGCGGGCACTTGGACTATTTAGGTTAACTAGTGGGCACTTGGACTATGTAGTTTTCCTAGCGGCCATTAGGATTACTTAGGTTACCTAGTGGGCACTTGGACTATGTAGGTTACCTAGCGGGCACTTGGACTATGTAGGTTAACTAGAAGGCACTTGGACTATCAAGATTACCTAGCGGACCCTTGGATTATGTAGGTTACCAGCGGGCACTTGGACTATCTAGGTTAACGAACGTGCACTTGGACTATGTAGGTAACCTAGCGGGCACTTGGACTGTCTAGGTTACCTAGAGGGCACTTGGCCTATCTAGGTTAACGAACGGACACTTGGACTATGTAGGTTAACTAGCGGACACTTCGACTATCTAGGTTAGCTAACGGGCAATTGGACTATCTAGGTTACCCAGCGGACACTTGGACTATGTGGGTTCCCTAGCGGGCACTAGGACTATGTAGTTTACCTAGCAGGCACTTTGACTATCTAGGTTAACTAACAGGCACTTAGACTATGTAGGTTGCCTAGCGAGCACTTGGACTATATAGGTTCCCTAGCGAGCACTTGTACTATGTAGGTTCCCTATCGGGTACTTGGACTGTCTAGGTTAACTAGCGGGCAATTGGACTGTCTAGGTTACCTAGTGGGCACTTGGACTATGTAGTTTACCTAGCAGGCACTTGAACTATGGAGGTTAACTAGCGGGCACTTGGACTGTCTAGGTAACCTAGCGGGCACTTGGACTATCTAGGTTAACGAACGGGCACTTGGACTATGTAGGTAACCTAGCGGGCACTTGGACTGTCTAGGTTACCTAGCGGGCACTTGGACTATCTAGGTTAACGAACGGGCACTTGGATATGTAGGTTACGTAGCGGGCACTTGGACTATGTAGGATCCCTATCGGACATCTGGACTACTTAGGTTAACTAGCGGGCACTTGGACTATCTAGGTTAACTAGCGGGCACTTGGACTATCTAGGTCAAGTAGCGGGCCCTTGTACTATGTAGGTTAACTAGCGGGCACTTGGACTATCTAGGTTAAATAGCGGACCTTGGACTATGTAGGTTAACTTGCGGGCCCTTGGACTATGTAGGTTAACTAGTGGGCACTTGGATTATCTAGGTTTCCTAGCCAGCACTCGGACTATGTACATACCCTAGCGCGCACTTGGACTATCAAGGTTACCTAGCGGGCACTTGGACTATGTACGTCCCCTAGTGGGCACTTGGACTATCTAGGTTAACTAACGGGCATTGGACTATGTAGGTTACCTAGAGGGCACTTGGACTATGTACATCCCCTAGCGGGCACTTGGACTATCTAGGTTAACTAGAGGGCCCTTGGACGATCTAGGATAACTAGCGGACACTTGGACTATCTAGGTTAACTAGCGGGCACTTGGACTATCTAGGTTAACTAGCGGGCACTTGGACTATCTAGGTTAACTAGCGGGCCCTTGAACTATCCAGGTTTACTAGCGGGCACTTGGACTATCTAGGTTAACTAGCGGGCACTTGGACTATGTAGTTTTCCTAGCGGGCATTAGGATTACTTAGGTTACCTAGTGGGCACTTGGACTATGTAGGTTACCTAGCGGGCACTTGGACTATGTAGGTTAACTAGAAGGCACTTGGACTATCAAGATTACCTAGCGGGCCCTTGGATTATGTACGTTACCAGCGGGCACTTGGACTATCTAGGTTAACGAACGTGCACTTGGACTATGTAGGTAACCTAGCGGGCACTTGGACTGTCTAGGTTACCTAGAGGGCACTTGAACTATCTAGGTTAACGAACGGACACTTGGACTATGTAGGTTAACTAGCGGGCATTTGGATTATTTAGGTTACATAGTGGGCACTTGGACTATGTATGTTACCTAGAGGGCACTTGGACTATGTAGGTTAACTAGAAGGCACTTGGACTATCAAGGTTACCTAGCGGGCACTTGGACTGTCTAGGTTACCTAGCGGGCACTTGGACTATGTAGTTTTCCTAGCGGGCATTAGGATTACTTAGGTTACCTAGTGGGCACTTGGACTATGTACATACCCTAGGGGGCACTTGGACTATCTAGGTTACCTAGCGGGCACTTGGACTATGTACGTCCCCTAGCGGGCACTTGGACTATCTAGGTTAACTAGAGGGCCCTTGGACGATCTAGGTTAACTAGCGGGCACTTGGACTATCTAGGTTAACTAGCGGGCACTTGGACTATCTAGATTAACTAGCCGTCCCTTGGACTATCTAGGTTAACTAGCGGGCACTTGGACTATCTAGGTTAACTAGCGGGCACTTGGACTATCTAGGTTAACTAGCGGGCACTTGGACTATGTAGTTTTCTTAGCGGGCATTAGGATTACTTAGGTTACCTAGTGGGCACTTGGACTATGTAGGTTACCTAGCGGGCACTTGGACTATGTAGGTTAACTAGAAGGCACTTGGACTATCAAGATTACCTAGCGGGCCCTTGGACTATGTAGATTACCAGCGGGCACTTGGACTATCTAGGTTAATGAACGTGCACTTGGACTATGTAGGTAACCTAGTGGGCACTTGGACTGTCTAGGTTACCTAGAGGGCACCTGGCCTATCTAGGTAAAGGAACGGGCACTTGGACTATGTAGGTTAACTAGCGTACACTTCGACTATCTAGGTTAGATAACGGGCAATTGGACTATGTAGGTAACCTAGCGGGCACTTGGACTGTCTAGGTTACCTAGAGGGCACTTGGCCTATCTAGGTTAACGAACGGACACTTGGACTATGTAGGTTAACTAGCGGGCATTTGGATTATTTAGGTTACATAGTGGGCACTTGGACTATGTATGTTACCTAGCGGGCACTTGGACTATGTAGGTTAACTAGAAGGCACTTGGACTATCAAGGTTACTTAGCGGGCACTTGGACTGTCTAGCTTACCTAGCGGGCACTTGGAGTATGTAGTTTTCCTAGCGGGCATTAGGATTACTTAGGTTACCTAGTGGGCACTTGACTATGTAGGTTACCTAGCGGGCACTTGGACTATGTACGTCCCCTAGTGGGCACTTGGACTATCTAGGTTAACTAACGGGCATTGGACTATGTAGGTTACCTAGAGGGCACTTGGACTATGTACGTCCCCTAGCAGGCACTTGGACAATCTAGGTTAACTAGAGGGCCCTTGGACGATCTAGGTTAACTAGCGGGCACTTGGACTATCTAGGTTAACTAGCGGGCACTTGGACTATCTAGATTAACTAGCGGTCCCTTGGACTATCTAGGTTAACTAGCGGGCACTTGGACTATCTGGGTTAACTAGCGGGCACTTGGACTATCTAGATTAACTAGCGGGCCCTTGGACTATCTAGGTTTACTAGCGGGCACTTGGACTATTTAGGTTAACTAGCGGGCACTTGGACTATGTAGTTTTCCTAGCGGGCATTAGGATTACTTAGGTTACCTAGTGGGCACTTGGACTATGTAGGTTACCTAGCGGGCACTTGGACTATGTAGGTTAACTAGAAGGCACTTGGACTATCAAGATTACCTAGCGGGCCCTTGGATTATGTAGGTTACCAGCGGGCACTTGGACTATCTAGGTTAACGAACGTGCACTTGGACTATGTAGGTAACCTAGCGGGCACTTGGACTGTCTAGGTTACCTAGAGGGCACTTGGCCTATCTAGGTTAACGAACGGACACTTGGACTATGTAGGTTAACTAGCGGACACTTCGACTATCTAGGTTAGCTAACGGGCAATTGGACTATCTAGGTTACCCAGCGGACACTTGGACTATGTGGGTTCCCTAGCGGGCACTAGGACTATGTAGTTTACCTAGCAGGCACTTTGACTATCTAGGTTAACTAACAGGCACTTAGACTATGTAGGTTGCCTAGCGAGCACTTGGACTATATAGGTTCCCTAGCGAGCACTTGTACTATGTAGGTTCCCTATCGGGTACTTGGACTGTCTAGGTTAACTAGCGGGCAATTGGACTGTCTAGGTTACCTAGTGGGCACTTGGACTATGTAGTTTACCTAGCAGGCACTTGGACTATGGAGGTTAACTAGCGGGCACTTGGACTGTCTAGGTAACCTAGCGGGCACTTGGACTATCTAGGTTAACGAACGGGCACTTGGACTATGTAGGTAACCTAGCGGGCACTTGGACTGTCTAGGTTACCTAGCGGGCACTTGGACTATCTAGGTTAACGAACGGGCACTTGGATATGTAGGTTACGTAGCGGGCACTTGGACTATGTAGGATCCCTATCGGACATTTGGACTACTTAGGTTAACTAGCGGGCACTTGGACTATCTAGGTTAACTAGCGGGCACTTGGACTATCTAGGTCAAGTAGCGGGCCCTTGTACTATGTAGGTTAACTAGCGGGCACTTGGACTATCTAGGTTAAATAGCGGACCTTGGACTATGTAGGTTAACTTGCGGGCCCTTGGACTATGTAGGTTAACTAGTGGGCACTTGGATTATCTAGGTTTCCTAGCCAGCACTCGGACTATGTACATACCCTAGCGCGCACTTGGACTATCAAGGTTACCTAGCGGGCACTTGGACTATGTACGTCCCCTAGTGGGCACTTGGACTATCTAGGTTAACTAACGGGCATTATACTATGCAGGTTACCTAGAGGGCACTTGGACTATGTACATCCCCTAGCGGGCACTTGGACTATCTAGGTTAACTAGAGGGCCCTTGGACGATCTAGGTTAACTAGCGGGCACTTGGACTATCTAGGTTAACTAGCGGGCACTTGGACTATCTAGATTAACTAGCGGTCCCTTGGACTATCTAGGTTAACTAGCGGGCACTTGGACTATCTAGGTTAACTAGCGGGCACTTGGACTATCTAAATTAACTAGCGGGCCCTTGGACTATCTAGGTTTACTAGTGGGCACTTGGACTATCTAGGTTAACTAGCGGGCACTTGGACTATGTAGTTTTCCTAGCGGGCATTAGGATTACTTAGGTTACCTAGTGGGCACTTGGACTATGTAGGTTACCTAGCGGGCACTTGGACTATGTAGGTTAACTAGAAGGCACTTGGACTATCAAGATTACCTAGCGGGCCCTTGGATTATGTAGGTTACCAGCGGGCACTTGGACTATCTAGGTTAACGAACGTGCACTTGGATTATGTAGGTAACCTAGCGGGCACTTGGACTGTCTAGGTTACCTAGAGGGCACTTGGCCTATCTAGGTTAACGAACGGACACTTGGACTATGTAGGTTAACTAGCGGGCATTTGGATTATTTAGGTTACATAGTGGGCACTTGGACTATGTATGTTACCTAGCGGGCACTTGGACTATGTAGGTTAACTAGAAGGCACTTGGACTATCAAGGTTACCTAGCGGGCACTTGGACTGTCTAGGTTACCTAGCGGGCACTTGGACTATGTAGTTTTCCTAGCGGGCATTAGGATTACTTAGGTTACCTAGTGGGCACTTGACTATGTAGGTTACCTAGCGGGCACTTGGACTATGTACGTCCCCTAGTGGGCACTTGGACTATCTAGGTTAACTAACGGGCATTGGACTATGTAGGTTACCTAGAGGGCACTTGGACTATGTACGTCCCCTAGCGGGCACTTGGACTATCTAGGTTAACTAGAGGGCCCTTGGACGATCTAGGTTAACTAGCGGGCACTTGGACTATCTAGGTTAATTAGCGGGCACTTGGACTATCTAGATTAACTAGCGGTCCCTTGGACTATCTAGGTTAACTAGCGGGCACTTGGACTATCTGGGTTAACTAGCGGGCACTTGGACTATCTAGATTAACTAGCGGGCCCTTGGACTATCTAGGTTTACTAGTGGGCACTTGGACTATTTAGGTTAACTAGCGGGCACTTGGACTATGTAGTTTTCCTAGCGGGCATTAGGATTACTTAGGTTACCTAGTGGTCACTTGGACTATGTAGGTTACCTAGCGGGCACGTGGACTATGTAGGTTAACTAGAAGGCACTTGGACTATCAAGATTACCTAGCGGGCCCTTGGATTATGTAGGTTACCAGCGGGCACTTGGACTATCTAGGTTAATGAACGTGCACTTGGACTATGTAGGTAACCTAGCGGGCACTTGGACTGTCTAGGTTACCTAGAGGGCACTTGGCCTATCTAGGTTAACGAACGGACACTTGGACTATGTAGGTTAACTAGCGGACACTTCGACTATCTAGGTTAGCTAACGGGCAATTGGACTATCTAGGTTACCCAGCGGACACTTGGACTATGTGGGATCCCTAGCGGGCACTTGGACTATGTAGTTTACCTAGCAGGCACTTTGACTATCTAGATTAACTAACAGGCACTTAGACTATGTAGGTTGCCTAGCGAGCACTTGGACTATATAGGTTCCCTAGCGAGCACTTGGACTATGTAGGTTCCCTATCGGGTACTTGGACTGTCTAGGTTAACTAGCGGGCAATTGGACTGTCTAGGTTACCTAGTGGGCAGTTGGACTATGTAGTTTACCTAGCAGGCACTTGGACTATGGAGGTTAACTAGCGGGCACTGGGACTGTCTAGGTAACCTAGCGGGCACTTGGACTATCTAGGTTAACGAACGGGCACTTGGACTATGTAGGTAACCTAGCGGGCACTTGGACTGTCTAGGTTACCTAACGGGCACTTTGACTATCTAGGTTAACGAACGGGCACTTGGATATGTAGGTTACGTAGCGGGCACTTGGACTATGTAGGATCCCTATCGGACATTTGGACTACATAGGTTAACTAGCGGGCACTTGGACTATCTAGGTCAAGTAGCGGGCCCTTCTACAATGTAGGTTAACTAGCGGGCACTTGGACTATATAGGTTAAATAGCGGACCTTGGACTATGTAGGTTAACTTGCGGGCCCTTGGACTATGTAGGTTAACGAGTGGGCACTTGGATTATCTAGGTTTCCTAGCCAGCACTCGGACTATGTACTTACCCTAGCGCGCACTTGGACTATCAAGGTTACCTAGCGGGCACTTGGACTATGTACGTCCCCTAGTGGGCACTTGGACTATCTAGGTTAACTAACGGGCATTGGACTATGTAGGTTACCTAGAGGGCACTTGGACTATGTACATCCCCTAGCGGGCACTTGGACTATCTAGGTTAACTAGAGGGCCCTTGGACGATCTAGGTTAACTAGCGGACACTTGGACTATCCAGGTTAACTAGCGGGCACTTGGACTATCTAGGTTAACTAGCGGGCACTTGGACTATCTAGGTTAACTAGCGGGCACTTGGACTATCTAGATAAACTAGCGGGCCCTTGAACTATCTAGGTTTACTAGCGGGCACTTGGACTATCTAGGTTAACTAGCGGGCACTTGGACTATGTAGTTTTCCTAGCGGGCATTAGGATTACTTAGGTTACCTAGTGGGCACTTGGACTATGTAGATTACCTAGCGGGCACTTGGACTATGTAGGTTAACTAGAAGGCACTTGGACTATCAAGATTACCTAGCGGGCCCTTGGATTATGTAGGTTACCAGCGGGCACTTGGACTATCTAGGTTAACGAACGTGCACTTGGACTATGTAGGTAACCTAGCGGGCACTTGGACTGTCTAGGTTACCTAGAGGGCACTTGGCCTATCTAGGTTAACGAACGGACACTTGGACTATGTAGGTTAACTAGCGGGCATTTGGATTATTTAGGTTACATAGTGGGCACTTGGACTATGTATGTTACCTAGAGGGCACTTGGACTATGTAGGTTAACTAGAAGGCACTTGGACTATCAAGGTTACCTAGCGGGCACTTGGACTGTCTAGGTTACCTAGTGGGCACTTGGACTATGTAGGTTACCTAGCGGGCACTTGGACTATATAGGTTAACTAGAAGGCACTTGGACTATCAAGATTACCTAGCGGGCCCTTGGATTATGTAGGTTGCCAGCGGGCACTTGGACTATCTAGGTTAACGAACGTGCACTTGGATTATGTAGGTAACCCAGCGGGCACTTGGACTGTCTAGGTTACCTAGAGGGCACTTGGCCTATCTAGGTTAATGAACGGACACTTGGACTATGTAGGTTAACTAGCGGACAGTTCGACTATCTAGGTTAGCTAACGGGCAATTGGACTATCTAGGTTACCTAGCGGACACTTGGACTATGTAGGTTCCCTAGCGGGCACTTGGACTATTTAGGTTACCTAGCGAGCACTTGGACTATGTAGGTTCCCTATCGGGTACTTGGACTGTCTAGGTAAACTAGCGGGCAATTGGACTGTCTAGGTTACCTAGTGGGCACTTGGACTATGTAGTTTACCTAGCAGGCACTTGGACTATGGAGGTTAACTAGCGGGCACTTGGACTGTCTAGGTAACCTAGCGGGCACTTGGACTATCTAGGTTAACGAACGGGCACTTGGACTATGTAGGTAACCTAGCGGGCACTTGGACTGTCTAGGTTACCTACCGGGCACTTGGACTATCTAGGTTAATGAACGGGCACGTGGATATGTAGGTTACGTAGCGGGCACTTGGACTATGTAGGATCCCTATCGGACATTTGGACTACTTAGGTTAACTAGCGGACACTTGGACTATCTAGGTTAACTAGCGGGCACTTGGACTATCTAGGTCATGTAGCGGGCCCTTCTACAATGTAGGTTAACTAGCGGGCACTTGGACTATATAGGTTAAATAGCGGACCTAGGACTATGTAGGTTAACTAGTGGGCACTTGGATTATCTAGGTTTCCTAGCCAGCACTCGGACTATGTACATACCCTAGCGCGCACTTGGACTATCAAGGTTACCTAGCGGGCACTTGGACTATGTACATCCCCTAGTGGGCACTTGGATTATCTAGGTTAACTAACGGGCATTGGACTATGTAGGTTACCTAGAGGGCACTTGGACTATGTACGTCCCCTAGCGGGCACTTGGACTATCTAGGTTAACTAGAGGGCCCTTGGACGATCTAGGTTAACTAGCGGGCACTTGGACTATCTAGGTTAACTAGCGGGCACTTGGACTATCTAGATTAACTAGCAGTCCCTTGGACTATCTAGGTTAACTAGCGGGCACTTGGACTATCTAGGTTAACTAGCGGGCATTTGGACTATCTAGATTAACTAGCGGGCCCTTGGACTATCTAGGTTTACTAGCGGGCACTTGGACTATCTAGGTTAACTAGCGGGCACTTGGACTATGTAGTTTTCCTAGCGGGCATTAGGATTACTTAGGTTACCTAGTGGGCACTTGGACTATGTAGATTACCTAGCGGGCACTTGGACTATGTAGGTTAACTAGAAGGCACTTGGACTATCAAGATTACCTAGCGGGCCCTTGGATTATGTAGGTTACCAGCGGGCACTTGGACTATCTAGGTTAATGAACGTGCACTTGGACTATGTAGGTAACCTAGCGGGCACTTGGACTGTCTAGGTTACCTAGAGGGCACTTGGCCTATCTAGGTTAACGAACGGACACTTGGACTATGTAGGTTAACTAGCGGGCATTTGGATTATTTAGGTTACATAGTGGGCACTTGGACTATGTATGTTACCTAGAGGGCACTTGGACTATGTAGGTTAACTAGTGGGCACTTGGATTATCTAGGTTTCCTAGCCAGCACTCGGACTATGTACATACCCTAGCGCGCACTTGGACTATCAAGGTTACCTAGCGGGCACTTGGACTATGTACATCCCCTAGTGGGCACTTGGATTATCTAGGTTAACTAACGGGCATTGGACTATGTAGGTTACCTAGAGGGCACTTGGACTATGTACGTCCCCTAGCGGGCACTTGGACTATCTAGGTTAACTAGAGGGCCCTTGGACGATCTAGGTTAACTAGCGGGCACTTGGACTATCTAGGTTAACTAGCGGGCACTTGGACTATCTAGATTAACTAGCGGTCCCTTGGACTATCTAGGTTAACTAGCGGGCACTTGGACTATCTAGGTTAACTAGCGGGCATTTGGACTATCTAGATTAACTAGCGGGCCCTTGGACTATCTAGGTTTACTAGCGGGCACTTGGACTATCTAGGTTAACTAGCGGGCACTTGGACTATGTAGTTTTCCTAGCGGGCATTAGGATTACTTAGGTTACCTAGTGGGCACTTGGACTATGTAGGTTACCTAGCGGGCACTTGGACTATGTAGGTTAACTAGAAGGCACTTGGACTATAAAGATTACCTAGCGGGCCCTTGGATTATGTAGGTTACCAGCGGGCACTTGGACTATCTAGGTTAACGAACGTGCACTTGGACTATGTAGGTAACCTAGCGGGCACTTGGACTGTCTAGGTTACCTAGAGGGCACTTGGCCTATCTAGGTTAATGAACGGACACTTGGACTATGTAGGTTAACTAGCGGACACTTCGACTATATAGGTTAGCTAACGGGCAATTGGACTATCTAGGTTACTCAGCGGACACTTGGACTATGTGGGTTCCCTAGCGGGCACTTGGACTATGTAGTTTACCTAGCAGGCACTTTGACTATCTAGGTTAACTAACAGGCACTTAGACTATGTAGGTTGCCTAGCGAGCACTTGGACTATATATGTTCCATAGCGAGCACTTGGACTATGTAGGTTCCCTACCGGGTACTTGGACTGTCTAGGTTAACTAGCGGGCAATTGGACTGTCTAGGTTAAATAGCGGACCTTGGACTATGTAGGTTAACTTGCGGGCCCTTGGACTATTTAGGTTACCTAGCAGGCACTTTGACTATCTAGGTTAACTAACGGGCACTTGGACTATGTAGGTTGCTTAGCGAGCACTTGGACTATGTAGATTCCCTAGGGGGCACTTGGACTATGTATGTCCCCAAGCGGGCACTAGGACAATCTAGGTTAACTATTGGGCCCTTGGACTATGTAGGTTAACTATCGGGCACTTGGATTATCTAGGTTAACCAGCGGGCACTTGGACGATCTAGGTTAACTAGCGGGCACTTGGACTATCTAGATTAACTAGCGGGCCCTTGGACTATCTAGGTTAACTAGCGGGCACTTGGACTATCTAGGTTAACTAGCGGGCACTGGACTATGTAGATTAACTAGCGTGCCCTTGGACTCTCTAGGTTTACTAGCGGGCACTTGGACTATCTAGGTTAACAAGCGGGAACTTGGAGTATCTAGGTTAACTAGCGGGCATTTGGATTATTTAGGTTACATAGTGGGCACTTGGACTATGTATGTTACCTAGCGGGCACTTGGACTATGTAGGTTAACTAGAAGGCACTTCGACTATCAAGGTTACCTAGCGGGCACTTGGACTGTCTAGGTTACCTAGCGGGCACTTGGCCTATCTAGGTTAACGAACGGGCACTTGGACTATGTAGGTTAACTAGCGGACACTTCGACTATCTAGGTTAGCTAACGGGCAATTGGACTATCTAGGTTACCTAGCGGGCACTTGGACTATGTAGGTTCCCTAGCAGGCACTTGGACTCTTTAGGTTACCTAGCAGGCACTTTGACTATCTAGGTTAACTAACGGGCACTTGGACTATGTAGGTTGACTAGCGAGCACATGGACTATGTAGGTTCCCAGCGGGCACTTGGACTATGTAGGTTCCCTATCGGGTACTTGGACTGTCTAGCTTAACTAGCGGGCAATTGGACTCTCTAGGTTACCTAATGGGCACTTGGACTATGTAGTTTACCTAGCAGGCACTTGGAGTATGTAGGTTAACTAGCAGGCACTTGGACTATCTAGGTTACCTAGAAGGCACTTGGACTATGTACGTTCTCTAGCGGGTACTTGGGCTATCTAAGTTACCTAGCCTGCACTTGGACTATGTAGGTTAACGGACGGGCACTTGGACTATGTAGGTAACATAATGGTCACTTGGACTGCCTAAGTTACCTAGCGGGGACTTGGACTATGTAGGTTAACTAGCGGGCACTTTGACTATGTAGGATCCCTATCGGACATTTGTACTACTTAGGTTAATTAGCGGGCACTTTGACTATCTACGTTAACTAGCGGGAACTTGGACTATCAAGGTCAACTAGCGGGCCCTTGTACTATGTAGGTTAACTAGCGGGCACTTGGACTATCTAGGTTAACTAGCGGACCTTGGACTATGTAGGTTAACTAGCGGGCACTTGGACTATGTACGTCCCCTAGTGGGCCCTTGGACCATCTAGGTTAACTAACGGGCACTAGGACTATCTAGGTTACCTACCGGGCACGTGGACTATGTAGGTTAACTAGCGGACACTTGCACGATCTAGGTTAACTAGCGGGCCCTTGCACTATGTAGGTTAACTAGCGGGCCCATGGATTATGTAGGTTTACTAGCAGGCACTTGGACTATCTAGGTTAACTAGTGGGCACTTGGACTATGTAGTTTCCCTAGCGGGCATTTGGACAATTTAGGTTACCAAGCGGGAACTTGGACTATGTAAGTTCCCTAGCGGGCACTGGGACTGTCTAGGTTAACTAGCGTGCACTTGGACTATGTAGGTTCCTTAGTGGGCACTTGGACTATCTAGGTTGCCTAACGGGCATTTGGACAATTTAGGTTAACAAGCGGGAACTTGGACTATGTAAGTTCCCTAGCGGGCACTGGGACTGTCTAGGTTAACTAGCGGGCACTTGGACTATGTAGTTTCCCTAGCGGGCATTTGGACAATTTAGGTTACCAAGCGGGAACTTGGACTATGTAAGTTCCCTAGCGGGCACTGGGACTGTCTAGGTTAACTAGCGTGCACTTGGACTATGTAGGTTCCTTAGTGGGCACTTGGACTATCTAGGTTGCCTAGCGGGCACTTGGACTATGTAGGTTAACTAGCGTGCCCTTGGACTATCTAGGTTACGTAGCGGGTTCTTTGTATATAGGTTAACTTGCTGGTACTTGGACTATGTAGGTTAACTAGAGGACACTTGGATTATCTAGGTTAACTAGTGGGCCCTTGGACTATGTAGGTTAAGTAGCAGGCACTTGGACAATCTAGGTTAACTCGCGGGCACTTGGAAGATCTAGGTTAACTAGCAAGCACTTGGACTATCAAAGTTAACAAGTGAGACCTTGGACTATGTAGGTTACCTAGCGGGCACTTGGACTATATAGGTTACCTAGCGGGCACTTGGACTATGTAGGTTAACTAGCGAGCACTTGGACTCTAGGTTACCTAGCGGGCACTTGGACTATCTAGGTTAACCAACGGACACTTGGACTATGTAGGTTAACTAGCGGACACTTCGACTATCTAGGTTAGCTAACGGGCAATTGGACTATCTAGGTTAACTAACGGGCACTTGGACTATGTAGGTTCCCTAGAGAGCACATGGAATATTTAGGTTACCTAGCAGGCACTTTGACTATCTAGGTTAATAACGGGCACTTGGACTATGTAGGTTCCCCAGCGGGCACTTGGACTATATAGGTTCCCTATGGGCACGTGGAGTATGTAGTTTCCCTAACTGGCACTTGGAATATATAGGTTCCCTATCGGGCACTTGAACTATGTAGGTTCCTCAGCGGGCACTTGGACTATGTATGTTGCCTATCGGGCATTGGACTATGTAGGTTAACTAGCAGGACCTTGGACTATCTAGGTTACCTAGCGGGCACTTGGACTATGTAGGGTAACTAGCGGACACTTGGACAATCTAGGTTACCTAGCGGGCACTTGAACTATGTACATAACCTAATGGGCACTTGGACTATCTAGGTTACCTAGCGGGCACTTGGACTATGTACGTCCCCTAGCGGGCACTTGGACTATCTAGGTTAACTAGAGGGCCCTTGGACGATCTAGGTTAACTAGCGGGCACTTGGACTATCTAGGTTAACGAACGGGCACTTGGACTATGTAGGTAACCTAGCGGGCACTTGGACTGTCTAGGTTACCTAGCGGGCAGTTTGACTATCTAGGTTAACGAACGGGCACTTGGATATGTAGGTTACGTAGCGGGCACTTGGACTATGTAGGATCCCTATCGGACATTTGGACTACTTAGATTAACTAGCGGGCACTTGGACTATCTAGGTTAACTAGCGGGCACTTGGACTATCTAGGTCAAGTAGCGGGCCCTTGTACTACGTAGGTTAACTAGCGGGCACTTGGACTATCTAGGTTAAATAGCGGACCTTGGACTATGTAGGTTAACTTGCGGGCCCTTGGACTATGTAGGTTAACTAGCGGGCACTTGGATTATCTAGGTTTCCTAGCCAGCACTCAGACTATGTACATACCCTAGCGCGCACTTGGACTATCAAGGTTACCTCGCGGGCACTTGGACTATGTACGTCCCCTAGTGGGCACTTGGACTATCTAGGTTAACTAACGGGCACTTGGACTATGTAGGTTACCTAGCGGGCACTTGGACTATGAGGTTAACTAGAAGGCGCTTGGACTATCAAGGATACCTAGTGGGCCCTTGGACTATGTAGATTACCAGCGGGCACTTGGACTATCTAGGTTAATGAACGTGCACTTGGACTATGTAGGTAACCTAGTGGGCACTTGGACTGTCTAGGTTACCTAGTGGGCACTCGGCCTATCTAGGTTAACGAACGGGCACTTGGACTATGTAGGTTAACTAGCGGGCCCTTGGACTATCTAGGTTTATTAGCGGGCACTTGGACTATCTAGGTTAACAAGCGGCCACTTGGACTATCTAGGTTAACTAGCGGGCATTTGGATTATGTAGGTTAACTAGCGGACACTTCGACTATCTAGGTTAGCTAACGTGCAATTGGACTATCTAGGTTACCTAGTGGGCACTTCGACTACGTAGGTTCCCTAGCGGGCACTTGGACTATTTAGGTTACCTAGCAGGCACTTTGACTATCTAGGTTAACTAACGGGCACTTGGACTATGTAGGTTGCTTAGCGAGCACTTGGACTATGTAGATTCCCTAGGGGGCACTTGGACTATGTATGTCCCCTAGCGGGCACTTGGACTATCTAGGTTAACTATTGGGCCCTTGGACTATGTAGGTTAACTATCGGGCACTTGGATTATCTAGGTTACCAGCGGGCACTTGGACGATCTAGGTTAACTAGCGGGCACTTGGACTATCTAGGTTAACTAGTGGGCATTTGGACTATCTAGAATAACTAGCAGGCCCTTGGACTATCTAGGTTAACTAGCGGGCACTTGGACTATCTAGGTTAACTAGTGGGCACTTGGACTATCTAGATTAACTAGCGGGCCCTTGGACTATCTAGGTTAACTAGCGGGCACTTGGACTATCTAGGTTAACTAGCGGGCACTGGACTATGTAGATTAACTAGCGGGCCCTTAGACTATCTAGGTTTACTAGCGGGCACTTGGACTATCTAGGTTAACAAGCGGGCACTTGGATTATCTAGGTTAACTAGCTGGCATTTGGATTAATTAGGTTACATAGTGGGCACTTGGACTATGTATGTTACCTAGCGGGCACTTGGACTATGTAGGTTAACTAGAAGGCACTTGGACTATCTAGGTTACCTAGCAGGCACTTGGACTGTGTAGGTTACCTAGCGGGCACTTGGCCTATCTAGGTTAACGAACGGGCACTTGGACTATGTAGGTTAACTAGCGGACACTTCGACTATCTAGGTTAGCTAACGGTCAATTGGACTATCTAGGTTACCTAGCGGGCCCTTGGACTATGTAGGTTCCCTAGCGGGCACTTGGACTATTTAGGTTACCTAGCAGGCACTTTGACTATCTAGGTTACCTAGCGGGCACTTGGACAATGTAGGTTCCCTAGCAGGCACTTGGACTATTTAGGTTACCTAGCAGGCACTTTTACTATCTAGGTTAACTAACGGGCACTTGGACTATGTAGGTTGACTAGCGAGCACATGGACTATGTAGGTTCCCAGCGGGCACTTGGACTATGTAGGTTCCCTATCGGGTACTTGGACTGTCTAGCTTAACTAGCGGGCAATTGGACTCTCTAGGTTACCTAATGGGCACTTGGACTATGTAGTTTACCTAGCAGGCACTTTTACTATCTACGTTAACTAGCGGGAACTTGGACTATCAAGGTCAACTAGCAGGCCCTTGTACTATGTAGGTTAACTAGCGGGCACTTGGACTATCTAGGTTAACTAGCGGACCTTGGACTATGTAGGTTAACTAGCGGGCACTTGGACTATGTACGTCCCCTAGTGGGCCCTTGGACCATCTAGGTTAACTAACGGGCAGTAGGACTATCTAGGTTACCTACCGGGCACGTGGACTATGTAGGTTAACTAGCGGACACTTGCACGATCTAGGTTAACTAGCGGGCTCTTGCACTATGTAGGTTAACTAGCGGGCCCATGGATTATGTAGGTTTACTAGCAGGCACTTGGACTATCTAGGTTAACTAGTGGGCACTTGGACTATGTAGTTTCCCTAGCGGGCATATGGACAATTTAGGTTACCAAGCGGGAACTTGGACTATGTAAGTTCCCTAGCGGGCACTGGGACTGTCTAGGTTAACTAGCGTGCACTTGGACTATGTAGGTTCCTTAGTGGGCACTTGGACTATCTAGGTTGCCTAGCGGGCACTTGGACTATGTAGGTTAACTAGCGTGCCCTTGGACTATCTAGGTTACGTAGCGGGTACTTTGTATATAGGTTAACTTGCTGGTACTTGGACTATGTAGGTTAACTAGAGGACACTTGGATTATCTACGTTAACTAGTGGGCCCTTGGACTATGTAGGTTAAGTAGCAGGCACTTGGACAATCTAGGTTAACTCGCGGGCACTTGGAAGATCTAGGTTAACTAGCAGGCACTTGTACTATCAAAGTTAACAAGTGAGACCTTGGACTATGTAGGTTACCTAGCGGGCACTTGGACTATATAGGTTACCTAGCGGGCACTTGGACTATGTAGGTTAACTAGCGAGCACTTGTACTCTAGGTTACCTAGCGGGCACTTGGACTATCTAGGTTAACCAACGGACACTTGGACTATGTAGGTTAACTAGCGGACACTTCGACTATCTAGGTTAGCTAACGGGCAATTGGACTATCTAGGGTAACTAACGGGCACTTGGACTATGTAGGTTCCCTAGAGAGCACTTGGAATATTTAGGTTACCTAGCAGGCACTTTGACTATCTAGGTTAACTAACGGGCACTTGGACTATGTAGGTTCCCCAGCGGGCACTTGGACTATATAGGTTCCCTATGGGCACGTGGAGTATGTAGGTTCCCTAACTGGCACTTGGAATATATAGGTTCCCTATCGGGCACTTGGACTATGTAGGTTCCTCAGCGGGCACTTGGACTATGTAGGTACCCTATCGGGCATTGGACTATGTAGGTTAACTAGCAGGACCTTGGACTATCTAGGTTACCAAGCGGGCACTTGGACTATGTAGGGTAACTAGCGGACACTTGGACAATCTAGGTTACCTAGCGGGCACTTGAACTATGTACATACCCTAATGGGCACTTGGACTATCTAGGTTACCTAGCGGGCACTTGGACTATGTACGTTCCCTAGCGGGCACTTGGACTATCTAGGTTAACTAGAGGGCCCTTGGACGATCTAGGTTAACTAGCGGGCACTTGGACTATCTAGGTTAACGAACGGGCACTTGGACTATGTAGGTAACCTAGCGGGCACTTGGACTGTCTAGGTTACCTAGCGGGCACTTTGACTATCTAGGTTAACGAACGGGCACTTGGATATGTAGGTTACGTAGCGGGCACTTGGACTATGTAGGATCCCTATCGGACATTTGGACTACTTAGATTAACTAGCGGGCACTTGGACTATGTAGGATCCCTATCGGACATTTGGACTACTTAGATTAACTAGCGGGCACTTGGACTATCTAGGTTAACTACCGGGCACTTGGACTATCTAGGTCAAGTAGCGGGCCCTTGTACTACGTTGGTTAACTAGCGGGCACTTGGACTATCTAGGTTAAATAGCGGACCTTGGACTATGTAGGTTAACTTGCGGGCCCTTGGACTATGTAGGTTAACTAGCGGGCACTTGGATTATCTAGGTTTCCTAGCCAGCACTCAGACTATGTACATACCCTAGCGCGCACTTGGACTATCAAGGTTACCTTGCGGGCACTTGGACTATGTACGTCCCCTAGTGGGCACTTGGACTATCTAGGTTAACTAACGGGCACTTGGACTATGTAGGTTACCTAGCGGGCACTTGGACTATCTAGGTTAATGAACGTGCACTTGGATTATGTAGGTAACCTAGTGGGCACTTGGCCTGTCTAGGTTACCTAGTGGGCACTTGGCCTATCTAGGTTAACGAACGGGCACTTGGACTATGTAGGTTAACTAGCGGGCCCTTGGACTATCTAGATTTACTAGCGGGCACTTGGACTATCTAGGTTAACAAGCGGCCACTTGGACTATCTAGGTTAACTAGCGGGTATTTGGATTATGTAGGTTAACTAGCGGACACTTCGACTATCTAGGTTAGCTAACGTGCAATTGGACTATCTAGGTTACCTAGTGGGCACTTCGACTACATAGGTTCCCTAGCGGGCACTTGGACTATTTAGGTTACCTAGCAGGCACTTTGACTATCTAGGTTAACTAACGGGCACTTGGACTATGTAGGTTGCTTAGCGAGCCCTTGGACTATGTAGATTCCCTAGGGGGCACTTGGACTATGTATGTCCCCTAGCGGGCACTTGGACTATCTAGGTTAACTATTGGGCCCTTGGACTATGTAGGTTAACTATCGGGCACTTGGATTATCTAGGTTAACCAGCGGGCACTTGGACGATCTAGGTTAACTAGCGGGCACTTGGACTATCTAGGTTAACTAGTGGGCACTTGGACTATCTAGATTAACTAGCGGGCCCTTGGACTATCTAGGTTAACTAGCGGGCACTTGGACTATCTAGGTTTACTAGCGGGCACTGGACTATGTAGATTAACTAGCGGGCCCTTAGACTATCTAGGTTTACTAGCGGGCACTTGGACTATCTAGGTTAACAAGCGGGCACTTGGATTATCTAGGTTAACTAGCGGGCATTTGAATTATTTAGGTTACATAGTGGGCACTTGGACTATGTATGTTACCTAGCCGGCACTTGGACTATGTAGGTTAACTAGAAGGCACTTGGACTATCAAGGTTACCTAGCAGGCACTTGGAATGTGTAGGTTACCTAGCGGGCACTTGGCCTATCTAGGTTAACGAACGGGCACTTGGACTATGTAGGTTAACTAGCGGACACTTCGACTATCTAGGTTAGCTAACGGGCAATTGGACTATCTAGGTTACCTAGCGGGCCCTTGGACTATGTAGGTTCCCTAGCGGGCACTTGTACTATTTAGGTTACCTAGCAGGCACTTTGACCATCTAGGTTAACTAACGGGCACTTGGACTATGTAGGTTCCTTAGCGGGCACTTGGACTATATAGGTTCCCTTTGGGCACGTGGAGTATGTAGGTTCCCTAACTGGCACTTGGAATATATAGGTTCCCTATCGGGCACTTGGACTATGTAGGTTCCTCAGCGGACATTTGGACTATGTAGGTACCCTATCGGGGATTGGACTATGTAGGTTAACTAGCAGGACCTTGGACTATCTAGGTTACCTAGCGGGCACTTGGACTATGTAGGGTAACTAGCGGACACTTGGACAATCTAGGTTACCTAGCGGGCACTTGAACTATGTACATACCCTAGGGGGCACTTGGACTATCTAGGTTACCTAGCGGGCACTTGGACTATGTACGTACCCTAGAGGGCACATGGACTATCTAGGTTAACTAGAGGGCCCTTGGACGATCTAGGTTAACTAGCGGGCACTTGGACTATCTAGGTTAACGAACGGGCACTTGGACTATGTAGGTAACCTAGCGGGCACTTGGACTGTCTAGGTTACCTAGCGGGCACTTTGACTATCTAGGTTAACGAACGGGCACTTGGATATGTAGGTTACGTAGCGGGCACTTGGACTATGTAGGATCCCTATCGGACATTTGTACTACTTAGGTTAATTAGCGGGCACTTTGACTATCTAGGTTAACTAGCGGGAACTTGGACTATCAAGGTCAACTAGCGGGCCCTTGTACTACGTAGGTTAAGTAGCGGGCACTTGGACTATCTAGGTTAACTAGCGGACCTTGGACTATGTAGGTTAACTAGCGGGCACTTGGACTATGTATGTCCCCTAGTGGGCCCTTGGACCATCTAGGTTAACTAACGGGCACTAGGACTATCTAGGTTACCTAACGGGCACGTGGACTATGTAGGTTAACTAGCGGACACTTGCACGATCTAGGTTAACCAGCGGGCCCTTGCACTATGTAGGTTAACTAGCGGGCCCATGGATTATGTAGGTTTACTAGCAGGCACTTGGACTATCTAGGTTAACTAGTGGGCACTTGGACTATGTAGTTTCCCTAGCGGGCATTTGGACTATTTAGGTTACCAAGCGGGAATTTGGACTATGTAAGTTCCCTAGCGGGCACTGGGACTGTCTAGGTTAACTAGCGTGCACTTGGACTATGTAGGTTCCTTAGTGGGCACTTGGACTATCTAGGTTGCCTAGCGGGCACTTGGACTATGTAGGTTAACTAGCGTGCCCTTGGACTATCTAGGTTACGTAGCGGGCACTTTGTATATAGGTTAACTAGCTGGTACTTGGACTATGTAGGTTAAGTAGAGGACACTTGGATTATCTAGGTTAACTAGTGGGCCCTTGGACTATGTAGGTTAAGTAGCAGGCACTTGGACAATCTAGGTTAACTCGCGGGCACTTGGAAGATCTAGGTTAACTAGCAGGCACTTGGACTATCAAAGTTAACGAGTGAGACCTTGGACTATGTAGGTTAACTAGCGAGCACTTGGACTCTAGTTTACCTAGCGTGCACTTGGACTATCTAGGTTAACCAACGGACACTTGGACTATGTAGGTTAACTAGCGGACACTTCGACTATCTAGGTTAGCTAACGGGCAATTGGACTATCTAGGTTAACTAACGGGCACTTGGACTATGTAGGTTCCCTAGAGAGCACTTGGACTATTTAGGTTACCTAGCAGGCACTTTGACTATCTAGGTTAACTAACGGGCACTTGGACTATGTAGGTTCCCTAGCGGGCACTTGGACTATATAGGTTCCCTATGGGCACGTGGAGTATGTAGGTTCCCTAACTGGCACTTGGAATATATAGGTTCCCTATCGGGCACTTGGACTATGTAGGTTCCTCAGCGGGCACTTGGACTATGTAGGTACCCTATCGGGGATTGGACTATGTAGGTTAACTAGCAGGACCTTGGACTATCTAGGTTACCTAGCGGGCACTTGGACTATGTAGGGTAACTAGCGGACACTTGGACAATCTAGGTTACCTAGCGGGCACTTGAACTATGTACATACCCTAGGGGGCACTTGGACTATCTAGGTTACCTAGCGGGCACTTGGACTATGTACGTCCCCTAGAGGGCACATGGACTATCTAGGTTAACTAGAGGGCCCTTGGACGATCTAGGTTAACTAGCGGGCACTTGGACTATCTAGGTTAACGAACGGGCACTTGGAATATGTAGGTAACCTAGCGGGCACTTGGACTGTCTAGGTTACCTAGCGGGCACTTTGACTATCTAGGTTAACGAACGGGCACTTGGATATGTAGGTTACGTAGCGGGCACTTGGACTATGTAGGATCCCTCTCGGACATTTGTACTACTTAGGTTAATTAGTGGGCACTTTGACTATCTACGTTAACTAGCGGGAACTTGGACTATCAAGGTCAACTAGCGGGCCCTTGTACTATGTAGGTTAAGTAGCGGGTACTTGGACTATCTAGGTTAACTAGCGGACCTTGGACTATGTAGGTTAACTAGCGGGCACTTGGACTATGTACGTCCCCTAGTGGGCCCTTGGACCATCTAGGTTAACTAACGGGCACTAGGACTATCTAGGTTACCTACCGGGCACGTGGACAATGTAGGTTAACTAGCGGACACTTGCACGATCTAGGTTAATTAGCGGGCCCTTACACTATGTAGGTTAACTAGCGGGCCAATGGATTATGTAGGTTTGCTAGCAGGCACTTGGACTATCTAGGTTAACTAGTGGGCACTTGGACTATGTAGTTTCCCTAGTGGGCATTTGGACTATTTAGGTTACCAAGCGGCAACTTGGAATATGTAAGTTCCCTAGCGGGCACTGGGACTGTCTAGGTTAACTAGCGTGCACTTGGACTATGTAGGTTCCTTAGTGGGCACTTGGACTATCTAGGTTGCCTAGCGGGCACTTGGACTATGTAGGTTAACTAGCGTGCCCTTGGACTATCAAGGTTACGTAGCGGGCACTTTGTATATAGGTTAACTAGCTGGTACTTGGACTATGTAGGTTAACTAGAGGACACTTGGATTATCTAGGTTAACCAGTGGGCCCTTGGACTATGTAGGTTAAGTTGCAGGCACTTGGACAATTTAGGTTAACTCGCGGGCACTTGGAAGATCTAGGTTAACTAGCAGGCACTTGGACTATCAAAGTTAACAAGTGAGACCTTGGACTATGTAGGTTACCTAGCGGGCACTTGGACTATATAGGTTACCTAGCGGGCACTTGGACTATGTAGGTTAACTAGCGAGCACTTGTACTCTAGGTTACCTAGCGGGCACTTGGACTATCTAGCTTAACCAACGGACACTTGGACTATGTAGGTTAACTAGCGGACACTTCGACTATCTAGGTTAGCTAACGGGCAATTGGACTATCTAGCTTAACTAACGGGCACTCGGACTATGTAGGTTCCCTAGAGAGCACTTGGACTATTTAGGTTACCTAGCAGGCACTTTGACTATCTAGGTTAACTAACGGGCACTTGGACTATGTAGGTTCCCTAGCGGGCACTTGGACTATATAGGTTCCCTATGGGCACGTGGAGTATGTAGGTTCCCTCACTGGCACTTGGAATATATAGGTTCCCTATCGGGCACTTGGACTATGTAGGTTCCTCAGCGGGCACTTGGACTATGTAGGTTCCCTATCGGGCATTGGACTATGTAGGTTAACTAGCAGGACCTTGGACTATCTAGGTTACCTAGCGGGCACTTGGACTATGTAGGGTAACTAGCGGACACTTGGACAATCTAGGTTACCTAGCGGGCACTTGAACTATGTACATACCCTAGGGGGCACTTGGACTATGTAGGTTACCTAGCGGGCACTTGGACTATGTACGTCCCCTAGCGGGCACTTGGACTATCTAGGTTAACTAGAGGGCCCTTGGACGATCTAGGCTAACTAGCGGGCACTTGGACTATCTAGGTTAACTAGCAGGCACTTGGACTATCTAGATTAACTAGCGGTCCCTTGAACTATCTAGGTTAACTAGCGGGCACTTGGACTATCTAGGTTAACTAGCGAGCACTTGGACTATATAGATTAACTAGCGGGCCCTTGTACTATCTAGGTTTACTAGCGTGCACTTGGACTATCTAGGTTAACTAGCGGGCACTTGGACTATGTAGTTTTCCTAGCGGGCATTAGGATTACTTAGGTTACCTAGTGGCCACTTGGACTATGTAGGTTACCTAGCGGGCACTTGGACTATGTAGGGTAACTAGAAGGCACTTGGACTATTAAGATTACCTAGCGGGCCCTTGGATTATGTAGGTTACCAGCGGGCACTTGGACTATCTAGGTTAACGAACGTGCACTTGGTCTATGTAGGTAACCTAGCGGGCACTTGGACTGTCTAGGTTACCTAGAGGGCACTTCGACTATCTAGGTTAACGAACGGACACTTGGAGTATCTAGGTTACCTAGCGGCACTTGGACTATGTAGGTTCCCTAGCGGGCACTTGGACTATTTAGGTTACCTAACAGGCACTTTGACTATCTAGGTTAACTAACATGCACTTGGACTATGTAGGTTGCCTAGCGAGCACTTGGACTATGTAGGTTCCCTATCGGGTACTTGGACTGTCTAGGTTAACTAGCGGGCAATTGGACTGTCTAGGTTACCTAGTGGGCACTTGGACTATGTAGTTTACCTAGCAGGCACTTGGACTATGGAGGTTAACTAGCGGGCACTTGGACTGCCTAGGTTACCTAGCGGGGACTTGGACTATGTAGGTTAACTAGCGGGCACTTTGACTAAGTAGGATCCCTATCGGACATATGTACTACTTAGGTTAATTAGCGGGCACTTGGACTATCTACGTTAACTAGCGGGAACTTGGACTATCAAGGTCAACTAGCGGGCCCTTGTACTATGTAGGTTAAGTAGCGGGCACTTGGACTATCTAGGTTTACTAGCGGGCACTTGGACTATCTAGGTTAACTAGCGGGCACTTGGACTATGTAGTTTTCCTAGCGGGCATTAGGATTACTTAGGTTACCTAGTGGGCACTTGGACTATGTAGGTTACCTAGCGGGCACTTGGACTATGTAGGTTAACTAGAAGGCACTTGGACTATTAAGATTACCTAGCGGGCCCTTGGATTATGTAGGTTACCAGCGGGCACTTGGACTATCTAGGTTAACGAACGTGCACTTGGACTATGTAGGTAACCTAGCGGGCACTTGGACTGTCTAGGTTACCTAGAGGGCACTTCGACTATCTAGCTTAACGAACGGACACTTGGACTATCTAGGTTACCTAGCGGCACTTGGACTATGTAGGTTCCCTAGCGGGCACTTGGTCTATTTAGGTTACCTAACAGGCACTTTGACTATCTAGGTTAACTAAAAGGACTTGGACTATGTAGGTTGCCTAGCGAGCACTTGGACTATGTAGGTTCCCTATCGGGTACTTGGACTGTCTAGGTTAACTAGCGGGCAATTGGACTGGCTAGGTTACCTAGTGGGCACTTGGACTATGTAGTTTACCTAGCAGGCACTTGGACTATGGAGGTTAACTAGCGGGCACTTGGACTGTCTAGGTAACCTAGCGGGCACTTGGACTATCTAGGTTAACGAACGGGCACTTGGACTATGTAGGTAACCTAGCGGGCACTTGGACTGTCTAGGTTACCTAGCGGGCACTCGGACTATCTAGGTTAACTAGCGGGCACTGGACTATGTAGATTAACTAGCGGGCCCTTAGACTATCTAGGTTTACTAGCGGGCACTTGGACTATCTAGGTTAACAAGCGGGCACTTGGATTATCTAGGTTAACTAGCGGGCATTTGGATTATTTAGGTTACATAGTGGGCACTTGGACTATGTATGTTATCTAGCGGGCACTTGGACTACGTAGGTTAACTAGAAGGCACTTGGACTATCAAGGTTACCTAGCAGGCACTTGGACTGTGTAGGTTACCTAGCGGGCACTTGGCCTATCTAGGTTAACGAACGGGCACTTGGACTATGTAGGTTAACTAGCGGACACTTCGACTATCTAGGTTAGCTAACGGGCAATTGGACTATCTAGGTTACCTAGCGGGCCCTTAGACTATGTAGGTTCCCTAGCGGGCACTTGGACTATTTAGGTTACCTAGCAGGCACTTTGACTATCTAGGTTAACTAACGGGCACTTGGACTATGTAGGTTGCCTAGCGAGCACTTGGACTATGTAGGTTCCCAGCGGGCACTTGGACTATGTAGGTTCCCTATCGGGTACTTGGACTGTCTAGCTTAACTAGCGGGCAATTGGACTCTCTAGGTTACCTAGTGGGCACTTGGACTATGTAGTTTACCTAGCAGGCACTTGGAGTATGTAGGTTAACTAGCAGGCACTTGGACTATCTAGGTTACCTAGAAGGCACTTGGACTATGTACGTTCCCTAGCGGGTACTTGGGCTACCTAAGTTACCTAGCGGGCACTTGGACTATGTAGGTTAACGGACGAGCACTTGGACTATGTAGGTAACATAATGGTCACTTGGACTGCCTAGGTTACCTAGCGGGGACTTGGACTATGTAGGTTAACTAGCGGGCACTTTGACTATGTAGGATCCCTATCGGACATTTGTACTACTTAGGTTAATTAGCGGGCACTTTGACTATCTACGTTAACTAGCGGGAACTTGGACTATCAAGGTCAACTAGCAGGCCCTTGTACTATGTAGGTTAACTAGCGGGCACTTGGACTATCTAGGTAAACTAGCGGACCTTGGACTATGTAGGTTAACTAGCGGGCACTTGGACTATGTACGTCCCCTAGTGGGCCCTTGGACTATCTAGGTTAACTAACGGGCACTAGGACTATCTAGGTTACCTACCGGGCACGTGGACTATGTAGGTTAACTAGCGGACACTTGCACGATCTAGGTTAACTAGCGGGCCCTTGCACTATGTAGGTTAACTAGCGGGCCCATGGATTATGTAGGTTTACTAGCAGGCACTTGGACTATCTAGGTTAACTAGTGGGCACTTGTACTATGTAGTTTCCCTAGCGGGCATTTGGACTATTTAGGTTACCAAGCGGGAACTTGGAATATATAAGTTCCCTAGCGGGCACTGGGACTGTCTAGGTTAACTAGCGTGCACTTGGACTATGTAGGTTCCTTAGTGGGCACTTGGACTATCTAGGTTGCCTAGCGGGCACTTGGACTATGTAGGTTAACTACCGTGCCCTTGGACTATCTAGGTTACGTAGCGGGCACTTTGTATATAGGGTAACTAGCTGGTACTTGGACTATGTAGGTTAAGTAGAGGACACTTGGATTATCTAGGTTAACTAGTGGGCCCTTGGACTATGTAGGTTAAGTAGCAGGCAGTTGGACAATCTAGGTTAACTCGCGGGCACTTGGAAGATCTAGGTTAACTAGCAGGCACTTGGACTATCAAAGTTAACAAGTGAGACCTTGGACTATGTAGGTTACCTAGCGGGCACTTGGACTATATAGGTTACCTAGCGGGCACTTGGACTATGTAGGTTAACTAGCGAGCACTTGGACTCTAGGTTACCTAGCGTGCACTTGGACTATGTAGTTTAACCAACGGACACTTGGACTATGTAGGTTAACTAGCGGACACTTCGACTATCTAGGTTAGCTAACGGGCAATTGGACTATGTAGGTTAACTAACGGGCACTTGGACTATGTAGGTTCCCAAGAGAGCACTTGGACTATTCAGGTTACCTAGCAGGCACTTTGACTATCTAGGTTAACTAACGGGCACTTGGACTATGTAGGTTCCCTAGCGGGCACTTGGACTATATAGGTTCCCTATCGGGCACTTGGACTATGTAGGTTCCTCAGCGGGCACTTGGACTATGTAGGTACCCTATCGGGGATTGGACTATGTAGGTTAACTAGCACGACCTTGGACTATCTAGGTTACCTAGCGGGCAATTGGACTATGTAGGGTAACTAGCGGACACTTGGACAATCTAGGTTACCTAGCGGGCACTTGAACTATGTACATACCCTAGGGGGCACTTTGACTATCTAAGTTACCTAGCGGGCACTTGGACTATGTACGTCCCCTAGAGGGCACATGGACTATCTAGGTTAACTAGAGGGCCCTTGGACGATCTAGGTTAACTAACGGGCACTTGGACTATCTAGGTTAACGAACGGGCACTTGGACTATGTAGGATCCCTATCGGACATTTGTACTACTTAGGTTAATTAGCGGGCACTTTGACTATCTAGGTTAACTAGCGGGAACTTGGACTATCAAGGTCAACTAGCGGGCCCTTGTACTATGTAGGTTAAGTAGCGGGCACTTGGACTATCTAGGTTAACTAGCGGACCTTGGACTATGTAGGTTAACTAGCGGGCACTTGGACTATGTACGTCCCCTAGTGGGCCCTTGGACCATCTAGGTTAACTAACGGGCACTAGGACTATCTAGGTTACCTACCGGGCACGTGGACTATGTAGGTTAACTAGCGGACACTTGCACGATCTAGGTTAACTAGCGGGCCCTTGCACTATGTAGGTTAACTAGCGGGCCCATGGATTATGTAGGTTTACTAGCAGGCACTTGGACTATCTAGGTTAACTAGTGGGCACTTGGACTATGTAGTTTCCCTAGCGGGCATATGGACAATTTAGGTTACCAAGCGGGAACGTGGACTATGTAAGTTCCCTAGCGGGCACTGGGACTGTCTAGGTTAACTAGCGTGCACTTGGACTATGTAGGTTCCTTAGTGGGCACTTGGACTATCTAGGTTGCCTAGCGGGAACTTGGACTATGTAGGTTAACTAGCGTGCCCTTGGACTATCTAGGTTACGTAGCGGGCACTTTGTATATAGGTTAACTAGCTGGTACTTGGACTATGTAGGTTAACTAGAGGACACTTGGATTATCTAGGTTAACCAGTGGGCCCTTGGACTATGTAGGTTAAGTAGCAGGCACTTGGACAATCTAGGTTAACTCGCGGGCACTTGGAAGATCTAGGTTAACTAGCAGGCACTTGGACTATCAAAGTTAACAAGTGAGACCTTGGACTATGTAGGTTACCTAGCGGGCACTTGGACTATATAGGTTACCTAGCGGGCACTTGGACTATGTAGGTTAACTAGCGAGCACTTGTACTCTAGGTTACCTAGCGGGCACTTGGACTATCTAGGTTAACCAACGGACACTTGGACTATGTAGGTTAACTAGCGGACACTTCGACTATCTAGGTTAGCTAACGGGCAATTGGACTATCTAGGTTAACTAACGGGCACTTGGACTATGTAGGTTCCCTAGCGAGCACTTGGACTATTTAGGTTACCTAGCAGGCACTTTGTCTATCTAGGTTAACTAACGGGCACTTGGACTATGTAGGTTCCCTATCGCGCACTTGGACTATATAGGTTCCCTATGGGCACGTGGAGTATGTAGGTTCCCTAACTGGCACTTGGAATATATAGGTTCCCTATCGGGCACTTGGACTATGTAGGTTCCTCAGCGGGCACTTGGACTATGTAGGTTCCCTATCGGGCATTGGACTATGTAGGTTAACTAGCAGGACCTTGGACTATCTCGGTTACCTAGCGGGCACTTGGACTATGTAGGGTAACTAGCGGACACTTGGACAATCTAGGTTACCTAGTGGGCACTTGAACTATGTACATACCCTAGGGGGCACTTGGACTATCTAGGTTACCTAGCGGGCACTGGGACTATGTACGTCCCCTAGCGGGCACTTGGACTATATAGGTTAACTAGAGGGCCCTTGGACGATCTAGGCTAACTAGCGGGCACTTGGACTATCTAGGTTAACTAGCGGGCACTTGGACTATCTAGATTAACTATCGGTCCCTTGAACTATCTAGGTTAACTAGCGGGCACTTGGACAATCTAGGTTAACTAGCGAGCACTTGGACTATCTAGATTAACTAGCGGGCCCTTGTACTATCTAGGTTTACTAGCGGGCACTTGGACTATCTAGGTTAACTAGCGGGCACTTGGACTATGTAGTTTTCCTAGCGGGCATTAGGATTACTTAGGTTACCTAGTGGGCACTTGGACTATGTAGGTTACCTAGCGGGCACTTGGACTATGTAGGTTAACTAGAAGGCACTTGGACTATCAAGATTACCTAGCGGGCCCTTGGATTATGTAGGTTACCAGCGGGCACTTGGACTATCTAGGTTAACGAACGTGCACTTGGACTATGTAGGTAACCTAGCGGGCACTTGGACTGTCTAGGTTTCCTAGAGGACACTTGGCCTATCTAGGTTAACGAACGGACACTTGGACTATGTAGGTTAACTAGCGGACACTTCGACTATCTAGGTTAGCTAACGGGCAATTGGACTATCTAGGTTACCTAGCGGACACTTGGACTATGTAGGTTCCCTAGCGGGCACTTGGACTATTTAGGTTACCTAATAGGCACTTTGACTATCTAGGTTAACTAACAGGCACTTGGACTATGTAGGTTGCCTAGCGAGCACTTGGACTATGTAGGTTCCCTATCGGGTACTTGGACTGTCTAAGTTAACTAGCGGCAATTGGACTGTCTAGGTTACCTAGTGGGCACTTTGACTATGTAGTTTACCTAGCAGGCACTTGGACTATGTATGTTCCAGAGCAGGCACTTGGACTATGGAGGTTAACTAGCGGGCACTTGGACTGTCTAGGTAACCTAGCGGGCACTTGGACTATCTAGGTTAACGAACGGGCACTTGGACTATGTAGGTAACCTAGCGGGCGCTTGGACTATGTAGGATCCCTATCGGACATTTGGACTACTTAGGTTAACTAGCGGGCACTTGGACTCTCTAGGTTAACTAGCGGGCACTTGGACTATCTAGGTCAAGTAGCGGGCCCTTGTACTATGTAGGTTAACTAGCGGGCACTTGGACTATATAGGTTAAATTGCGGACTTTGGACTATGTAGGTTAACTTGCGGGCCCTTGGACTATGTAGGTTAACTAGCGGGCACTTGGATTATCTAGGTTTCCTAGCCAGCACTCGGACTATGTACATACCCTAGCGCGCACTTGGACTATCAAGGTTACCTAGCGGGCACTTGGACTATGTAGGTTCCCTAGCGGGCCCGGTATACTGACAAGAACCCACCTGTGCTAGTCCATGGCGTATTCAGCACAGGAATCTGCATCGATTGAGCCAAGACAAAGGAAAGCTCAGGGAGGCAGCACCCGTGTAGAAAAGCATTTGTACTTCAAAGATGAGGCCAATGAGGTGAAAGGACAAAGCCATGGCAAACAGTTTTCATCATCGGCAGAAGTTCACGGAGCAATATTGCTGGGAGAGAAAAGGCACCACCTGAGGGAGGCACGCTCAACAAAACTACCTAGGGCAGGAGCCAGGTTGCCCCCAGGCACTAGGTGTGTCAGGCCTCAGCATTGTAAGGAGAGTTCACTGGAGTCCCTGAGTGAAATTTTCTCCGCTGTCCTACGTCTACGTTCCTAAAATTTACTCTGCGGTTTCTGATGATCCTGGCTTATGAACGGCCACCATTCACTGTTCTCCTTACACTCGTGCGTCTCCATCGACCTTAAAAGAAAGGGAGGACACGCAACTGCTGGCAGGTAAATTCAGCAATGTTTGTGTCAACACAAAAGAGACAGCTCTGTGGTGACCCGTCTTCCACGGTAAAACATTTCCTAGCGAATAAGGAATCTTCCCATCGCAATGACAATATGAGAGAATTGCCACCGATGGATTTTCCGCTGTGCCTACACATCATCTTGAGGCCATACTGTAGTGAAGCACGGGAACCTAGGCGCTTCACCCTTTACCCTAGACCAGTGAAACACTGTCTCTAAACATGCCCACATGCCTGTACCTCTGCCCGTTTAAAGTTAACGCTAAACCGAAATCTTCTGTCCCACTATTTTGCAGCATTTTAAAGAAGTACACTGGGAAAGACTTTTCTGCAAGGAAGGAACTGCAGGCGGCGTGGCTGAAATGAGAATATCATGCTGCACGAGCTCTTTGCCCTCAGATGTAGAAGTGTCATCAGTGGGCATCATAGAGAAACGGGACTTTAATAAGTGATCATCAACCTCTGTGAATTCCCTTTGTTCTAGACGCCTGAAATAAAGAGTTGTCCTGAGTCACATAAACCTCCACCGAGTGGTCTTTATGTGGCGCGGGAACATGCCGGTATAAGAGAATTCCGAAGAAGGCTGAACCTCCACAATTGAATGATCATTGCCAGAAATTAAGTGGCAGCCGGATCAGACTGGGAAACTTCAGCTTCCATTAGACAATGAAGATGTGAGAATCTGGTACGTCCACAATTCACGGTTTCCTTAGATCCATGAAATTCCGTGCTGAATTTTAGTCAGAAAATGAAAACTCTGGAGCCGCTGTTCAGCAGGCCCAGCTGTAGCTCCCAGAGGCACACTGGTGCTCCTCTAGAATTTGGATAAAAATCTTTTTCACTGGAATATAGAACCTTGATCAAGCCAGGTGGGTCTTGACAATTGAAATTGCTGCGTGTGCCCGTTATACTGACAAGCACCCACCCGGGTAGTCCATGCAATATTCAGCACATGGAATATGCAGGTAACTAGCGGGCACTTGTACTGTCTAGGTTACCTAGCGGGCACTTGGACTTCTAGGTTAACGAACGGGCTCTTGGACTATGAAGGTTGCCTAGGGGGCACTTGGACTATCTAGGTTAGGTAAGGGGCACTTGGACTATCTAGGTTACCTAGCGGGAACTTGGTCAATGTAAGTTACCTAGCGGGCACTTGGACTATCTAGGTTACCTAACGGGCACTTTGACTATCTAGGTTACATAGCGGGCACTTGGACTATGTAGGTTAACTAGCGAGCACTTGGACTCTAGGTTACCTAGCGGACACTTGGACTATCTAGGTTACCTAGCGGGCACTTGGACTATCTAGGTTACCTAGCGGGCCCTTGGACTATGTAGGTTCCCTAGCGGGCCCTTGTACTATGTAAGTTCCCTAGCGGGCACTTGGACTATGTGGGTTTCCTGGCGGGCATTTGGACTATCTAGTTTACCTAACTGGCACTTGGACTGTGTAGGTTCCCTAGCGGTAACTTGGATTATGTAGGTTCCCTATCGGGCACTTGAACTATGTAGGTTAACTAGAGGGTATTTGGACTATGTAGGTTACCTAGCGGGCACTTGGAGAATGTAGGTTAACTAGGGGCACTAGGACTATGTAGGTTACCTATCGGGCACTTGGAGAATGTAGGTTAACTAGGGGCACTAGGACTATGTATGTTACCTAGCAGGCCCTTGGACTATCTAGGTTACGTAGCGGGCATTTGGATTACGTAGGCTCCCAGCGGGCATTTGGACTATATAGATTACTGAGCGGGCAATTAGACTTTGTAGGTTATCTAGCGGGCACTTGGACTATCTACGTTACCTAGCGGGTACTTGGAGTATGTAGGTTACCTACCGGGCTGTTGGACTATCTAGGTTACCTAGCGGGCACTGGGACTATCTAGGTTAGCTAACGGGCACTTGAACTATGTAGATTTCCTAGCGGGCCCTTGGACTATGTAAGTTCCCTAGCGGGCACTTGGACTATCTACGTTACCTAGCAGGCACTTGGACTATGTACGTTAACTAGCGGGCACTTGGACTACGTACGTTTCCTAGCGGGTACTTGGACTACCTATGTTAACTAGCGGGCACTTGGACTATGTAGGTTCCCTATCGGGCACTTGGACAAGGTACGTTCCCTAGCGGGTACTTGGTCTATCTAGGTTAACTAGCGGGTACTTGGACTATCTACGTTAACTAGCGGGCCCTTGGACTATGTAGATTCCCTAGCGGGCACTTGGACTATGTATGTTCCAGAGCAGGCACTTGGACTATGTAGGTTCCCTAGCAGGCACTTGGACTATCTACGTTAACTAGCGGGCCCTTGGACTATGTAGATTCCCTAGCGGGCACTTGGACTACGTAGGTTCCCTAGCGGGCACTTGGACTATGAATGTTCCCTAGCGGGCACTTGGACTATGTATGTTCCCTACAGACACTCGAACTATGTAAGTTAACTACCGGGCACTTGGACTATGTAGGTTAACTACAGGGCCCTTGGACTACGTAGGTTAACTAGCGGACACTTGCACTATGTAGGTTACCTAGCGGGCATTTGGACTATCTAGGTTACCTAACTGGCACTTGGACTATGTAGGTTATCTGGCGGACACTTACACTATGTAGGTTACCTAGCGTGCACTTGGACTATGTAGGTTAACTAGAGGACACATGGACGATCTAGGTTAACTAGTGGGCCCTTGGACTATGTAGTTTCCCTAGCGGGCATTTGGACTATTTAGGTTACCTAGCGGGCACTTGGACTATGTAGGTTACCTAGCGGGCACTTGGACTATCTAGGTTACCTAGCAGGCACTTTGACTATCTAGGTTAACTAACGGGCACTTGGACTATGTATGTTGCCTAGCGGGCACTTGGACTATCTAGGTTAGGTAACGGGCACTTGGACTATCTAGGTTACCAAGCGGGAACTTGGACAATGTAGGTTACCTAGCGGGCACTTGGACTATCTAGGTTACCTAACGGGCACTTGGACTATCTAGGTTACTTAGCGGGCACTTGGACTATGTAGGTTAACTAGCGGTCACTTGGACTATCTAGGTTACCTAGCGGGCACTTGGACTATGTAGGCTAACTAGGGGGCCCTTGGACGATCTAGGTTACCTAGGGGGTACTAGAACTATCTAGGTTAACTAGCGGGCACTTGCACTATCTAGTTTACCTAGCGGGCACTTGGAATATGTAGGTTAACTAGCGGGCACTTGGACTATCTAGGTTAACTAGCGTGCACTTGGACTATGTAGGTTCCTTAGCGGGTACTTGGACTATCTAGGTTGCCTAGTGGGCACTTGGACTATGTAGGTTAACTAGCGTGCCCTTGGACTATCTAGGTTACGTAGCGGGCACTTGGTATATAGGTTAACTAGAGGACACTTGGACTACCTAGGTTAAATAGTGGGCCCTTGGCTATGTAGGTTAACTAGCAGGGACTTGGACAATCTAGGTTAACTAGCGGGCATTTGGACGATCTAGGTTAAGTAGCGGGCAGCTGGACTATCAATGTTAACAAGTGAGCCCTTGGACTATGTTGGTTAACTAGCGGGCACTTGGACTATATAGGTTACTTAGCGGGCACTTGGACTATGTAGGTTACCTAGTGGGCACTTGGACTATCTAGGTTAACGAACGGGCACTTCGAATATGCAGGTAACCTAGAGGGCAGTTGGACTGTCTAGGTTACCTAGCAGGCACTTGGACTTCTAGGTTAACGAACGGGCTCTTGGACTATGTAGGTTGCCTAGCGGGCACTTGGACTATCTAGGTTAGGTAACGGGAACTTGGACTATCTAGGTTACCTAGCGGGAACTTGGACAATGTAAGTTACCTAGCGGGCACTAGGACTATCTAGGTTACCTTACGGGCACTTTGATTATCTAGGTTACATAGCGGGAACTTGGAGTATATAGGTTACCTAGCGGGCACTTGGCCTATCTAGGTTACCTAGCGGGCACTTGGACTATCTAGGTTAACGAACGGGCACTTGGACTATGTAGGTTTCCTAGTGGGCACTTGGACTATGTAAGTTAACGAACGGGCACTTGGACTATGTAGGTTCCCTAGCGGGCCCTTGTACTATGTAAGTTCCCTAGCGGGCACTTGGACTATGTGGGTTTCCTGGCGGGCATTTGGACTATCTAGTTTACCTAACTGGCACTTGGACTGTGTAGGTTCCCTAGCGGTAACTTGGATTATGTAGGTTCCCTATCGGGCACTTGAACTATGTAGGTTAACTAGAGGGTATTTGGACTATGTAGGTTACCTAGCGGGCACTTGGAGAATGTAGGTTAACTAGGGGCACTAGGACTATGTAGGTTACCTATCGGGCACTTGGAGAATGTAGGTTAACTAGGGGCACTAGGACTATGTATGTTACCTAGCAGGCCCTTGGACTATCTAGGTTACGTAGCGGGCATTTGGATTACGTAGGCTCCCAGCGGGCATTTGGACTATATAGATTACTGAGCGGGCAATTAGACTTTGTAGGTTATCTAGCGGGCACTTGGACTATCTACGTTACCTAGCGGGTACTTGGAGTATGTAGGTTACCTACCGGGCTGTTGGACTATCTAGGTTACCTAGCGGGCACTGGGACTATCTAGGTTAGCTAACGGGCACTTGAACTATGTAGATTTCCTAGCGGGCCCTTGGACTATGTAAGTTCCCTAGCGGGCACTTGGACTATCTACGTTACCTAGCAGGCACTTGGACTATGTACGTTAACTAGCGGGCACTTGGACTACGTACGTTTCCTAGCGGGTACTTGGACTACCTATGTTAACTAGCGGGCACTTGGACTATGTAGGTTCCCTATCGGGCACTTGGACAAGGTACGTTCCCTAGCGGGTACTTGGTCTATCTAGGTTAACTAGCGGGTACTTGGACTATCTACGTTAACTAGCGGGCCCTTGGACTATGTAGATTCCCTAGCGGGCACTTGGACTATGTATGTTCCAGAGCAGGCACTTGGACTATGTAGGTTCCCTAGCAGGCACTTGGACTATCTACGTTAACTAGCGGGCCCTTGGACTATGTAGATTCCCTAGCGGGCACTTGGACTACGTAGGTTCCCTAGCGGGCACTTGGACTATGAATGTTCCCTAGCGGGCACTTGGACTATGTATGTTCCCTACAGACACTCGAACTATGTAAGTTAACTACCGGGCACTTGGACTATGTAGGTTAACTACAGGGCCCTTGGACTACGTAGGTTAACTAGCGGACACTTGCACTATGTAGGTTACCTAGCGGGCATTTGGACTATCTAGGTTACCTAACTGGCACTTGGACTATGTAGGTTATCTGGCGGACACTTACACTATGTAGGTTACCTAGCGTGCACTTGGACTATGTAGGTTAACTAGAGGACACATGGACGATCTAGGTTAACTAGTGGGCCCTTGGACTATGTAGTTTCCCTAGCGGGCATTTGGACTATTTAGGTTACCTAGCGGGCACTTGGACTATGTAGGTTACCTAGCGGGCACTTGGACTATCTAGGTTACCTAGCAGGCACTTTGACTATCTAGGTTAACTAACGGGCACTTGGACTATGTATGTTGCCTAGCGGGCACTTGGACTATCTAGGTTAGGTAACGGGCACTTGGACTATCTAGGTTACCAAGCGGGAACTTGGACAATGTAGGTTACCTAGCGGGCACTTGGACTATCTAGGTTACCTAACGGGCACTTGGACTATCTAGGTTACTTAGCGGGCACTTGGACTATGTAGGTTAACTAGCGGTCACTTGGACTATCTAGGTTACCTAGCGGGCACTTGGACTATGTAGGCTAACTAGGGGGCCCTTGGACGATCTAGGTTACCTAGGGGGTACTAGAACTATCTAGGTTAACTAGCGGGCACTTGCACTATCTAGTTTACCTAGCGGGCACTTGGAATATGTAGGTTAACTAGCGGGCACTTGGACTATCTAGGTTAACTAGCGTGCACTTGGACTATGTAGGTTCCTTAGCGGGTACTTGGACTATCTAGGTTGCCTAGTGGGCACTTGGACTATGTAGGTTAACTAGCGTGCCCTTGGACTATCTAGGTTACGTAGCGGGCACTTGGTATATAGGTTAACTAGAGGACACTTGGACTACCTAGGTTAAATAGTGGGCCCTTGGCTATGTAGGTTAACTAGCAGGGACTTGGACAATCTAGGTTAACTAGCGGGCATTTGGACGATCTAGGTTAAGTAGCGGGCAGCTGGACTATCAATGTTAACAAGTGAGCCCTTGGACTATGTTGGTTAACTAGCGGGCACTTGGACTATATAGGTTACTTAGCGGGCACTTGGACTATGTAGGTTACCTAGTGGGCACTTGGACTATCTAGGTTAACGAACGGGCACTTCGAATATGCAGGTAACCTAGAGGGCAGTTGGACTGTCTAGGTTACCTAGCAGGCACTTGGACTTCTAGGTTAACGAACGGGCTCTTGGACTATGTAGGTTGCCTAGCGGGCACTTGGACTATCTAGGTTAGGTAACGGGAACTTGGACTATCTAGGTTACCTAGCGGGAACTTGGACAATGTAAGTTACCTAGCGGGCACTAGGACTATCTAGGTTACCTTACGGGCACTTTGATTATCTAGGTTACATAGCGGGAACTTGGAGTATATAGGTTACCTAGCGGGCACTTGGCCTATCTAGGTTACCTAGCGGGCACTTGGACTATCTAGGTTAACGAACGGGCACTTGGACTATGTAGGTTTCCTAGTGGGCACTTGGACTATGTAAGTTAACGAACGGGCACTTGGACTATGTAGGTTCCCTAGCGGGCCCTTGTACTATGTAAGTTCCCTAGCGGGCACTTGGACTATGTGGGTTTCCTGGCGGGCATTTGGACTATCTAGTTTACCTAACTGGCACGTGGACTATGTAGGTTCCCTAGCGGGCACTTGGATTATGTAGGTTCCCTATCGGGCACTTGAACTATGTAGGTTAACTAGAGGGTATTTGGACTATGTAGGTTACCTAGCGGGCACTTGGAGAATGTAGGTTAACTAGGGGCACTAGGACTATGTAGGTTACCTATCAGGCACTTGGAGAATGTAGGTTAACTAGGGGCACTAGGACTATGTAGGTTACCTAGCAGGCCCTTGGACTATCTAGGTTACGTAGCGGGCATTTGGATTATGTAGGCTCCCAGCGGGCATTTGGACTATATAGATTACTGAGCGGGCAATTAGACTTTGTAGGTTATCTAGCGGGCACTTGGACTATCTAGGTTACCTAGCTGGCACTTGAACTATCTCCGTTATCTAGCGGGTACTTGGAGTATGTAGGTTACCTACCGGGCTGCTGGACTATCTAGGTTACCTAGCGGGCACTGGGACTATCTAGGTTAGCTAACAGGCACTTGGACTATGTAGGTTCCCTAGCGGGCCCTTGGACTATGTAAGTTCCCTAGTGGGCACTTGGACTATCTACGTTACCTAGCAGGCACTTGGACTATGTACGTTAACTAGCGGGCACTTGGACTACGTACGTTTCCTAGCGGGTACTTGGACTACCTATGTTAACTAGCGGGCACTTGGACTATGTAGGTTCCCTATCGGGCACTTGGACAAGGTACGTTCCCTAGCGGGTACTTGGTCTATCTAGGTTAACTAGCGGGTACTTGGACTATCTACGTTAACTAGCGGGCCCTTGGACTATGTAGATTCAGTAGCGGGCACTTGGACTATGTATATTCCAGAGCGGGCACTTGGACTATGTAGGTTCCCTAGCAGCCACTTGGACTTTGTAGGTTCCAGAGCGGGCACTTGGACTATGTAGGTTCCTTAGCGAGCACTTGGACTATGTAGATTAACTAGCGGCACTTGGACTATCTACGTTAACTAGCGGGCCCTTGGACTATGTAGATTCCCTAGCGGGCACTTGGACTACGTAGGTTCCCTAGCGGGCACTTGGACTATGAATGTTCCCTAGCGGGCACATGGACTATGTATGTTCCCCACGGACACTTGAACTATGTAAGTTAACTACCGGGCACTTGGACTATGTAGGTTAACTACCGGGCCCTTGGACTACGTAGGTTAACTAGCGGACACTTGCACTATGTAGGTTACCTAGCGGGCACTTGGACTATCTAGGTTACCTAACTGGCACTTGGACTATGTAGGTTATCTGGCGGACACTTACACTATGTAGGTTACCTAGCGTGCACTTGGACTATGTAGGTTAACTAGAGGACACATGGACGATCTAGGTTAACTAGTGGGCCCTTGGACTATGTAGGTTTTCTAGCGGGCACTTGGACTATCTAGGTTAAGGAACGGGCACTTAGACTATGTAGGTAACCTAGCGGGCACTTGGACAGTCTAGGTTACCTAGCGGGCTCTTGGACTATCTAGGTTAGTTAACGGGCACTTGGACTATCAAAGTTAACAAGCGAGCCCTTGGATTATGTAGGTTAACTAGCGGGCCCTTGGACTATCTAGGTTACCTAGATAGCACTTGGATTATATAGGTTCTCTAGCGGGCACTTGGACTATCTAGGTTAACGAACGGGCACTTGGACTATGCAGGTAACCTAGCGGGCACTTGGACTGTCTAGGTTACATAGCGGGCACTTGGACTTCTAGGTCAACGAACGGGCACTTGGACTATGTATGTTGCCTAACGGGCACTTGGACTATCTAGGTTAGGTAACGGGCACTTGGACTATCTAGGTTACCTAAGGGGCACTTTGACTATCTAGGTTACTTAGCGAGCACTTGGACTATGTAATTTAACGAGCGGTCACTTGGACTATCTAGGTTACCTAGCGGGCACTTGGGCTATGTAGGCTAACTAGGGGGCCCTTGGACGATCTAGGTTACCTAGCGGGTACTAGAACTATCTAGGATAACTAGCGGGCACTTGCACTATCTAGGTTACCTAGCGGGCACTTGCACTATGTACCTTCCCTAGCGAGCACTTGGACTATCTATGTTAACTAGCGGGCACTTGGAATATGTAGGTTAACTAGCGGGCACTTGGACTATCTAGGTTAACTAGCGTGCACTTGGACTATGTAGGTTCCTTAGCGGGCACTTGGACTATCTAGGTTGCCTAGCGGGCACTTGGACTATGTAGGTTAACTAACGTGCCCTTGGACTATCTAGGTTACGTAGCGGGCACTTGGTATATAGGTTAACTAGAGGACACTTGGACTATCTAGGTAAACTAGTGGGCCCTTGGCTATGTAGGTTAACTAGCAGGCACTTGGACAATCTATGTTAACTAGCGGGCACTTGGACTATGCAGGTAACCTAGCGGGTACTTGGACTGTCTAGGTTACATAGCGGGCACTTGGACTTCTAGGTTAACGAACGGGCACTTGGACTATGTATGTTGCCTAGCGGGCACTTGGACTATCTAGTTCAGGTAACGGGCACTTGGACTATCTAGGTTACCTAGCGGGAACTTGGACAATGTAGGTTACCTAGGGGGCACTTGGACTATCTAGGTTACCTAACGGGCACTTTGACTATCTAGGTTACTTAGCGGGCACTTGGACTATGTAGGTTGACTAGCGGTCACTTGGACTATCTAGGTTACCTAGCGGGCACTTGGAGTATGCAGGCTAACTAGGGGGCCCTTGGACGATCTAGGTTACCTAGGGGGTACTAGAATTCTCTAGGTTATCTAGCGGGCACTTGCACTATCTAGGTTACCTAGCGGGCACTTGGACTATGTACGTTCCCCAGCGGGCACTTGGACTATCTATGTTAACTAGCGGGCACTTGGAATATGTAGGTTACCTAGCAGGCACTTGGACTATCTAGGTTAACTAGCGGGCACTTGGACTATCTAGGTTACCTAGCGGGCACTTGGACTATGTAGGCTAACTAGGGGGCCCTTGGACGATCCAGGTTACCTAGCGGGTACTAGAACTATCTAGGTTAACTAGCGGGCACTTGCACTATCTAGGTTACCTAGCGGACACTTGCACTATGTCCGTTCCCTAGCGGGCACTTGGACTATCTATGTTAACTAGCGGGCACTTCGAATATGTAGGTTAACTAGCGGGCACTTGGACTATCTAGGTTAACTAGCGTGCACTTGGACTATGTAGGTTCCTTAGCGGGCACTTGGACTATCTAGGTTGCCTAGCGGGCACTTGGACTATGTAGGTTAACTAGCGTGCCCTTGGACTATCTAGGTTACGTAGCGGGCACTTGGTATATAGGTTAACTAGAGGACACTTGGACTATCTAGGTTAACTAGTGGGCCCATGGCTATGTAGGTTAACTAGCAGGCACTTGGACAATCAAGGTTAACTAGCGGGCACTTGGACGATCTAGGTTAAGTAGCGGGCAGCTGGACTATCAAAGTTAACAAGTGAGCCCTTGGACTATGTAGGTTAACAAGCGGGCACTTGGACTATCTAGGTTACCTCCGGGCACTTGGAATATATAGGTTACCTAGCGTGCACTTGGAGTATGTAGGTTACCTAGTGGGCACTTGGACTATCTAGGTTAACGAACGGGCACTTCGAATATGCAGGTAACCTAGAGGGCAGTTGGACTGTCTAGGTTACCTAGCAGGCACTTGGACTTCTAGGTTAACGAACGGGCTCTTGGACTATGTAGGTTGCCTAGCGGGCACTTGGACTATCTAGGTTAGGTAACGGGAACTTGGACTATCTAGGTTACCTAGCGGGAACTTGGACAATGTAAGTTACCTAGCGGGCACTAGGACTATCTAGGTTACCTTACGGGCACTTTGATTATCTAGGTTACATAGCGGGAACTTGGAGTATATAGGTTACCTAGCGGGCACTTGGCCTATCTAGGTTACCTAGCGGGCACTTGGACTATCTAGGTTAACGAACGGGCACTTGGACTATGTAGGTTTCCTAGTGGGCACTTGGACTATGTAAGTTAACGAACGGGCACTTGGACTATGTAGGTTCCCTAGCGGGCCCTTGTACTATGTAAGTTCCCTAGCGGGCACTTGGACTATGTGGGTTTCCTGGCGGGCATTTGGACTATCTAGTTTACCTAACTGGCACGTGGACTATGTAGGTTCCCTAGCGGGCACTTGGATTATGTAGGTTCCCTATCGGGCACTTGAACTATGTAGGTTAACTAGAGGGTATTTGGACTATGTAGGTTACCTAGCGGGCACTTGGAGAATGTAGGTTAACTAGGGGCACTAGGACTATGTAGGTTACCTATCAGGCACTTGGAGAATGTAGGTTAACTAGGGGCACTAGGACTATGTAGGTTACCTAGCAGGCCCTTGGACTATCTAGGTTACGTAGCGGGCATTTGGATTATGTAGGCTCCCAGCGGGCATTTGGACTATATAGATTACTGAGCGGGCAATTAGACTTTGTAGGTTATCTAGCGGGCACTTGGACTATCTAGGTTACCTAGCTGGCACTTGAACTATCTCCGTTATCTAGCGGGTACTTGGAGTATGTAGGTTACCTACCGGGCTGCTGGACTATCTAGGTTACCTAGCGGGCACTGGGACTATCTAGGTTAGCTAACAGGCACTTGGACTATGTAGGTTCCCTAGCGGGCCCTTGGACTATGTAAGTTCCCTAGTGGGCACTTGGACTATCTACGTTACCTAGCAGGCACTTGGACTATGTACGTTAACTAGCGGGCACTTGGACTACGTACGTTTCCTAGCGGGTACTTGGACTACCTATGTTAACTAGCGGGCACTTGGACTATGTAGGTTCCCTATCGGGCACTTGGACAAGGTACGTTCCCTAGCGGGTACTTGGTCTATCTAGGTTAACTAGCGGGTACTTGGACTATCTACGTTAACTAGCGGGCCCTTGGACTATGTAGATTCAGTAGCGGGCACTTGGACTATGTATATTCCAGAGCGGGCACTTGGACTATGTAGGTTCCCTAGCAGCCACTTGGACTTTGTAGGTTCCAGAGCGGGCACTTGGACTATGTAGGTTCCTTAGCGAGCACTTGGACTATGTAGATTAACTAGCGGCACTTGGACTATCTACGTTAACTAGCGGGCCCTTGGACTATGTAGATTCCCTAGCGGGCACTTGGACTACGTAGGTTCCCTAGCGGGCACTTGGACTATGAATGTTCCCTAGCGGGCACATGGACTATGTATGTTCCCCACGGACACTTGAACTATGTAAGTTAACTACCGGGCACTTGGACTATGTAGGTTAACTACCGGGCCCTTGGACTACGTAGGTTAACTAGCGGACACTTGCACTATGTAGGTTACCTAGCGGGCACTTGGACTATCTAGGTTACCTAACTGGCACTTGGACTATGTAGGTTATCTGGCGGACACTTACACTATGTAGGTTACCTAGCGTGCACTTGGACTATGTAGGTTAACTAGAGGACACATGGACGATCTAGGTTAACTAGTGGGCCCTTGGACTATGTAGGTTTTCTAGCGGGCACTTGGACTATCTAGGTTAAGGAACGGGCACTTAGACTATGTAGGTAACCTAGCGGGCACTTGGACAGTCTAGGTTACCTAGCGGGCTCTTGGACTATCTAGGTTAGTTAACGGGCACTTGGACTATCAAAGTTAACAAGCGAGCCCTTGGATTATGTAGGTTAACTAGCGGGCCCTTGGACTATCTAGGTTACCTAGATAGCACTTGGATTATATAGGTTCTCTAGCGGGCACTTGGACTATCTAGGTTAACGAACGGGCACTTGGACTATGCAGGTAACCTAGCGGGCACTTGGACTGTCTAGGTTACATAGCGGGCACTTGGACTTCTAGGTCAACGAACGGGCACTTGGACTATGTATGTTGCCTAACGGGCACTTGGACTATCTAGGTTAGGTAACGGGCACTTGGACTATCTAGGTTACCTAAGGGGCACTTTGACTATCTAGGTTACTTAGCGAGCACTTGGACTATGTAATTTAACGAGCGGTCACTTGGACTATCTAGGTTACCTAGCGGGCACTTGGGCTATGTAGGCTAACTAGGGGGCCCTTGGACGATCTAGGTTACCTAGCGGGTACTAGAACTATCTAGGATAACTAGCGGGCACTTGCACTATCTAGGTTACCTAGCGGGCACTTGCACTATGTACCTTCCCTAGCGAGCACTTGGACTATCTATGTTAACTAGCGGGCACTTGGAATATGTAGGTTAACTAGCGGGCACTTGGACTATCTAGGTTAACTAGCGTGCACTTGGACTATGTAGGTTCCTTAGCGGGCACTTGGACTATCTAGGTTGCCTAGCGGGCACTTGGACTATGTAGGTTAACTAACGTGCCCTTGGACTATCTAGGTTACGTAGCGGGCACTTGGTATATAGGTTAACTAGAGGACACTTGGACTATCTAGGTAAACTAGTGGGCCCTTGGCTATGTAGGTTAACTAGCAGGCACTTGGACAATCTATGTTAACTAGCGGGCACTTGGACTATGCAGGTAACCTAGCGGGTACTTGGACTGTCTAGGTTACATAGCGGGCACTTGGACTTCTAGGTTAACGAACGGGCACTTGGACTATGTATGTTGCCTAGCGGGCACTTGGACTATCTAGTTCAGGTAACGGGCACTTGGACTATCTAGGTTACCTAGCGGGAACTTGGACAATGTAGGTTACCTAGGGGGCACTTGGACTATCTAGGTTACCTAACGGGCACTTTGACTATCTAGGTTACTTAGCGGGCACTTGGACTATGTAGGTTGACTAGCGGTCACTTGGACTATCTAGGTTACCTAGCGGGCACTTGGAGTATGCAGGCTAACTAGGGGGCCCTTGGACGATCTAGGTTACCTAGGGGGTACTAGAATTCTCTAGGTTATCTAGCGGGCACTTGCACTATCTAGGTTACCTAGCGGGCACTTGGACTATGTACGTTCCCCAGCGGGCACTTGGACTATCTATGTTAACTAGCGGGCACTTGGAATATGTAGGTTACCTAGCAGGCACTTGGACTATCTAGGTTAACTAGCGGGCACTTGGACTATCTAGGTTACCTAGCGGGCACTTGGACTATGTAGGCTAACTAGGGGGCCCTTGGACGATCCAGGTTACCTAGCGGGTACTAGAACTATCTAGGTTAACTAGCGGGCACTTGCACTATCTAGGTTACCTAGCGGACACTTGCACTATGTCCGTTCCCTAGCGGGCACTTGGACTATCTATGTTAACTAGCGGGCACTTCGAATATGTAGGTTAACTAGCGGGCACTTGGACTATCTAGGTTAACTAGCGTGCACTTGGACTATGTAGGTTCCTTAGCGGGCACTTGGACTATCTAGGTTGCCTAGCGGGCACTTGGACTATGTAGGTTAACTAGCGTGCCCTTGGACTATCTAGGTTACGTAGCGGGCACTTGGTATATAGGTTAACTAGAGGACACTTGGACTATCTAGGTTAACTAGTGGGCCCATGGCTATGTAGGTTAACTAGCAGGCACTTGGACAATCAAGGTTAACTAGCGGGCACTTGGACGATCTAGGTTAAGTAGCGGGCAGCTGGACTATCAAAGTTAACAAGTGAGCCCTTGGACTATGTAGGTTAACAAGCGGGCACTTGGACTATCTAGGTTACCTCCGGGCACTTGGAATATATAGGTTACCTAGCGTGCACTTGGAGTATGTAGGTTACCTAGTGGGCACTTGGACTATCTAGGTTAACCAACGGGCACTTGGAATATGCAGGTAACCTAGCGGGCACTTGGACTGTCTAGGTTACCTAGCGGGCACTTGGACTTCTAGGTTAACGAACGGGCTCTTGGACAATGTAGGTTGCCTAGCGGGCACTTGGACTATCTAGGTTAGGTAACGGGAATTTGGACTATCTAGGTTACCTATCGGGAACTTGGACTATCTAGGTTACCTAGCGGGAACTTGGACAATGTAAGTTACCTAGCGGGCACTTGGACTATCTAGGTTACCTTACGGGCACTTTGACTATCTAGGTTACATAGCGGGAACTTGGAGTATATAGGTTAACTAGCGAGCACTTGGACTATCTAGGTTAGCTAACGGGCACTTAGATTATGTAGGTTAACTAGCGGGCGCTTGCACTATGTAGGTTAACTAGAGGACACATGGACTATCTAGGTTAACTAGTGGGTCCTTGGACTATGTAGGTTAACTAGCAGGCACTTGGACAATCTAGGTTAACAAGCGGGCACTTGGACGATCTAGGTTAACTAGCGGGCACTTGGACTATCAAAGTTAAAAAGTGAGCCCTTGGACTATGTAGGTTACCTAGCGGGCACTTGGACTATGTAGGTTAACTAGCGGGCACTTGGACTGTCTAGGATACCTAGCGGGCACAGGATTATCTAGGTTTACGAATGGGCACTTGGAGTATGTACGTTACCTAGCCGCCACTTGCACTATCTAGGTTAGCTAACAGGCACTTGGACTATCTAGGTTCCCTAGCGGGCACTTGTACTATCTTGGTTACCTAGCTGGCACTTGGAATATGTAGGTCAACTAGCGGGCACTTGGACTATCTAGGTTAGCTAACGGGCACTTAGATTATGTAGGTTAACTAGCGGGCACTTGCACTATGTAGGTTAACTAGAGGACACTTGGACTATCTAGGTTAACTAGTGGGCCCTTGGACTATGTAGGTTAACTGCAGGCACTTGGACAATCTAGGTTAACTAGCGGGCACTTGGACGATCTAGTTTAACTAGTGGGCACTTGGACTATCAAAGTTAACAAGTGAGCCCTTGGACTATGTAGGTTAACTAGCGGGCCCTTAGACTATCTAGGTTACCTAGTGGGCACTTGGACTATCTAGGTTAACGAACGGGCACTTGGAATATGCAGGTAACCAAGCAGGCACTTAGACTGTCTAGGTTACGTAGCGGGCACGTGGACTTCTAGGTTAACGAACGGGCTCTTGGACTATGTAGGTTGCCTACCGGGCACTTGGACTATCTAGGTTACCTAGCGGGAACTTGGACAATGTACGTTACCTAGCAGGCCCTTGGACTATCTAGGTTACGTAGCGGGCATTTGGATTATGTAGGCTCCCAGCGGGCATTTGGACTATATAGATTACTGAGTGGGCAATTAGACTTTGTAGGTTATCTAGCGGGCACTTGGACTATCTAGGTTACCTAGCTGGCACTTGAACTATCTACGTTACCTAGCGGTACTTGGAGTATGTAGGTTACCTACCGGGCTGTTGGACTATCTAGGTTACCTAGCGGGCACTGGGACTATCTAGGTTAGCTAACGGGCACTTGGAATATGTAGGTTTCCTAGCGGGCCCTTGGACTATGTAAGTTCCCTAGCGGGCACTTGGACTATCTACGTTACCTAGCAGGCACTTGGACTATGTACGTTAACTAGCGGGCACTTGGACTACGTACGTTTCCTAGCGGGTACTTGGACTACCTATGTTAACTAGCGGGCACTTGGACTATGTAGGTTCCCTATCGGGCACTTGGACAAGGTGCGTTCCCTAGCGGGTACTTGGTCTATCTAGGTTAACTAGCGGGTACTTGGACTATCTACGTTAACTAGCGGGCCCTTGGACTATGTAGATTTCCTAGCAGGCACTTGGACTATGTAGGTTCCAGAGCGGGCACTTGGACTATGTAGGTTCCTTAGCGAGCACTTGGACTATGTAGATTAACTAGCGGCACTTGGACTATCTACGTTAACTAGCGGGCCCTTGGACTATGTAGATTCCCTAGCGGGCACTTGGACTACGTAGGTTCCCTAGCGGGCACTTGGACTATGAATGTTCCCTAGCGGGCACATGGACTATGTACGTTCCCTACGGACACTTGAACTATGTAAGTTAACTACCGGGCACTTGGACTATGTAGGTTAACTACCGGGCCCTTGGACTACGTAGGTTAACTAGCGGACACTTGCACTATGTAGGTTACCTAGCGGGCACTTGGACTATCTAGGTTACCTAACTGGCACTTGGACTATGTAGGTTATCTGGCGGACACTTGCACTATGTAGGTTACCTAGCGTGCACTTGGACTATGTAGGCTAACTAGAGGACACATGGACGATCTAGGTTAACTAGTGGGCCCTTGGACTATGTAGGTTTCCTAGTGGGCACTTGGAGTATCTAGGTTAAGGAACGGGCACTTAGACTATGTAGGTAACCTAGCGAGCACTTGGACAGTCTAGGTTACCTAGAGGGCTCTTGGACTATCTAGGTTAGCTAATGGGCACTTGGACTATCAAAGTTAACAAGCGAGCCCTTGGATTATGTAGGTTAACTATCGGGCTCTTGGACTATCTAGGTTACCTAGATAGCACTTGGATTATATAGTTTCCCTAGCGGGCACTTGGACTATCTAGGTTAACGAACGGGCACTTGGACTATGCAGGTAACCTAGCGGGCACTTGGACTGTCTAGGTTACATAGCGGGCACTTGGACTTCTAGGTTAACGAACGGGCACTTGGACTATGTATGTTGCCTAGCGGGCACTTGGACTATCTAGGTTAGGTAACGGGCACTTGGACTATCTAGGTTACCTAGCGGGAACTTGGACTATGTACGTTCCCCAGCGGGCACTTGGACTATCTAGGTTACCTAACGGGCACTTTGACTATCTAGGTTACTTAGCGGGCACTTGGACTATGTAGGTTAACTAGCGGTCACTTGGACTATCTAGGTTACCTAGCGGGCACTTGGACTATGTAGGCTAACTAGGGGTCCCTTGGACGATCTAGGTTACCTAGCGGGTACTAGAACTATCTAGGTTAACTAGCGGTCACTTGCACTATCTAGGTTACCTAGCGGGACCTTGGACTATGTACGTTCCCTAGCGGGCACTTGGCCTATCTACCTTACCTAGCGGGCACTTGGACTATGTACGTTAACTAGCAGGCATTTGGACTATGTACGTTTCCTAGTGGGTACTTGGACTATCTATGTTAACTAGCGGGCACTTGGGCTATGTAGGTTCCCTATCAGGCACTTGGACTAGGTAGGTTCCCTAGCGGGCACTTGCTCTATCTAGGTTAACTAGCGGGCACTTGGACTATCTAGGTTAACTAGTGGGCACTTGGAATATTAGGATCACTAGCGGGCATTTGGACTATATAGGTTACCTAGCGGGCACTTGGACTATGAGGTTAACGAACAGGCACTTAGACTATGTAGGTAACCTAGTGGTCACTTCAACTGTCTAGGTTACCTAGCGGGCAATGGACTGTGTAGGTTAACTAGCGGGCACATGGACTATCTAGGTTAACTAGCGGGCCCATGGACGATGTAGGTTAACTAGCGGGCCCTTGGACTATGTAGGTTTACTAGCGGGCCCTTGATCTATGTAGGTTAACTAGCGGGCACTTGGAAGATCTACGTTAACTAGCGTGTACTTGGAATACGTAGGTTAACTAGCGGGCCCTTGGAATATGTAGATTCCCTAGCGGGCACTTGGACTATGTATGTTCCAGAGCGGGCACTTGGACTATGTAGGTTCCCTAGCAGGCACTTGGACTATGTAGTTTCCAGAGCGGGCACTTGGACTATCTAGGCTCCCTAGCGTGCACTTGTACTATGTAGGTTAACTAGCGTGCCCTTGGACATTCTAGGTTACGTAGCGGGCACTTGGTATACAAGTTAACTAGCGGGCACTTGGACTATGTAGGTTAACTAGTGGACACTTGCACGATCTAGGTTAACTAGCGGGCCCTTGCACTATGTAGGTTAACTAGCGGTCCCATGGATTATGTAGGTTTACTAGCAAGCACTTGGACGATCTAGGTTAACTAGCGGGCACTTGGACTGTGTAGTTTCCCTAGCGGGCATTTGGACTATTTAGGTTACCTAACGGGCACTTGGACTATGTAGGTTACCTAGCGGGCACTTGGACTATCTAGGTTACCTAGCAGATACTTTGACTATCTAGGTTAACTAAGGGGCACTTGGACTATGTAAGTTGCCTAGAGGGCACTTGGATTATGTAGGTTCCCTATCGGGCACTTGGACTACGTAGGTTAACTAGCGGGCACATGGACTATCTAGGTTACCTAGCGGGCACTTGGTATACAGGTTAACTAGCGGGCACTTGGACTATGTAGGTTAACTAGTGGACACTTGCACGATCTAGGTTAACTAGCGGGCCCTTGCACTATGTAGGTTAACTAGCGGTCCCATGGATTATGTAGGTTTACTAGCAAGCACTTGGACGATCTAGGTTAACTAGCGGGCACTTGGACTGTGTAGTTTCCCTAGCGGGCATTTGGACTATTTAGGTTACCTAACGGGCACTTGGACTATGTAGGTTACCTAGCGGGCACTTGGACTATCTAGGTTACCTAGCAGATACTTTGACTATCTAGGTTAACTAAGGGGCACTTGGACTATGTAAGTCGCCTAGCGGGCACTTGGATTATGTAGGTTCCCTATCGGGCACTTGGACTACGTAGGTTAACTAGCGGGCACATGGACTATCTAGGTTACCTAGCGGGCACTTGGATTATCTAGGTTACCTAGCTGGCACTTGGACTCTGTAGGTTACCTAGGCGCCAATTGGACTATCTAGGTTAGCTAACAGGCACTTGGAATATCTAGGTTCCCTTGCGGGCACTTGTACTATCTAGGTTACCTAGCTGGCACTTGGACTATATAGGTCAACTAGCGGTCCCTTGGACTATCTAGGTTAGCTAACGGGCACTTAGATTATGTAGGTTAACTAGCGGGCACATGGAATATGTAGGTTAACTAGCGGACACTTGCACTATGTAGGTTAACTAGCGGGCGCATGGACTATGTATGTTTAATAGCGGGCACTTGGACTATCTAGGTTACCGAAAGGGCACTTGGACTATCTAGGTTACCTAGCGGGCACTTGGACTATGTAGGCTAACTAGGGGGCCCTTGGACGATCTAGGTTACCTAGCGGGTACTTGAACTATCTAGGTTAACTAGCGGACACTTGCACTATCTAGGTTACCTAGCGGGCACTTGGACTATGTACGTTCCCCAGCGGGCACTTGGACTATCTATGTTAACTAGCGGGCACTTGGAATATGTAGGTTACCTAGCAGGCACTTGGACTATCTAGGTTAACTAGCGGGCACTTGGACTATCTAGGTTACCTAGCGGGCACTTGGACTATGTAGGCTAACTAGGGGGCCCTTGGACGATCCAGGTTACCTAGCGGGTACTAGAACTATCTAGGTTAACTAGCGGGCACTTGCACTATCTAGGTTACCTAGCGGACACTTGCACTATGTCCGTTCCCTAGCGGGCACTTGGACTATCTATGTTAACTAGCGGGCACTTCGAATATGTAGGTTAACTAGCGGGCACTTGGACTATCTAGGTTAACTAGCGTGCACTTGGACTATGTAGGTTCCTTAGCGGGCACTTGGACTATCTAGGTTGCCTAGCGGGCACTTGGACTATGTAGGTTAACTAGCGTGCCCTTGGACTATCTAGGTTACGTAGCGGGCACTTGGTATATAGGTTAACTAGAGGACACTTGGACTATCTAGGTTAACTAGTGGGCCCATGGCTATGTAGGTTAACTAGCAGGCACTTGGACAATCAAGGTTAACTAGCGGGCACTTGGACGATCTAGGTTAAGTAGCGGGCAGCTGGACTATCAAAGTTAACAAGTGAGCCCTTGGACTATGTAGGTTAACAAGCGGGCACTTGGACTATCTAGGTTACCTCCGGGCACTTGGAATATATAGGTTACCTAGCGTGCACTTGGAGTATGTAGGTTACCTAGTGGGCACTTGGACTATCTAGGTTAACCAACGGGCACTTGGAATATGCAGGTAACCTAGCGGGCACTTGGACTGTCTAGGTTACCTAGCGGGCACTTGGACTTCTAGGTTAACGAACGGGCTCTTGGACAATGTAGGTTGCCTAGCGGGCACTTGGACTATCTAGGTTAGGTAACGGGAATTTGGACTATCTAGGTTACCTATCGGGAACTTGGACTATCTAGGTTACCTAGCGGGAACTTGGACAATGTAAGTTACCTAGCGGGCACTTGGACTATCTAGGTTACCTTACGGGCACTTTGACTATCTAGGTTACATAGCGGGAACTTGGAGTATATAGGTTAACTAGCGAGCACTTGGACTATCTAGGTTAGCTAACGGGCACTTAGATTATGTAGGTTAACTAGCGGGCGCTTGCACTATGTAGGTTAACTAGAGGACACATGGACTATCTAGGTTAACTAGTGGGTCCTTGGACTATGTAGGTTAACTAGCAGGCACTTGGACAATCTAGGTTAACAAGCGGGCACTTGGACGATCTAGGTTAACTAGCGGGCACTTGGACTATCAAAGTTAAAAAGTGAGCCCTTGGACTATGTAGGTTACCTAGCGGGCACTTGGACTATGTAGGTTAACTAGCGGGCACTTGGACTGTCTAGGATACCTAGCGGGCACAGGATTATCTAGGTTTACGAATGGGCACTTGGAGTATGTACGTTACCTAGCCGCCACTTGCACTATCTAGGTTAGCTAACAGGCACTTGGACTATCTAGGTTCCCTAGCGGGCACTTGTACTATCTTGGTTACCTAGCTGGCACTTGGAATATGTAGGTCAACTAGCGGGCACTTGGACTATCTAGGTTAGCTAACGGGCACTTAGATTATGTAGGTTAACTAGCGGGCACTTGCACTATGTAGGTTAACTAGAGGACACTTGGACTATCTAGGTTAACTAGTGGGCCCTTGGACTATGTAGGTTAACTGCAGGCACTTGGACAATCTAGGTTAACTAGCGGGCACTTGGACGATCTAGTTTAACTAGTGGGCACTTGGACTATCAAAGTTAACAAGTGAGCCCTTGGACTATGTAGGTTAACTAGCGGGCCCTTAGACTATCTAGGTTACCTAGTGGGCACTTGGACTATCTAGGTTAACGAACGGGCACTTGGAATATGCAGGTAACCAAGCAGGCACTTAGACTGTCTAGGTTACGTAGCGGGCACGTGGACTTCTAGGTTAACGAACGGGCTCTTGGACTATGTAGGTTGCCTACCGGGCACTTGGACTATCTAGGTTACCTAGCGGGAACTTGGACAATGTACGTTACCTAGCAGGCCCTTGGACTATCTAGGTTACGTAGCGGGCATTTGGATTATGTAGGCTCCCAGCGGGCATTTGGACTATATAGATTACTGAGTGGGCAATTAGACTTTGTAGGTTATCTAGCGGGCACTTGGACTATCTAGGTTACCTAGCTGGCACTTGAACTATCTACGTTACCTAGCGGTACTTGGAGTATGTAGGTTACCTACCGGGCTGTTGGACTATCTAGGTTACCTAGCGGGCACTGGGACTATCTAGGTTAGCTAACGGGCACTTGGAATATGTAGGTTTCCTAGCGGGCCCTTGGACTATGTAAGTTCCCTAGCGGGCACTTGGACTATCTACGTTACCTAGCAGGCACTTGGACTATGTACGTTAACTAGCGGGCACTTGGACTACGTACGTTTCCTAGCGGGTACTTGGACTACCTATGTTAACTAGCGGGCACTTGGACTATGTAGGTTCCCTATCGGGCACTTGGACAAGGTGCGTTCCCTAGCGGGTACTTGGTCTATCTAGGTTAACTAGCGGGTACTTGGACTATCTACGTTAACTAGCGGGCCCTTGGACTATGTAGATTTCCTAGCAGGCACTTGGACTATGTAGGTTCCAGAGCGGGCACTTGGACTATGTAGGTTCCTTAGCGAGCACTTGGACTATGTAGATTAACTAGCGGCACTTGGACTATCTACGTTAACTAGCGGGCCCTTGGACTATGTAGATTCCCTAGCGGGCACTTGGACTACGTAGGTTCCCTAGCGGGCACTTGGACTATGAATGTTCCCTAGCGGGCACATGGACTATGTACGTTCCCTACGGACACTTGAACTATGTAAGTTAACTACCGGGCACTTGGACTATGTAGGTTAACTACCGGGCCCTTGGACTACGTAGGTTAACTAGCGGACACTTGCACTATGTAGGTTACCTAGCGGGCACTTGGACTATCTAGGTTACCTAACTGGCACTTGGACTATGTAGGTTATCTGGCGGACACTTGCACTATGTAGGTTACCTAGCGTGCACTTGGACTATGTAGGCTAACTAGAGGACACATGGACGATCTAGGTTAACTAGTGGGCCCTTGGACTATGTAGGTTTCCTAGTGGGCACTTGGAGTATCTAGGTTAAGGAACGGGCACTTAGACTATGTAGGTAACCTAGCGAGCACTTGGACAGTCTAGGTTACCTAGAGGGCTCTTGGACTATCTAGGTTAGCTAATGGGCACTTGGACTATCAAAGTTAACAAGCGAGCCCTTGGATTATGTAGGTTAACTATCGGGCTCTTGGACTATCTAGGTTACCTAGATAGCACTTGGATTATATAGTTTCCCTAGCGGGCACTTGGACTATCTAGGTTAACGAACGGGCACTTGGACTATGCAGGTAACCTAGCGGGCACTTGGACTGTCTAGGTTACATAGCGGGCACTTGGACTTCTAGGTTAACGAACGGGCACTTGGACTATGTATGTTGCCTAGCGGGCACTTGGACTATCTAGGTTAGGTAACGGGCACTTGGACTATCTAGGTTACCTAGCGGGAACTTGGACTATGTACGTTCCCCAGCGGGCACTTGGACTATCTAGGTTACCTAACGGGCACTTTGACTATCTAGGTTACTTAGCGGGCACTTGGACTATGTAGGTTAACTAGCGGTCACTTGGACTATCTAGGTTACCTAGCGGGCACTTGGACTATGTAGGCTAACTAGGGGTCCCTTGGACGATCTAGGTTACCTAGCGGGTACTAGAACTATCTAGGTTAACTAGCGGTCACTTGCACTATCTAGGTTACCTAGCGGGACCTTGGACTATGTACGTTCCCTAGCGGGCACTTGGCCTATCTACCTTACCTAGCGGGCACTTGGACTATGTACGTTAACTAGCAGGCATTTGGACTATGTACGTTTCCTAGTGGGTACTTGGACTATCTATGTTAACTAGCGGGCACTTGGGCTATGTAGGTTCCCTATCAGGCACTTGGACTAGGTAGGTTCCCTAGCGGGCACTTGCTCTATCTAGGTTAACTAGCGGGCACTTGGACTATCTAGGTTAACTAGTGGGCACTTGGAATATTAGGATCACTAGCGGGCATTTGGACTATATAGGTTACCTAGCGGGCACTTGGACTATGAGGTTAACGAACAGGCACTTAGACTATGTAGGTAACCTAGTGGTCACTTCAACTGTCTAGGTTACCTAGCGGGCAATGGACTGTGTAGGTTAACTAGCGGGCACATGGACTATCTAGGTTAACTAGCGGGCCCATGGACGATGTAGGTTAACTAGCGGGCCCTTGGACTATGTAGGTTTACTAGCGGGCCCTTGATCTATGTAGGTTAACTAGCGGGCACTTGGAAGATCTACGTTAACTAGCGTGTACTTGGAATACGTAGGTTAACTAGCGGGCCCTTGGAATATGTAGATTCCCTAGCGGGCACTTGGACTATGTATGTTCCAGAGCGGGCACTTGGACTATGTAGGTTCCCTAGCAGGCACTTGGACTATGTAGTTTCCAGAGCGGGCACTTGGACTATCTAGGCTCCCTAGCGTGCACTTGTACTATGTAGGTTAACTAGCGTGCCCTTGGACATTCTAGGTTACGTAGCGGGCACTTGGTATACAAGTTAACTAGCGGGCACTTGGACTATGTAGGTTAACTAGTGGACACTTGCACGATCTAGGTTAACTAGCGGGCCCTTGCACTATGTAGGTTAACTAGCGGTCCCATGGATTATGTAGGTTTACTAGCAAGCACTTGGACGATCTAGGTTAACTAGCGGGCACTTGGACTGTGTAGTTTCCCTAGCGGGCATTTGGACTATTTAGGTTACCTAACGGGCACTTGGACTATGTAGGTTACCTAGCGGGCACTTGGACTATCTAGGTTACCTAGCAGATACTTTGACTATCTAGGTTAACTAAGGGGCACTTGGACTATGTAAGTTGCCTAGAGGGCACTTGGATTATGTAGGTTCCCTATCGGGCACTTGGACTACGTAGGTTAACTAGCGGGCACATGGACTATCTAGGTTACCTAGCGGGCACTTGGTATACAGGTTAACTAGCGGGCACTTGGACTATGTAGGTTAACTAGTGGACACTTGCACGATCTAGGTTAACTAGCGGGCCCTTGCACTATGTAGGTTAACTAGCGGTCCCATGGATTATGTAGGTTTACTAGCAAGCACTTGGACGATCTAGGTTAACTAGCGGGCACTTGGACTGTGTAGTTTCCCTAGCGGGCATTTGGACTATTTAGGTTACCTAACGGGCACTTGGACTATGTAGGTTACCTAGCGGGCACTTGGACTATCTAGGTTACCTAGCAGATACTTTGACTATCTAGGTTAACTAAGGGGCACTTGGACTATGTAAGTCGCCTAGCGGGCACTTGGATTATGTAGGTTCCCTATCGGGCACTTGGACTACGTAGGTTAACTAGCGGGCACATGGACTATCTAGGTTACCTAGCGGGCACTTGGATTATCTAGGTTACCTAGCTGGCACTTGGACTCTGTAGGTTACCTAGGCGCCAATTGGACTATCTAGGTTAGCTAACAGGCACTTGGAATATCTAGGTTCCCTTGCGGGCACTTGTACTATCTAGGTTACCTAGCTGGCACTTGGACTATATAGGTCAACTAGCGGTCCCTTGGACTATCTAGGTTAGCTAACGGGCACTTAGATTATGTAGGTTAACTAGCGGGCACATGGAATATGTAGGTTAACTAGCGGACACTTGCACTATGTAGGTTAACTAGCGGGCGCATGGACTATGTATGTTTAATAGCGGGCACTTGGACTATCTAGGTTACCGAAAGGGCACTTGGACTATCTAGGTTACCTAGCGGGCACTTGGACTATGTAGGCTAACTAGGGGGCCCTTGGACGATCTAGGTTACCTAGCGGGTACTTGAACTATCTAGGTTAACTAGCGGACACTTGCACTATCTAGGTTACCTAGCGGGCACTTGGACTATGTACGTTCCCTAGGGGCACTTGGACTATCTATGTTAACTAGCGGGCACTTGGAATATGTAGGTTAACTAGCGGACACTTCTACTATCTAGGTTACCTAGCAGGCACTTGGACTATCTAGGTTAACTAGCGGGCACTTGGACTATCTAGATTAACTAGCGGTCCCTTGGACTATCTAGGTTAACTAGCGGGCACTTGGACTATCTAGGTTAACTAGCAGGCACTTGGACTATGTAGGTTCCCTAGCGGACACTTGGAGTATCTATGTTAACTAGCGGGCACTTGGAATATGTAGGTTACCTAGCAGGCACTTGGACTATCTAGGTTAACTAGCGGGCATTTGGAATATCTAGGTAAACTACCATGCACTTGGACTATGTAGGTTCCTTAGCGGGCACTTGGATTATCTAGGTTGCCTAGCGGGCACTTGGACTATGTAGGTCAACTAGTGGGCCCTTGGACTATGTAGATTAACTAGCAGGCACTTGGACGATCTAGGTTAACTAGCGGGCAGCTGGATTATCAAAATTAACAAGTGAGCCCTTGGACTATGTAGTTTAACTAGCGGGTCCTTGGACTATCTAGGTTACCTAGCGGGCACTTGGACTATATAGGTTACCTAACGGGCACTTGGACTATGTAGGTTACCTAGTGGACACTTGGACTATCTAGGTTAACGAATGGGCACTTGGAATATGCAGGTAAACTTGCGGGCACTTGTCCTGTCTAGGTTACCTAGCGGGCACTTGGATTTCTAGGTTAACGAACGGGCACTTTGAATATGCAGGTAACCTTGCGGGCACTTGTACTGTCTAGGTTACCTAGCGGGCACTTGGACTATCTAGGTTAGGTAACGGGAACTTGGACTATCTAGGTTACCTAGCGGGAACTTGGACTATGTAGGTTAACGGACGGGCACTTGGACTATCTAGGTTACATAGCGGGCACTTGGACTATGTAGGTTAACTAGCGAGCAATTGGACTCTAGGTTACCTAGCGGGCACTTGCACTATCTAGGTTACCTAGCGGGCCCTTGGACTATGTAGGTTTCCTATCGGGCACTTGGACTATCTAGGTTAACGAACGGGCACTTAGACTATGTAGGTAACCTAGCGGGCACTTGGACAGTCTAGGTTACCTAGCGGGCTCTTGGACTATCTAGGTTAGCTAACAGGCACTTGAACTATCTAGGTTCCCTAGCGGGCACTTGTACTATCTAGGTTACCAATTTGGCACTTGGACTATGTTAGTCGACTAGCGGGCCCTTGGACTATCCAGGTTCCCTAAAGGGCACTTGGACTATCTAGTTACCGAACGGGAACTTGGACTATTTAGGTTACCTAGCGGGCACTTGGACTATGTAGGCTAACTAGTGGGCCCTTGGACGATCTAGGTTACTTAGCGGGTATTTGAACTATCTAGGTTAACTAGCGGACACTTGCACTATCTAGGTTACCTAGTGGGCACTTGGACTATGTAAGTTCCCTAGCGGGCACTTGGACTGTCTAGGTTAACTAGCGTGCACTTGGACTATGTAGGTTCCTTAGTGGGCACTTGGACTATCTAGGTTGCCTAGCGGGCACTTGGACTATGTAGGTTAACTAGCGTGCCCTTGGACTATCTAGGTTACGTAGCAGGCACTTTGTATATAGGTTAACTAGCGGGTACTTGGACTATGTAGGTTAACTAGAGGACACTTGGATTATCTAGGTTAACTAGTGGGCCCTTGGACTATGTAGGTTAAATAGCAGGCACTTGGACAATCAAAGTTAACAAGTGAGACCTTGGACTATGTAGTTTACCTAGCGGGCACTTGGACTATATAGGTTACCTAGCGGGCACTTGGACTATGTAGGTTAACTAGCGAGCACTTGGCCTCTAGGTTACCTAGTGGGCACTTGGACTATCTAGGTTAACCAACGGACACTTGGACTATGTAGGTTAACTAGCGGACACTTCGACTATCTAGGTTAGCTAACGGGCAATTGGACTATCTAGGTTAACTAACGGGCACTTGGACTATGTAGGTTCCCTAGAGAACACTTGGACTATTTAGGTTACCTAGCAGGCACTTTGACTATCTAGGTTAACTAACGGGCACTTGGACTATGTAGGTTCCCTAGCGGGCACTTGGACTATATAGGTTCCCTATGGGCACGTGGAGTATGTAGGTTCCCTAACTGGCACTTGGAATACATAGGTTCCCTATCGGGCACTTGGACTATGTAGGTTCCTCAGCGGGAACTTGGACTATGTAGGTTCCCTATCGGGCATTGGATTATGTAGGTTAACTAGCATGACCTTGGATATCTAGGTTACCTAGCGGGCACTTGGACTATGTAGGGTAACTAAAGGACACTTGGACAATCTAGGTTACCTAGCGGGCACTTGAACTATGTACATACCCTAGGGGGCACTTGGACTATCTAGGTTACCTAGCGGGCACTTGGACTATGTACGTCCCCTAGCGGGCACTTGGACTATCTAGGTTAACTAGAGGGCCCTTGGACGATCTAGGTTAACTAGCGGGCACTTGGACTATCTAGATTAACTAGCGGGCACTTGGACTATCTAGATTAACTAGCGGTCCCTTGGACTATCTAGGTTAACTAGCGGGCACTTGGACTATCTAGGTTAACTAGCGGGCACTTGGACTATCTAGGTTAACTAGCGGGCACTTGGACTATGTAGTTTTCCTAGCGGGCATTAGGATTACTTAGGTTACCTAGTGCACACTTGGACTATGTAGGTTACCTAGCGGGCACTTGGACTATGTAGGTTAACTAGAAGGCACTTGGACTATCAAGATTACCTAGCGGGCCCTTGGATTATGTAGGTTGCCAGCGGGCACTTGGACTATCTAGGTTAACGAACGTGCACTTGGACTATGTAGGTAACCTAGCGGGCACTTGGACTGTCTAGGTTACCTAGAGGGCACTTGGCCTATCTAGGTTAACGAACGGACACTTGGACTATGTAGGTTAACTAGCGGACACTTCGACTATCTAGGTTAGCTAACGGGCAATTGGACTATCTAGGTTACCCAGCGGACACTTGGACTATGTTGGTTCCCTAGCGGGCACTTGGACTATTTAGGTTACCTAGCAGGCACTTTGACTATCTAGGTTAACTAACAGGCACTTGGACTATGTAGGTTGCCTAGCGAGCACTTGGACTATATAGGTTCCCTAGCGGGCACTTGCACTATGTAGGTTCCCTATCGGGTACTTGGACTGTCTAGGTTAACTAGCGGGCAATTGGACTGTCTAGGCTACCTAGTGGGCACTTGGTCTATGTAGTTTACCTAGCAGGCACTTGGACTATGGAGGTTAACTAGCGGGCACTTGGACTGTCTAGGTAACCTAGCGGGCACTTGGACTATCTAGGTTAACGAACGGGCACTTGGACTATGTAGGTAACCTTGCGGGCACTTGGACTGTCTAGGTTACCTAGCGGGCACTTGGACTATCTAGGTTAACGAACGGGCACTTGGATATGTAGGTTACGTAGCGGGCACTTGGACTATGTAGGATCCCTATCGGACATTTGGACTACTTAGGTTAACTAGCGGGCACTTGGACTATCTAGGTCAAGTAGCGGGCCCTTGTACTATGTAGGTTAACTAGCGGGCACTTGGACTACATAGGTTAAATATCGGACCTTGGACTATGTAGGTTAACTTGCGGGCCCTTGGACTATGTAGGTTAACTAGTGGGCACTTGGATTATCTAGGTTTCCTAGCCAGCACTCGGACTATGTACATACCCTAGCGCGCACTTGGACTATCAAGGTTACCTAGCGGGCACTTGGACTATGTACGTCCCCTAGTGGGCACTTGGACTATCTAGGTTAACTAACGGGCATTAGACTATGTAGGTTACCTAGAGGGCACTTGGACTATGTACGTCCCCTAGCGGGCACTTGGACTATCTAGGTTAACTAGAGGGCCCTTGGACGATCTAGGTTAACTAGCGGGCACTTGGACTATCTAGGTTAACTAGCGGGCACTTGGACTATCTAGATTAACTAGCGGTCCCTTGGACTATCTAGGTTAACTAGCGGGCACTTGGACTATCTAGGTTAACTAGCGGGCACTTGGACTATCTAGATTAACTAGCGGGCCCTTGGACTATCTAGGTTAACTAGCGGGCACTTGGTCTATCTAGGTTAACTAGCGGGCACTTGGACTATGTAGTTTTCCTAGCGGGCATTAGGATTACTTAGGTTACCTAGTGGGCACTTGGACTATGTAGGTTACCTATCGGGCACTTGGACTATGTAGGTTAACTAGAAGGCACTTGGACTATCAAGATTACCTAGCGGGCCCTTGGATTATGTAGGTTACCAGCGGGCACTTGGACTATCTAGGTTAACGAACGTGCACTTGGACTATGTAGGTAACCTAGCGGGCACTTGGACTGTCTAGGTTACCTAGAGGGCACTTGGCCTATCTAGGTTAACGAACGGACACTTGGACTATGTAGGTTAACTAGCGGACACTTCGACTATCTAGGTTAGCTAACGGGCAATTGGACTATCTAGGTTACCCAGCGGACACTTGGACTATGTGGGTTCCCTAGCGGGCACTTGGACTATGTAGTTTACCTAGCAGGCACTTTGACTATCTAGGTTAACTAACAGGCACTTAGACTATGTAGGTTGCCTAGCGAGCACTTGGACTATATAGGTTCCCTAGCGAGCACTTGGACTATGTAGGTTCCCTATCGGGTACTTGGACTGTCTAGGTTAACTAGCGGGCAATTGGACTGTCTAGGTTACCTAGTGGGCACTTGGACTATGTAGTTTACCTAGCAGGCACTTGGACTATGGAGGTTAACTAGCGGGCACTTGGACTGTCTAGGTAACCTAGCGGGCACTTGGACTATCTAGGTTAACGAACGGGCACTTGGATATGTAGGTTACGTAGCGGGCACTTGGACTATGTAGGATCCCTATCGGACATTTGGACTCCTTAGGTTAACTAGCGGGCACTTGGACTATCTAGGTTAACTAGCGGGCACTTGGACTATCTAGGTCAAGTAGCGGGCCCTTGTACTATGTAGGTTAACTAGCGGGCACTTGGATTATATAGGTTAAATAGCGGACCTTGGACTATGTAGGTTAACTTGCGGGCCCTTGGACTATGTAGGTTAACTAGCGGGCACTTGGATTATCTAGGTTTCCTAGCCAGCCCTCTGACTATGTACATACCCTAGCGCGCACTTGGACTATCAAGGTTACCTAGCGGGCACTTGGACTATGTACGTCCCCTAGTGGGCACTTGGACTATCTAGGTTAACTAACGGGCACTTGGAGTATATAGGTTCCCTAGCGAGCACTTGGACTATGTAGGTTCCCTATCGGGTACTTGGAGTCTAGGTTAACTAGCGGGCAATTGGACTGTCTAGGTTACCTAGTGGGCACTTGGACTATGTAGTTTACCTAGCAGGCACTTGGACTATGTAGGTAACCTAGCGGGCACTTGGACTGTCTAGGTTACCTAGCGGGCACTTTGACTATCTAGGTTAACGAACGGGCACTTGGATATGTAGGTTACGTAGCGGGCACTTGAACTATGTAGGATCCCTATCGGACATTTGGACTACTTAGGTTAACTAGCGGGCACTTGGACTATCTAGGTTAACTAGCGGGCACTTGGACTATCTAGGTGAAGTAGCGGGCCCTTGTACTATGTAGGTTAACTAGCGGGCACTTGGACTATATAGGTTAAATAGAGGACCTTGGACTATGTAGGTTAACTTGCGGGCCCTTGCACTATGTAGGTTAACTAGCGGGCACTTGGATTATCTAGGTTTCCTAGCCAGCCCTCGGACTATGTACATACCCTAGCGCGCACTTGGACTATCAAGGTTACCTAGCGGGCACTTGGACTATGTACGTCCCCTAGTGGGCACTTGGACTATCTAGGTTAACTAACGGGCACTTGGACTATGTAGGTTACCTAGCGGGCACTTGGATTATGTAGGTTAACTAGAAGGCGCTTGGACTATCAAGGTTACCTAGCGGGCCCTTGGACTATGTAGATTACCAGCGGGCACTTGGACTATCTAGGTTAATGAACGTGCACTTGGACTATGTAGGTAACCTAGTGGGCACTTGGACTGTCTAGGTTACCTAGTGGGCACTTGGCCTATCTAGGTTAACGAACGGGCACTTGGACTATGTAGGTTAACTAGCGGGCCCTTGGACTATCTAGGTTTACTAGCGGGCACTTGTACTCTGTAGGTTAACAAGCGGGCACTTGGACAATCTAGGTTAACTAGCGGGCATTTGGATTATGTAGGTTAACTAGCGGACCCGTCGACTATCTAGGTTAGCTAACGGGCAATTGGACTATCTAGGTTACCTAGTGGGCACTTCGACTACGTAGGTTCCCTAGCGGGCACTTGGACTATTTAGGTTACCTAGCAGGCACTTTGACTATCTAGGTTAACTAACGGGCACTTGGACTATGTAGGTTGCTTAGCGAGCACTTGGACTATGTAGATTCCCTAGCGGGCACTTGGACTATGTATGTCCCCAAGCGGGCACTAGGACAATCTAGGTTAACTATTGGGCCCTTGGACTATGTAGGTTAACTATCGGGCACTTGGATTATCTAAGTTAACCAGCGGGCACTTGGACGATCTAGGTTAACTAGCGGGCACTTGGACTATATAGGTTAATTAGTGGGCACTTGGACTATCTAGATTAACTAGCGGGCCCTTGGACTATCTAGGTTAACTAGCGGGCACTTGGACTATCTAGGTTAACTAGCGGGCACAGGACTATGTAGATTAACTAGCGGGCCCTTGGACTATCTAGGTTTACTAGCGGGCACTTGGACTATCTAGGTTAACAAGCGGGCACTTGGACTATCTAGGTTAACTAGCGGGCATTTGGATTATTTAGGTTACATAGTGGGCACTTGGACTATGGATGTTACCTAGCGGGCACTTGGACTATGTTGGTTAACTAGAAGGCACTTGGACTATCAAGGTTACCTAGCGGGCACTTGGACTGTCTAGGTTACCTAGCGGGCACTTGGACTATGTAGTTTTCCTAGCAGGCATTAGGATTACTTAGGTTACCTAGTGGGCACTTGGACTATGTAGGTTACCTAGCGGGCACTAGGACTATGTAGGTTAACTAGAAGGCACTTGGACTATCAAGATTACCTAGCGGGCCCTTGGATTATGTAGGTTGCCAGCGGGCACTTGGACTATCTAGGTTAACGAACGTGCACTTGGACTATGTAGGTAACCTAGCGGGCACTTGGACTATCTAGGTTACCTAGAGGGCACTTGGCCTATCTAGGTTAACGAACGGACACTTGGACTATGTAGGTTAACTAGCGGACACTTCGACTATCTAGGTTAGCTAACCGGCAATTGGACTATCTAGGTTACCTAGCGGACACTTGGACTATGTAGGTTCCCTAGCAGGCACTTGGACTATTTAGGTTACCTAGCAGGCACTTTGACTATCTAGGTTAACTAACAGGCACTTGGACTATGTAGGTTGCCTAGCGAGCACTTGGACTATATAGGTTCCCTAGCGAGCACTTGGACTATGTAGGTTCCCTATCGGGTACTTGGACTGTCTAGGTTAACTAGCGGGCAATTGGACTGTCTAGGTTACCTAGTGGGCACGTGGACTATGTAGTTTACCTAGCAGGCACTTGGACTATGGAGGTTAACTAGCGGGCACTTGGACTGTCTAGGTAACCTAGCGGGCACTTGGACTATCTAGGTTAACGAACGGGCACTTGGACTATGTAGGTAACCTAGCGGGCACTTGGACTGTCTAGGTTACCTAGCGGGCACTTGGACTATCTAGGTTAACGAACGGGCACTTGGATATGTAGGTTACGTAGCGGGCACTTGGACTATGTAGGATCCCTATCGGACATTTGGACTACTTAGGTTAACTAGCAGGCACTTGGACTATCTAGGTTAACTAGCGGGCACTTGGACTGTCTAGGTCAAGTAGCGGGCCCTTGTACTATGTAGGTTAACTAGCGGGCACTTGGACTATATAGGTTAAATAGCGGACCTTGGACTATGTAGGTTAACTTGCGGGCCCTTGGACTATGTAGGTTAACTAGTGGGCACTTGGATTATCTAGGTTTCCTAGCCAGCACACGGACTATGTACATACCCTAGCGCGCACTTGGACTATCAAGGTTACCTAGCGGGCACTTGGACTATGTACGTCCCCTAGTGGGCACTTGGACTATCTAGGTTAACTAACGGGCATTGGACTATGCAGGTTACCTAGAGGGCACTTGGACTATGTACATCCCCTAGCGGGCACTTGGACTATCTAGGTTAACTAGAGGGCCCTTGGACGATCTAGGTTAACTAGCGGGCACTTGGACTATCTAGGTTAACTAGCGGGCACTTGGACTATCTAGATTAACTAGCGGTCCCTTGGACTATCTAGGTTAACTAGCGGGCACTTGGACTATCTAGGTTAACTAGCGGGCACTTGGACTATCTAGATTAACTAGCGGGCCCTTGGACTATCTAGGTTTACTAGTGGGCACTTGGACTATCTAGGTTAACTAGCGGGCACTTGGACTATGTTGTTTTCCTAGCGGGCATTAGGATTACTTAGGTTACCTAGTGGGCACTTGGACTATGTAGGTTACCTAGCGGGCACTTGGACTATGTAGGTTAACTAGAAGGCACTTGGACTATCAAGATTACCTAGCGGGCCCTTGGATTATGTAGGTTACCAGCGGGCACTTGGACTATCTAGGTTAACGAACGTGCACTTGGACTATGTAGGTAACCTAGCGGGCACTTGGACTGTCTAGGTTACCTAGAGGGCACTTGGCCTATCTAGGTTAACGAACGGACACTTGGACTATGTAGGTTAACTGGCGGGCATTTGGATTATTTAGGTTACATAGTGGGCACTTGGACTATGTATGTTACCTAGCGGGCACTTGGACTATGTAGGTTAACTAGAAAGCACTTGGACTATCAAGGTTACCTAGCGGGCACTAGGACTGTCTAGGTTACCTAGCGGGCACTTGGACTATGTAGTATTCCTAGCGGGCATTAGGATTACTTAGGTTACCTAGTGGGCACTTGACTATGTAGGTTACCTAGCGGGCACTTGGACTATGTACGTCCCCTAGTGGGCACTTGGACTATCTAGGTAAACTAACGGGCATTGGACTATGTAGGTTACCTAGAGGGCACTTGGACTATGTACGTCCCCTAGCGGGCACTTGGACTATCTAGGTTAACTAGAGGGCCCTTGGACGATCTAGGTTAACTAGCGGGCACTTTGACTATCTAGGTTAACTAGCGGGCACTTGGACTATCTAGATTAACTAGCGGTCCCTTGGACTATCTAGGTTAACTAGCGGGCACTTGGACTATCTGGGTTAACTAGCGGGCACTTGGACTATCTAGATTAACTAGCGGGCCCTTGGACTATCTAGGTTTACTAGCGGGCACTTGGACTATTTAGGTTAACTAGCGGGCACTTGGACTATGTAGTTTTCCTAGCGGGCATTAGGATTACTTAGGTTACCTAGTGGGCACTTGGACTATGTAGGTTACCTAGCGGGCACTTGGACTATGTAGGTTAACTAGAAGGCACTTGGACTATCAAGATTACCTAGCGGGCCCTTGGATTATGTAGGTTGCCAGCGGGCACTTGGACTATCTAGGTTAACGAACGTGCACTTGGACTATGTAGGTAACCTAGCAGGCACTTGGACTGTCTAGGTTACCTAGAGGGCACTTGGCCTATCTAGGTTAACGAACGGACACTTGGACTATGTAGGTTAACTAGCGGACACTTCGATTATCTAGGTTAGCTAACGGGCAATTGGACTATCTAGGTTACCCAGCGGACACTTGGACTATGTGGGTTCCCTAGCGGGCACTTGGACTATGTAGTTTACCCAGCAGGCACTTTGACTATCTAGGTTAACTAACAGGCACTTAGACTATGTAGGTTGCCTAGCGAGCACTTGGACTATATAGGTTCCCTAGCGAGCACTAGGACTATGTAGGTTCCCTATCGGGTACTTGGACTGTCTAGGTTAACTAGCGGGCAATTGGACTGTCTAGGTTACCTAGTGGGCACTTGGACTATGTAGTTTACCTAGCAGGCACTTGGACTATGGAGGTTAACTAGCGGGCACTGGGACTGTCTAGGTAACCTAGCGGGCACTTGGACTATCTAGGTTAACGAACGGGCACTTGGACTATGTAGGTAACCTAGCGGGCACTTGGACTGTCTAGGTTACCTAGCGGGCACTTGGACTATCTAGGTTAATGAACGGGTACTTGGATATGTAGGTTACGTAGCGGGCACTTGGACTATGTAGGATCCCTATCGGACATTTGGACTACTTAGGTTAACTAGAGGGCACTTGGACTATCTAGGTTAACTAGCGGGCACTTGGACTATCTAGGTGAAGTAGCGGGCCCTTGTCCTATGTAGGTTAACTAGCGGGCACTTGGACTATATAGGTTAAATAGCGGACCTTGGACTATGTAGGTTAACTTGCGGGCCCTTGGACTATGTAGGTTAACGAGTGGGCACTTGGATTATCTAGGTTTCCTAGCCAGCACTCGGACTATGTACATACCCTAGCGCGCACTTGGACTATCAAGGTTACCTAGCGGGCACTTGGACTATGTACGTCCCCTAGTGGGCACTTGGACTATCTAGGTTAACTAACGGGCATTGGACTATGTAGGTTACCTAGAGGGCACTTGGACTATGTACATCCCCTAGCGGGCACTTGGACTATCTAGGTTAACTAGAGGGCCCTTGGACGATCTAGGTTAACTAGCGGACACTTGGACTATCTAGGTTAACTAGCGGGCACTTGGACTATCTAGGTTAACTAGCGGGCACTTGGACTATCTAGGTTAACTAGCGGGCCCTTGAACTATCTAGGTTTACTAGCGGGCACTTGGACTATCTAGGTTAACTAGCGGGCACTTGGACTATGTAGTTTTCCTAGCGGGCATTAGGATTACTTAGGTTACCTAGTGGGCACTTGGACTATGTAGGTTACCTAGCGGGCACTTGGACTATGTAGGTTAACTAGAAGGCACTTGGACTATCAAGATTACCTAGCGGGCCCTTGGATTATGTAGGTTACCAGCGGGCACTTGGACTATCTAGGTTAACGAACGTGCACTTGGACTATGTAGGTAACCTAGCGGGCACTTGGACTGTCTAGGTTACCTAGAGGGCACTTGGCCTATCTAGGTTAACGAACGGACACTTGGACTATGTAGGTTAACTAGCGGGCATTTGGATTATTTAGGTTACATAGTGGGCACTTGGACTATGTATGTTACCTAGAGGGCACTTGGACTATGTAGGTTAACTAGAAGGCACTTGGACTATCAAGGTTACCTAGCGGGCACTTGGACTGTCTAGGTTACCTAGCGGGCACTTGGACTATGTAGTTTTCCTAGCGGGCATTAGGATTACTTAGGTTACCTACTGGGCACTTGGACTATGTACATACCCTAGGGGGCACTTGGACTATCTAGGTTACCTAGCGGGCACTTGGACTATGTACGTCCCCTAGCGGGCACTTGGACTATCTAGGTTAACTAGAGGGCCCTTGGACGATCTAGGTTAACTAGCGGGCACTTGGACTATCTAGGTTAACTAGCGGGCACTTGGACTATCTAGATTAACTAGCGGTCCCTTGGACTATCTAGGTTAACTAGCGGGCACTTGGACTATCTAGGTTAACTAGCGGGCACTTGGACTATCTAGGTTAACTAGCGGGCCCTTGGACTATGTAGTTTTCCTAGCGGGCATTAGGATTACTTAGGTTACCTAGTGGGCACTTGGACTATGTAGGTTACCTAGCGGGCACTTGGACTATGTAGGTTAACTAGAAGGCACTTGGACTACCAAGATTACCTAGCGGGCCCTTGGACTATGTAGATTACCAGCGGGCACTTGGACTATCTAGGTTAATGAACGTGCACTTGGACTATGTAGGTAAACTAGTGGGCACTTGGACTGTATTGGTTACCTAGTGGGCACTTGGCCTATCTAGGTTAACGAACGGGCACTTGGACTATGTAGGTTAACTAGCGGGCCCTTGGACTATCTAGGTTTACTAGCGGGCACTTGTACTCTCTAGGTTAACAAGCGGGCACTTGGACAATCTAGGTTAACTAGCGGGCATTTGGATTATGTAGGTTAACTAGGGGACACTTCGACTATCTAGGTTAGCTAACGTACAATTGGACTATCTAGGTTACCTAGTGGGCACTTCGACTACGTAGGTTCCCTAGCGGGCACTTGGACTATTTAGGTTACCTAGCAGGCACTTTGACTATCTAGGTTAACCAACGGGCACTTGGACTATGTAGGTTGCTTAGCGAGCACTTGGACTATGTAGATTCCCTAGGGGGCACTTGGACTATGTATGTCCCCAAGCGGGCACTAGGACAATCTAGGTTAACTATTGGGCCCTTGGACTATGTAGGTTAACTATCGGGCACTTGGATTATCTAAGTTAACCAGCGGGCACTTGGACGATCTAGGTTAACTAGCGGGCACTTGGAATATATAGGTTAACTAGTGGGCACTTGGACTATCTACATTAACTAGCGGGCCCTTGGACTATCTAGGTTAACTAGCGGGCACTTGGACTATCTAGGTTAACTAGCGGGCACAGAACTATGTAGATTAACTAGCGGGCCCTTGGACTATCTAGGTTTACTAGCGGGCACTTGGACTATCTAGGTTAACAAGCGGGCACTTGGACTATCTAGGTTAACTAGCGGGCATTTGGATTATTTAGGTTACATAGTGGGCACTTGGACTATGGATGTTACCTAGCGGGCACTTGGACTATGTTGGTTAACTAGAAGGCACTTGGACTATCAAGGTTACCTAGCGGGCACTTGGACTGTCTAGGTAACCTAGCGGGCACTTGGACTATCTAGGTTAACGAACGGGCACTTGGACTATGTAGGTAACCTAGCGGGCACTTGGACTGTCTAGGTTACCTAGCGGGCACTTGGACTATCTAGGTTAACGAACGGGCACTTGGACTATCTAGGTTAACTAGCGGGCACTTGGACTATCTAGGTTAACTAGCGGGCCCTTGGACTATGTAGTTTTCCTAGCGGGCATTAGGATTACTTAGGTTACCTAGTGGGCACTTGGACTATGTAGGCTACCTAGCGGGCACTTGGATTTTGTAGGTTAACTAGAAGGCACTTGGACTACCAAGATTACCTAGTGGGCCCTTGGACTATGTAGATTACCAGCGGGCACTTGGACTATCTAGGTTAATGAACGTGCACTTGGACTATGTAGGTAACCTAGTGGGCACTTGGACTGTATTGGTTACCTAGTGGGCACTTGGCCTATCTAGGTTAACGAACGGGCACTTGGACTATGTAGGTTAACTAGCGGGCCCTTGGACTATCTAGGTTTACTAGCGGGCACTTGTACTCTCTAGGTTAACAAGCGGGCACTTGGACAATCTAGGTTAACTAGCGGGCATTTGGATTATGTAGGTTAACTAGGGGACACTTCGACTATCTAGGTTAGCTAACGTACAATTGGACTATCTAGGTTACCTAGTGGGCACTTCGACTACGTAGGTTCCCTAGCGGGCACTTGGACTATTTAGGTTACCTAGCAGGCACTTTGACTATCTAGGTTAACCAACGGGCACTTGGACTATGTAGGTTGCTTAGCGAGCACTTGGACTATGTAGATTCCCTAGGGGGCACTTGGACTATGTATGTCCCCAAGCGGGCACTAGGACAATCTAGGTTAACTATTGGGCCCTTGGACTATGTAGGTTAACTATCGGGCACTTGGATTATCTAAGTTAACCAGCGGGCACTTGGACGATCTAGGTTAACTAGCGGGCACTTGGAATATATAGGTTAACTAGTGGGCACTTGGACTATCTACATTAACTAGCGGGCCCTTGGACTATCTAGGTTAACTAGCGGGCACTTGGACTATCTAGGTTAACTAGCGGGCACAGGACTATGTAGATTAACTAGCGGGTCCTTGGACTATCTAGGTTTACTAGCGGGCACTTGGACTATCTAGGTTAACAAGCGGGCACTTGGACTATCTAGGTTAACTAGCGGGCATTTGGATTATTTAGGTTACATAGTGGGCACTTGGACTATGGATGTTACCTAGCGGGCACTTGGACTATGTTGGTTAACTAGAAGGCACTTGGACTATCAAGGTTACCTAGCGGGCACTTGGACTGTCTAGGTAACCTAGCGGGCACTTGGACTATCTAGGTTAACGAACGGGCACTTGGACTATGTAGGTAACCTAGCGGGCACTTGGACTGTCTAGGTTACCTAGCGGGCACTTGGACTATCTAGGTTAACGAACGGGCACTTGGACTATCTAGGTTAACTAGCGGGCACTTGGACTATCTAGGTTAACTAGCGGGCCCTTGGACTATGTAGTTTTCCTAGCGGGCATTAGGATTATTTAGGTTACCTAGTGGGCACTTGGACTATGTAGGTTACCTAGCGGGCACTTGGACTATGTAGGTTAACTAGAAGGCACTTGGACTATCAAGATTACCTAGCGGGCCCTTGGACTATGTAGATTACCAGCGGGCACTTGGACTATCTAGGTTAATGAACGTGCACTTGGACTATGTAGGTAACCTAGTGGGCACTTGGACTGTATTGGTTACCTAGTGGGCACTTGGCCTATCTAGGTTAACGAACGGGCACTTGGACTATGTAGGTTAACTAGCGGGCCCTTGGACTATCTAGGTTTACTAGCGGGCACTTGTACTCTCTAGGTTAACAAGCGGGCACTTGGACAATCTAGGTTAACTAGCGGGCATTTGGATTATGTAGGTTAACTAGGGGACACTTCGACTATCTAGGTTAGCTAACGTACAATTGGACTATCTAGGTTACCTAGTGGGCACTTCGACTACGTAGGTTCCCTAGCGGGCACTTGGACTATTTAGGTTAACCAACGGGCACTTGGACTATGTAGGTTGCTTAGCGAGCACTTGGACTATGTAGATTCCCTAGGGGGCACTTGGACTATGTATGTCCCCAAGCGGGCACTAGGACAATCTAGGATAACTATTGGGCCCTTGGATTATGTAGGTTAACTATCGGGCACTTGGATTATCTAAGTTAACCAGCGGGCACTTGGACGATCTAGGTTAACTAGCGGGCACTTGGACTATATAGGTTAACTAGTGGGCACTTGGACTATCTAGATTAACTAGCGGGCCCTTGGACTATCTAGGTTAACTAGCGGGCACTTGGACTATCTAGGTTAACTAGCGGGCACAGGACTATGTAGATTAACTAGCGGGCCCTTGGACTATCTAGGTTTACTAGCGGGCACTTGGACTATCTAGGTTAACAAGCGGGCACTTGGACTATCTAGGTTAACTAGCGGGCATTTGGATTATTTAGGTTACATAGTGGGCACTTGGACTATGGATGTTACCTAGCGGGCACTTGGACTATGTTGGTTAACTAGAAGGCACTTGGACTATCAAGGTTACCTAGCGGGCACTTGGACTGTCTAGGTTACCTAGCGGGCACTTGGACTATGTAGTTTTCCTAGCGGGCATTAGGATTACTTAGGTTACCTAGTGGGCACTTGACTATGTAGGTTACCTATCGGGCACTTGGACTATGTACGTGCCCTAGTGGGCACTTGGACTATCTAGGTTAACTAACGGGCATTGGACTATGTAGGTTACCTAGAGGGCACTTGGACTATGTACATCCCCTAGCGGGCACTTGGACTATCTAGGTTAACTAGAGGGCCCTTGGACGATCTAGGTTAACTAGCGGGCACTTGGACTATCTAGGTTAACTAGCGGGCACTTGGACTATCTAGATTAACTAGCGCTCCCTTGGACTATCTAGGTTAACTAGCGGGCACTTGGACTATCTAGGTTAACTAGCGGGCACTTGGACTATCTAAATTAACTAGCGGGCCCTTGGACTATCTAGGTTTACTAGTGGGCACTTGGACTATCTAGGTTAACTAGCGGGCACTTGGACTATGTAGTTTTCCTAGCGGGCATTAGGATTACTTAGGTTACCTAGTGGGCACTTGGACTATGTAGGTTACCTAGCGGGCACTTGGACTATGTAGGTTAACTAGAAGGCACTTGGACTATCAAGATTACCTAGCGGGCCCTTGGATTATGTAGGTTACCAGCGGGCACTTGGACTATCTAGGTTAACGAACGTGTACTTGGATTATGTAGGTAACCTAGCGGGCACTTGGACTGTCTAGGTTACCTAGAGGGCACTTGGCCTATCTAGGTTAACGAACGGACACTTGGACTATGTAGGTTAACTAGCGGGCATTTGGATTATTTAGGTTACATAGTGGGCACTTGGACTATGTATGTTACCTAGCGGGCACTTGGACTATGTAGGTTAACTAGAAGGCACTTGGACTATCAAGGTTACCTAGCGGGCACTTGGACTGTCTAGGTTACCTAGCGGGCACTTGGACTATGTAGATTCCCTAGGGGGCACTTGGACTATGTATGTCCCCAAGCGGGCACTAGGACAATCTAGGTTAACTATTGGGCCCTTGGACTATGTAGGTTAACTATCGGGCACTTGGATTATCTAAGTTAACCAGCGGGCACTTGGACGATCTAGGTTAACTAGCGGGCACTTGGAATATATAGGTTAACTAGTGGGCACTTGGACTATCTACATTAACTAGCGGGCCCTTGGACTATCTAGGTTAACTAGCGGGCACTTGGACTATCTAGGTTAACTAGCGGGCACAGAACTATGTAGATTAACTAGCGGGCCCTTGGACTATCTAGGTTTACTAGCGGGCACTTGGACTATCTAGGTTAACAAGCGGGCACTTGGACTATCTAGGTTAACTAGCGGGCATTTGGATTATTTAGGTTACATAGTGGGCACTTGGACTATGGATGTTACCTAGCGGGCACTTGGACTATGTTGGTTAACTAGAAGGCACTTGGACTATCAAGGTTACCTAGCGGGCACTTGGACTGTCTAGGTAACCTAGCGGGCACTTGGACTATCTAGGTTAACGAACGGGCACTTGGACTATGTAGGTAACCTAGCGGGCACTTGGACTGTCTAGGTTACCTAGCGGGCACTTGGACTATCTAGGTTAACGAACGGGCACTTGGACTATCTAGGTTAACTAGCGGGCACTTGGACTATCTAGGTTAACTAGCGGGCCCTTGGACTATGTAGTTTTCCTAGCGGGCATTAGGATTACTTAGGTTACCTAGTGGGCACTTGGACTATGTAGGCTACCTAGCGGGCACTTGGATTTTGTAGGTTAACTAGAAGGCACTTGGACTACCAAGATTACCTAGTGGGCCCTTGGACTATGTAGATTACCAGCGGGCACTTGGACTATCTAGGTTAATGAACGTGCACTTGGACTATGTAGGTAACCTAGTGGGCACTTGGACTGTATTGGTTACCTAGTGGGCACTTGGCCTATCTAGGTTAACGAACGGGCACTTGGACTATGTAGGTTAACTAGCGGGCCCTTGGACTATCTAGGTTTACTAGCGGGCACTTGTACTCTCTAGGTTAACAAGCGGGCACTTGGACAATCTAGGTTAACTAGCGGGCATTTGGATTATGTAGGTTAACTAGGGGACACTTCGACTATCTAGGTTAGCTAACGTACAATTGGACTATCTAGGTTACCTAGTGGGCACTTCGACTACGTAGGTTCCCTAGCGGGCACTTGGACTATTTAGGTTACCTAGCAGGCACTTTGACTATCTAGGTTAACCAACGGGCACTTGGACTATGTAGGTTGCTTAGCGAGCACTTGGACTATGTAGATTCCCTAGGGGGCACTTGGACTATGTATGTCCCCAAGCGGGCACTAGGACAATCTAGGTTAACTATTGGGCCCTTGGACTATGTAGGTTAACTATCGGGCACTTGGATTATCTAAGTTAACCAGCGGGCACTTGGACGATCTAGGTTAACTAGCGGGCACTTGGAATATATAGGTTAACTAGTGGGCACTTGGACTATCTACATTAACTAGCGGGCCCTTGGACTATCTAGGTTAACTAGCGGGCACTTGGACTATCTAGGTTAACTAGCGGGCACAGGACTATGTAGATTAACTAGCGGGTCCTTGGACTATCTAGGTTTACTAGCGGGCACTTGGACTATCTAGGTTAACAAGCGGGCACTTGGACTATCTAGGTTAACTAGCGGGCATTTGGATTATTTAGGTTACATAGTGGGCACTTGGACTATGGATGTTACCTAGCGGGCACTTGGACTATGTTGGTTAACTAGAAGGCACTTGGACTATCAAGGTTACCTAGCGGGCACTTGGACTGTCTAGGTAACCTAGCGGGCACTTGGACTATCTAGGTTAACGAACGGGCACTTGGACTATGTAGGTAACCTAGCGGGCACTTGGACTGTCTAGGTTACCTAGCGGGCACTTGGACTATCTAGGTTAACGAACGGGCACTTGGACTATCTAGGTTAACTAGCGGGCACTTGGACTATCTAGGTTAACTAGCGGGCCCTTGGACTATGTAGTTTTCCTAGCGGGCATTAGGATTATTTAGGTTACCTAGTGGGCACTTGGACTATGTAGGTTACCTAGCGGGCACTTGGACTATGTAGGTTAACTAGAAGGCACTTGGACTATCAAGATTACCTAGCGGGCCCTTGGACTATGTAGATTACCAGCGGGCACTTGGACTATCTAGGTTAATGAACGTGCACTTGGACTATGTAGGTAACCTAGTGGGCACTTGGACTGTATTGGTTACCTAGTGGGCACTTGGCCTATCTAGGTTAACGAACGGGCACTTGGACTATGTAGGTTAACTAGCGGGCCCTTGGACTATCTAGGTTTACTAGCGGGCACTTGTACTCTCTAGGTTAACAAGCGGGCACTTGGACAATCTAGGTTAACTAGCGGGCATTTGGATTATGTAGGTTAACTAGGGGACACTTCGACTATCTAGGTTAGCTAACGTACAATTGGACTATCTAGGTTACCTAGTGGGCACTTCGACTACGTAGGTTCCCTAGCGGGCACTTGGACTATTTAGGTTAACCAACGGGCACTTGGACTATGTAGGTTGCTTAGCGAGCACTTGGACTATGTAGATTCCCTAGGGGGCACTTGGACTATGTATGTCCCCAAGCGGGCACTAGGACAATCTAGGATAACTATTGGGCCCTTGGATTATGTAGGTTAACTATCGGGCACTTGGATTATCTAAGTTAACCAGCGGGCACTTGGACGATCTAGGTTAACTAGCGGGCACTTGGACTATATAGGTTAACTAGTGGGCACTTGGACTATCTAGATTAACTAGCGGGCCCTTGGTCTATCTAGGTTAACTAGCGGGCACTTGGACTATCTAGGTTAACTAGCGGGCACAGGACTATGTAGATTAACTAGCGGGCCCTTGGACTATCTAGGTTTACTAGCGGGCACTTGGACTATCTAGGTTAACAAGCGGGCACTTGGACTATCTAGGTTAACTAGCGGGCATTTGGATTATTTAGGTTACATAGTGGGCACTTGGACTATGGATGTTACCTAGCGGGCACTTGGACTATGTTGGTTAACTAGAAGGCACTTGGACTATCAAGGTTACCTAGCGGGCACTTGGACTGTCTAGGTTACCTAGCGGGCACTTGGACTATGTAGTTTTCCTAGCGGGCATTAGGATTACTTAGGTTACCTAGTGGGAACTTGACTATGTAGGTTACCTATCGGGCACTTGGACTATGTACGTGCCCTAGTGGGCACTTGGACTATCTAGGTTAACTAACGGGCATTGGACTATGTAGGTTACCTAGAGGGCACTTGGACTATGTACATCCCCTAGCGGGCACTTGGACTATCTAGGTTAACTAGAGGGCCCTTGGACGATCTAGGTTAACTAGCGGGCACTTGGACTATCTAGGATAACTAGCGGGCACTTGGACTATCTAGATTAACTAGCGCTCCCTTGGACTATCTAGGTTAACTAGCGGGCACTTGGACTATCTAGGTTAACTAGCGGGCACTTGGACTATCTAAATTAACTAGCGGGCCCTTGGACTATCTAGGTTTACTAGTGGGCACTTGGACTATCTAGGTTAACAAGCGGGCACTTGGACTATGTAGTTTTCCTAGCGGGCATTAGGATTACTTAGGTTACCTAGTGGGCACTTGGACTATGTAGGTTACCTAGCGGGCACTTGGACTATGTAGGTTAACTAGAAGGCACTTGGACTATCAAGATTACCTAGCGGGCCCTTGGATTATGTAGGTTACCAGCGGGCACTTGGACTATCTAGGTTAACGAACGTGTACTTGGATTATGTAGGTAACCTAGCGGGCACTTGGACTGTCTAGGTTACCTAGAGGGCACTTGGCCTATCTAGGTTAACGAACGGACACTTGGACTATGTAGGTTAACTAGCGGGCATTTGGATTATTTAGGTTACATAGTGGGCACTTGGACTATGTATGTTACCTAGCGGGCACTTGGACTATGTAGGTTAACTAGAAGGCACTTGGACTATCAAGGTTACCTAGCGGGCACTTGGACTGTCTAGGTTACCTAGCGGGCACTTGGACTATGTAGTTTTCCTAGCGGGCATTAGGATTACTTAGGTTACCTAGTGGGCACTTGACTATGTAGGTTACCTAGCGGGCACTTGGACTATGTACGTCCCCTAGTGGGCACTTGGACTATCTAGGTTAACTAACGGGCATTGGACTATGTAGGTTACCTAGAGGGCACTTGGACTATGTACGTCCCCTAGCGGGCACTTGGACTATCTAGGTTAACTAGAGGGCCCTTGGACGATCTAGGTTAACTAGCGGGCACTTGGACTATCTAGGTTAACTAGCGGGCACTTGAACTATCTAGATTAACTAGCGGTCCCTTGGACTATCTAGGTTAACTAGCGGGCACTTGGACTATCTGGGTTAACTAGCGGGCACTTGGACTATCTAGATTAACTAGCGGGCCCTTGGACTATCTAGGTTTACTAGTGGGCACTTGGACTATTTAGGTTAACTAGCGGGCACTTGGACTATGTAGTTTTCCTAGCGGGCATTAGGATTACTTAGGTTACCTAGTGGTCACTTGGACTATGTAGGTTACCTAGCGGGCACTTGGACTATGTAGGTTAACTAGAAGGCACTTGGACTATCAAGATTACCTAGCGGGCCCTTGGATTATGTAGGTTACCAGCGGGCACTTGGACTATCTAGGTTAATGAACGTGCACTTGGACTATGTAGGTAACCTAGCGGGCACTTGGACTGTCTAGGTTACCTAGAGGGCACTTGGCCTATCTAGGTTAACGAACGGACACTTGGACTATGTAGGTTAACTAGCGGACACTTCGACTATCTAGGTTAGCTAACGGGCAATTGGACTATCTAGGTTACCCAGCGGACACTTGGACTATGTGGGATCCCTAGCGGGCACTTGGACTATGTAGTTTACCTAGCAGGCACTTTGACTATCTAGGTTAACTAACAGGCACTTAGACTATGTAGGTTGCCTAGCGAGCACTTGGACTATATAGGTTCCCTAGCGAGCACTTGGACTATGTAGGTTCCCTATCGGGTACTTGGACTGTCTAGGTTAACTAGCGGGCAATTGGACTGTCTAGGTTACCTAGTGGGCACTTGGACTATGTAGTTTACCTATCAGGCACTTGGACTATGGAGGTTAACTAGCGGGCACTTGGACTGTCTAGGTAACCTAGCGGGCACTTGGACTATCTAGGTTAACGAACGGGCACTTGGACTATGTAGGTAACCTAGCGGGCACTTGGACTGTCTAGGTTACCTAGCGGGCACTTGGACTATCTAGGTTAACGAACGGGCACTTGGATATGTAGGTTACGTAGCGGGCACTTGGACTATGTAGGATCCCTATCGGACATTTGGACTACTTAGATTAACTAGCGGGCACTTGGACTATCTAGGTTAACTAGCGGGCACTTGGACTATCTAGGTCAAGTAGCGGGCCCTTGTACTATGTAGGTTAACTAGCGGGCACTTGGACTATATAGGTTAAATAGCGGACCTTGGACTATGTAGGTTAACTTGCGGGCCCTTGGACTATGTAGGTTAACTAGTGGGCACTTGGATTATCTAGGTTTCCTATCCAGCACTCGGACTATGTACATACCCTAGCGCGCACTTGGACTATCAAGGTTACCTAGAGGGCACTTGGATTATGTACGTCCCCTAGTGGGCACTTGGACTATCTAGGTTAACTAACGGGCATTGGACTATGCAGGTTACCTAGAGGGCACTTGGACTATGTACATCCCCTAGCGGGCACTTGGACTATCTAGGTTAACTAGAGGGCCCTTGGACGATCTAGGTTAACTAGCGGGCACTTGGACTATCTAGGTTAACTAGCGGGCACTTGGACTATCTAGATTAACTAGCGGTCCCTTGGACTATCTAGGTTAACTAGCGGGCACTTGGACTATCTAGGTTAACTAGCGGGCACTTGGACTATCTAAATTAACTAGCGGGCCCTTGGACTATCTAGGTTTACTAGTGGGCACTTGGACTATCTAGGTTAACTAGCGGGCACTTGGACTATGTAGTTTTCCTAGCGGGCATTAGGATTACTTAGGTTACCTAGTGGGCACTTGGACTATGTAGGTTACCTAGCGGGCAGTTGGACTATGTAGGTTAACTATAAGGCACTTGGACTATCAAGATTACCTAGCGGGCCCTTGGATTATGTAGGTTACCAGCGGGCACTTGGACTATCTAGGTTAACGAACGTGCACTTGGATTATGTAGGTAACCTAGCGGGCACTTGGACTGTCTAGGTTACCTAGAGGACACTTGGCCTATCTAGGTTAATGAACGGACACTTGGACTATGTAGGTTAACTAGCGGGCATTTGGATTATTTAGGTTACATAGTGGGCACTTGGACTATGTATGTTACCTAGCGGGCACTTGGACTATGTAGGTTAACTAGAAGGCACTTGGACTATCAAGGTTACCTAGCGGGCACGTGGACTGTCTAGGTTACCTAGCGGGCACTTGGACTATGTAGTTTTCCTAGCGGGCATTAGGATTACTTAGGTTACCTAGTGGGCACTTGACTATGTAGGTTACCTAGCGGGCACTTGGACTATGTACGTTCCCTAGTGGGCACTTGGACTATCTAGGTTAACTAACGGGCATTGGACTATGTAGGTTACCTAGAGGGCACTTGGACTATGTACGTCCCCTAGCGGGCACTTGGACTATCTAGGTTAACTAGAGGGCCCTTGGACGATCTAGGTTAACTAGCGGGCACTTGGACTATCTAGGTTAACTAGCGGGCACTTGGACTATCTAGATTAACTAGCGGTCCCTTGGACTATCTAGGTTAACTAGCGGGCACTTGGACTATCTGGGTTAACTAGCGGGCACTTGGACTATCTAGATTAACTAGCGGGCCCTTGGACTATCTAGGTTTACTAGTGGGCACTTGGACTATTTAGGTTAACTAGCGGGCACTTGGACTATGTAGTTTTCCTAGCGGGCATTAGGATTACTTAGGTTACCTAGTGGTCACTTGGACTATGTAGGTTACCTAGCGGGCACTTGGACTATGTAGGTTAACTAGAAGGCACTTGGACTATCAAGATTACCTAGCGGGCCCTTGGATTATGTAGGTTACCAGCGGGCACTTGGACTATCTAGGTTAATGAACGTGCACTTGGACTATGTAGGTAACCTAGCGGGCACTTGGACTGTCTAGGTTACCTAGAGGGCACTTGGCCTATCTAGGTTAACGAACGGACACTTGGACTATGTAGGTTAACTAGCGTACACTTCGACTATCTAGGTTAGATAACGGGCAATTGGACTATCTAGGTTACCCAGCGGACACTTGGACTATGTGGGATCCCTAGCGGGCACTTGGACTATGTAGTTTACCTAGCAGGCACTTTGACTATCTAGGTTAACTAACAGGCACTTAGACTATGTAGGTTGCCTAGCGAGCAGATGGACTATATAGGTTCCCTAGCGAGCACTTGGACTATGTAGGTTCCCTATCGGGTACTTGGACTGTCTAGGTTAACTAGCGGGCAATTGGACTGTCTAGGTTACCTAGTGGGCACTTGGACTATGTAGTTTACCTAGCAGGCACTTGGACTATGGAGGTTAACTAGCGGGCACTGGGACTCTCTAGGTAACCTAGCGGGCACTTGGACTATCTAGGTTAACGAACGGGCACTTGGACTATGTAGGTAACCTAGCGGGCACTTGGACTGTCTAGGTTACCTAGCGGGCACTTTGACTATCAAGGTTAACGAACGGGCACTTGGATATGTAGGTTACGTAGCGGGCACTTGGACTATGTAGGATCCCTATCGGACATTTGGACTACATAGGTTAACTAGCGGGCACTTGGACTATCTAGGTTAACTAGCGGGCACTTGGACTATCTAGGTGAAGTAGCGGGCCCTTGTCCTATGTAGGTTAACTAGCGGGCACTTGGACTATATAGGTTAAATAGCGGACCTTGGACTATGTAGGTTAACTTGCGGGCCCTTGGACTATGTAGGTTAACGAGTGGGCACTTGGATTATCTAGGTTTCCTAGCCAGCACTCGGACTATGTACATACCCTAGCGCGCACTTGGACTATCAAGGTTACCTAGCGGGCACTTGGACTATGTACGTCCCCTAGTGGGCACTTGGACTATCTAGGTTAACTAACGGGCATTGGACTATGTAGGTTACCTAGAGGGCACTTGGACTATGTACATCCCCTAGCGGGCACTTGGACTATCTAGGTTAACTAGAGGGCCCTTGGACGATCTAGGTTAACTAGCGGACACTTGGACTATCTAGGTTAACTAGCGGGCACTTGGACTATCTAGGTTAACTAGCGGGCACTTGGACTATCTAGGTTAACTAGCGGGCACTTGGACTGTCTAGATTAACTAGCGGGCCCTTGAACTATCTAGGTTTACTAGCGGGCACTTGGACTATCTAGGTTAACTAGCGGGCACTTGGACTATGTAGTTTTCCTAGCGGGCATTAGGATTACTTAGGTTACCTAGTGGGCACTTGGACTATGTAGGTTACCTAGCGGGCACTTGGACTATGTAGGTTAACTAGAAGGCACTTGGACTATCAAGATTACCTAGCGGGCCCTTGGATTATGTACGTTACCAGCGGGCACTTGGACTATCTAGGTTAACGAACGTGCACTTGGACAATGTAGGTAACCTAGCGGGCACTTGGACTGTCTAGGTTACCTAGAGGGCACTTGGCCTATCTAGGTTAACGAACGGACACTTGGACTATGTAGGTTAACTAGCGGGCATTTGGATTATTTAGGTTACATAGTGGGCACTTGGACTATGTATGTTACCTAGAGGGCACTTGGACTATGTAGGTTAACTAGAAGGCAGTTGGACTATCAAGGTTACCTAGCGGGCACTTGGACTGTCTAGGCTACCTAGCGGGCACTAGGACTATGTAGTTTTCCTAGCGGGCATTAGGATTACTTAGGTTACCTAGTGGGCACTTGGACTATGTAGGTTACCTAGCGGGCACTTGGACTATATAGGTTAACTAGAAGGCACTTGGACTATCAAGATTACCTAGCGGGCCCTTGGATTATGTAGGTTGCCAGCGGGCACTTGGACTATCTAGGTTAACGAACGTGCACTTGGATTATGTAGGTAACCCAGCGGGCACTTGGACTGTCTAGGTTACCTAGAGGGCACTTGGCCTATCTAGGTTAATGCACGGACACTTGGACTATGTAGGTTAACTAGAGGACAGTTTGACTATCTAGGTTAGCTAACGGGCAATTGGACTATCTAGGTTACCTAGCGGACACTTGGACTATGTAGGTTCCCTAGCGGGCACTTGGACTATTTAGGTTACCTAGCGAGCACTTGGACTATGTAGGTTCCCTATCGGGTACTTGGACTGTCTAGGTAAACTAGCGGGCAATTGGACTGTCTAGGTTACCTAGTGGGCACTTGGACTATGTAGTTTACCTAGCAGGCACTTGGACTATGGAGGTTAACTAGCGGGCACTTGGACTGTCTAGGTAACCTAGCGGGCACTTGGACTATCTAGGTTAACGAACGGGCACTTGGATTATGTAGGTAACCTAGCGGGCACTTGGACTGTCTAGGTTACCTAGCGGGCACTTGGACTATCTAGGTTAACGAACGGGCACGTGGATATGTAGGTTACGTAGCGGGCACTTGGACTATGTAGGATCCCTATCGGACATTTGGACTACTTAGGTTAACTAGCGGGCACTTGGACTATCTAGGTTAACTAGCGGGCGCTTGGACTATCTAGGTCATGTAGCAGGCCCTTGTCCTATGTAGGTTAACTAGCGGGCACTTGGACTATATAGGTTAAATAGCGGACCTAGGACTATGTAGGTTAACTTGCGGGCCCTTGGACTATGTAGGTTAACGAGTGGGCACTTGGATTATCTAGGTTTCCTAGCCAGCACTCGGACTATGTACATACCCTAGCGCGCACTTGGACTATCAAGGTTACCTAGCGGGCACTTGGACTATGTACTTCCCCTAGTGGGCACTTGGATTATCTAGGTTAACTAACGGGCATTGGACTATGTAGGTTACCTAGAGGGCACTTGGACTATGTACGTCCCCTAGCGGGCACTTGGACTATCTAGGTTAACTAGAGGGCCCTTGGACGATCTAGGTTAACTAGCGGGCACTTGGACTATCTAGGTTAACTAGCGGGCACTTGGACTATCTAGGTTAACTAGCGGTCCCTTGGACTATCTAGGTTAACTAGCGGGAACTTGGATTATCAAGGTCAACTAGCAGGCCCTTGTACTATGTAGGTTAACTAGCGGGCACTTGGACTATCTAGGTTAACTAGCGGACCTTGGACTATGTAGGTTAACTAGCGGGCACTTGGACTATGTACGTCCCCTAGTGGGCCCTTGGACCATCTAGGTTAACTAACGGGCACTAGGACTATCTAGGTTACCTACCGGGCACGTGGACTATGTAGGTTGCTTAGCGAGCACTTGCACGATCTAGGTTAACCTGCGGGCCCTTGCACTATGTAGGTTAACTAGCGGGCCCATGGATTATGTAGGTTTACTAGCAGGCACTTGGACTATCTAGGTTAACTAGTGGGCACTTGGACTATGTAGTTTCCCTAGCGGGCATTTGGACAATTTAGGTTACCAAGCGGGAACTTGGACTATGTAAGTTCCCTAGCGGGCACTGGGACTGTCTAGGTTAACTAGCGTGCATTTGGACTATGTAGGTTCCTTAGTGGGCACTTGGACTATCTAGGTTGCCTAGCGGGCATTTGGACAATTTAGGTTACCAAGCGGGAACTTGGACTATGTAAGTTCCCTAGCGGGCACTGGGACTGTCTAGGTTAACTAGCGGGCACTTGGACTATGTAGTTTCCCTAGCGGGCATTTGGACAATTTAGGTTACCAAGCGGGAACTTGGACTATGTAAGTTCCCTAGCGGGCACTGGGACTGTCTAGGTTAACTAGCGTGCACTTGGACTATGTAGGTTCCTTAGTGGGCACTTGGACTATCTAGGTTGCCTAGCGGGCACTTGGACTATGTAGGTTAACTAGCGTGCCCTTGGACTATCTAGGTTACGTAGCGGGTTCTTTGTATATAGGTTAACTTGCTGGTACTTGGACTATGTAGGTTAACTAGAGGACACTTGGATTATCTAGGTTAACTAGTGGGCCCTTGGACTATGTAGGTTAAGTAGCAGGCACTTGGACAATCTAGGTTAACTCGCGGGCACTTGAAAGATCTAGGTTAACTAGCAAGCACTTGGACTATCAAAGTTAACAAGTGAGACCTTGGACTATGTAGGTTACCTAGCGGGCACTTGGACTATATAGGTTACCTAGCGGGCACTTGGACTATGTAGGTTAACTAGCGAGCACTTGGACTCTAGGTTACCTAGCGGGCACTTGGACTATCTAGGTTAACCAACGGACACTTGGACTATGTAGGTTAACTAGCGGACACTTCGACTATCTAGGTTAGCTAACGGGCAATGGGACTATCTAGGTTAACTAACGGGCACTTGGACTATGTAGGTTCCCTAGAGAGCACTTGGAATATTTAGGTTACCTAGCAGGCACTTTGACTATCTAGGTTAATAACGGGCACTTGGACTATGTAGGTTCCCCAGCGGGCACTTGGACTATATAGGTTCCCTATGGGCACGTGGAGTATGTAGTTTCCCTAACTGGCACTTGGAATATATAGGTTCCCTATCGGGCACTTGAACTATGTAGGTTCCTCAGCGGGCACTTGGACTATGTAGGTTCCCTATCGGGCATTGGACTATGTAGGTTAACTAGCAGGACCTTGGACTATCTAGGTTACCTAGCGGGCACTTGGACTATGTAGGTAACTAGCGGACACTTGGACAATCTAGGTTACCTAGCGGGCACTTGAACTATGTACATAACCTAATGGGCACTTGGACTATCTAGGATAATGAACGTGCACTTGGACTATGTAGGTAACCTAGTGGGCACTTGGACTGTCTAGGTTACCTAGTGGGCACTCGGCCTATCTAGGTTAACGAACGGGCACTTGGACTATGTAGGTTAACTAGCGGGCCCTTGGACTATCTAGGTTTATTAGCGGGCACTTGGACTATCTAGGTTAACAAGCGGCCACTTGGACTATCTAGGTTAACTAGCGGGCATTTGGATTATGTAGGTTAACTAGCGGACACTTCGACTATCTAGGTTAGCTAACGTGCAATTGGACTATCTAGGTTACCTAGTGGGCACTTCGACTACGTCGGTTCCCTAGCGGGCACTTGGACTATTTAGGTTACCTAGCAGGCACTTTGACTATCTAGGTTAACTAACGGGCACTTGGACTATGTAGGTTGCTTAGCGAGCACTTGGACTATGTAGATTCCCTAGGGGGCACTTGGACTATGTATGTCCCCTAGCGGGCACTTGGACTATCTAGGTTAACTATTGGGCCCTTGGACTATGTAGGTTAACTATCGGGCACTTGGATTATCTAGGTTAACCAGCGGGCACTTGGACGATCTAGGTTAACTAGCGGGCACTTGGACTATCTAGGTTAACTAGTGGGCATTTGGACTATCTAGATTAACTAGCGGGCCCTTGGACTATCTAGGTTAACTAGCGGGCACTTGGACTATCTAGGTTAACTAGTGGGCACTTGGACTATCTAGATTAACTAGCGGGCCCTTGGACTATCTAGGTTAACTAGCGGGCACTTGGACTATCTAGGTTAACTAGCGGGCACTGGACTATGTAGATTAACTAGCGGGCCCTTAGACTATCTAGGTTTACTAGCGGGCACTTGGACTATCTAGGTTAACAAGCGGGCACTTGGATTATCTAGGTTAACTAGCGGGCATTTGGATTAGTTAGGTTACATAGTGGGCACTTGGACTATGTATGTTACCTAGCCGGCACTTGGACTATGTAGGTTAACTAGAAGGCACTTGGACTATCTAGGTTACCTAGCAGGCACTTGGACTGTGTAGGTTACCTAGCGGGCACTTGGCCTATCTAGGTTAACGAACGGGCACTTGGACTATGTAGGTTAACTAGCGGACACTTCGACTATCTAGGTTAGCTAACGGTCAATTGGACTATCTAGGTTACCTAGCGGGCCCTTGGACTATGTAGGTTCCCTAGCGGGCACTTGGACTATTTAGGTTACCTAGCAGGCACTTTGACTATCTAGGTTACCTAGCGGGCACTTGGACAATGTAGGTTCCCTAGCAGGCACTTGGACTATTTAGGTTACCTAGCAGGCACTTTGATTATCTAGGTTAACTAACGGGCACTTGGACTATGTAGGTTGACTAGCGAGCACTTGGACTATGTAGGTTCCCAGCGGGCACTTGGACTATGTAGGTTCCCTATCGGGTACTTGGACTGTCTAGCTTAACTAGCGGGCAATTGGACTGTCTAGGTTACCTAATGGGCACTTGGACTATGTAGTTTACCTAGCAGGCACTTGGAGTATGTAGGTTAACTAGCAGGCATTTGGACTATCTAGGTTACCTAGAAGGCACTTGGACTATGTACGTTCCCTAGCGGGTACTTGGGCTATCTAAGTTACCTAGCGGGCACTTGGACTATGTAGGTTAACGGACGGGCACTTGGACTATGTAGGTAACATAATGGTCACTTGGACTGCCTAGGTTACCTAGCGGGGACTTGGATTATGTAGGTTAACTAGCGGGCACTTTGACTATGTAGGATCCCTATCGGACATTTGTACTACTTAGGTTAATTAGCGGGCACTTTGACTATCTAGGTTAACAAGCGGGAACTTGGATTATCAAGGTCAACTAGCAGGCCCTTGTACTATGTAGGTTAACTAGCGGGCACTTGGACTATCTAGGTTAACTAGCGGACCTTGGACTATGTAGGTTAACTAGCGGGCACTTGGACTATGTACGTCCCCTAGTGGGCCCTTGGACCATCTAGGTTAACTAACGGGCACTAGGACTATCTAGGTTACCTACCGGGCACGTGGACTATGTAGGTTGCTTAGCGAGCACTTGCACGATCTAGGTTAACCTGCGGGCCCTTGCACTATGTAGGTTAACTAGCGGGCCCATGGATTATGTAGGTTTACTAGCAGGCACTTGGACTATCTAGGTTAACTAGTGGGCACTTGGACTATGTAGTTTCCCTAGCGGGCATTTGGACAATTTAGGTTACCAAGCGGGAACTTGGACTATGTAAGTTCCCTAGCGGGCACTGGGACTGTCTAGGTTAACTAGCGTGCACTTGGACTGTCTAGGTTAACTAGCGTGCACTTGGACTATGTAGGTTCCTTAGTGGGCACTTGGACTATCTAGGTTGCCTAGCGGGCATTTGGACAATTTAGGTTACCAAGCGGGAACTTGGACTATGTAAGTTCCCTAGCGGGCACTGGGACTGTCTAGGTTAACTAGCGGGCACTTGGACTATGTAGTTTCCCTAGCGGGCATTTGGACAATTTAGGTTACCAAGCGGGAACTTGGACTATGTAAGTTCCCTAGCGGGCACTGGGACTGTCTAGGTTAACTAGCGTGCACTTGGACTATGTAGGTTCCTTAGTGGGCACTTGGACTATCTAGGTTGCCTAGCGGGCACTTGGACTATGTAGGTTAACTAGCGTGCCCTTGGACTATCTAGGTTACGTAGCGGGTTCTTTGTATATAGGTTAACTTGCTGGTACTTGGACTATGTAGGTTAACTAGAGGACACTTGGATTATCTAGGTTAACTAGTGGGCCCTTGGACTATGTAGGTTAAGTAGCAGGCACTTGGACAATCTAGGTTAACTCGCGGGCACTTGAAAGATCTAGGTTAACTAGCAAGCACTTGGACTATCAAAGTTAACAAGTGAGACCTTGGACTATGTAGGTTACCTAGCGGGCACTTGGACTATATAGGTTACCTAGCGGGCACTTGGACTATGTAGGTTAACTAGCGAGCACTTGGACTCTAGGTTACCTAGCGGGCACTTGGACTATCTAGGTTAACCAACGGACACTTGGACTATGTAGGTTAACTAGCGGACACTTCGACTATCTAGGTTAGCTAACGGGCAATGGGACTATCTAGGTTAACTAACGGGCACTTGGACTATGTAGGTTCCCTAGAGAGCACTTGGAATATTTAGGTTACCTAGCAGGCACTTTGACTATCTAGGTTAATAACGGGCACTTGGACTATGTAGGTTCCCCAGCGGGCACTTGGACTATATAGGTTCCCTATGGGCACGTGGAGTATGTAGTTTCCCTAACTGGCACTTGGAATATATAGGTTCCCTATCGGGCACTTGAACTATGTAGGTTCCTCAGCGGGCACTTGGACTATGTAGGTTCCCTATCGGGCATTGGACTATGTAGGTTAACTAGCAGGACCTTGGACTATCTAGGTTACCTAGCGGGCACTTGGACTATGTAGGGTAACTAGCGGACACTTGGACAATCTAGGTTACCTAGCGGGCACTTGAACTATGTACATAACCTAATGGGCACTTGGACTATCTAGGTTACCTAGCGGGCACTTGGACTATGTACGTCCCCTAGCGGGCACTTGGACTATCTAGGTTAACTAGAGGGCCCTTGGATGATCTACGTTAACTAGCGGGCACTTGGACTATCTAGGTTAACGAACGGGCACTTGGAATATGTAGGTAACCTAGCGGGCACTTGGACTGTCTAGGTTACCTAGCGGGCAGTTTGACTATCTAGGTTAACGAACGGGCACTTGGATATGTAGGTTACGTAGCGGGCACTTGGACTATGTAAGATCCCTATCGGACATTTGGACTACTTAGATTAACTAGCGGGCACTTGGACTCTCTAGGTTAACTAGCGGGCACTTGGACTATCTAGGTCAAGTAGCGGGCCCTTGTACTACGTAGGTTAACTAGCGGGCACTTGGACTATCTAGGTTAAATAGCGGACCTTGGACTATGTAGGTTAACTTGCGGGCCCTTGGACTATGTAGGTTAACTAGCGGGCACTTGGATTATCTAGGTTTCCTAGCCAGCACTCGGACTATGTACATACCCTAGCGCGCACTTTGACTATCAAGGTTACCTCGCGGGCACTTGGACTATGTACGTCCCCTAGTGGGCACTTGGACTATCTAGGTTAACTAACGGGCACTTGGACTATGTAGGTTACCTAGCGGGCACTTGGACTATGTAGGTTAACTAGAAGGCGCTTGGAATATCAAGGTTACCTAGTGGGCCCTTGGACTATGTAGATTACCAGCGGGCACTTGGACTATCTAGGTTAATGAACGTGCACTTGGACTATGTAGGTAACCTAGTGGGCACTTGGACTGTCTAGGTTACCTAGTGGGCACTCGGCCTATCTAGGTTAACGAACGGGCACTTGGACTATGTAGGTTAACTAGCGGGCCCTTGGACTATCTAGGTTTATTAGCGGGCACTTGGACTATCTAGGTTAACAAGCGGCCACTTGGACTATCTAGGTTAACTAGCGGGCATTTGGATTATGTAGGTTAACTAGCGGACACTTCGACTATCTAGGTTAGCTAACGTGCAATTGGACTATCTAGGTTACCTAGTGGGCACTTCGACTACGTCGGTTCCCTAGCGGGCACTTGGACTATTTAGGTTACCTAGCAGGCACTTTGACTATCTAGGTTAACTAACGGGCACTTGGACTATGTAGGTTGCTTAGCGAGCACTTGGACTATGTAGATTCCCTAGGGGGCACTTGGACTATGTATGTCCCCTAGCGGGCACTTGGACTATCTAGGTTAACTATTGGGCCCTTGGACTATGTAGGTTAACTATCGGGCACTTGGATTATCTAGGTTAACCAGCGGGCACTTGGACGATCTAGGTTAACTAGCGGGCACTTGGACTATCTAGGTTAACTAGTGGGCATTTGGACTATCTAGATTAACTAGCGGGCCCTTGGACTATCTAGGTTAACTAGCGGGCACTTGGACTATCTAGGTTAACTAGTGGGCACTTGGACTATCTAGATTAACTAGCGGGCCCTTGGACTATCTAGGTTAACTAGCGGGCACTTGGACTATCTAGGTTAACTAGCGGGCACTGGACTATGTAGATTAACTAGCGGGCCCTTAGACTATCTAGGTTTACTAGCGGGCACTTGGACTATCTAGGTTAACAAGCGGGCACTTGGATTATCTAGGTTAACTAGCGGGCATTTGGATTAGTTAGGTTACATAGTGGGCACTTGGACTATGTATGTTACCTAGCCGGCACTTGGACTATGTAGGTTAACTAGAAGGCACTTGGACTATCTAGGTTACCTAGCAGGCACTTGGACTGTGTAGGTTACCTAGCGGGCACTTGGCCTATCTAGGTTAACGAACGGGCACTTGGACTATGTAGGTTAACTAGCGGACACTTCGACTATCTAGGTTAGCTAACGGTCAATTGGACTATCTAGGTTACCTAGCGGGCCCTTGGACTATGTAGGTTCCCTAGCGGGCACTTGGACTATTTAGGTTACCTAGCAGGCACTTTGACTATCTAGGTTACCTAGCGGGCACTTGGATAATGTAGGTTCCCTAGCAGGCACTTGGACTATTTAGGTTACCTAGCAGGCACTTTGACTATCTAGGTTAACTAACGGGCACTTGGACTATGTAGGTTGACTAGCGAGCACTTGGACTATGTAGGTTCCCAGCGGGCACTTGGACTATGTAGGTTCCCTATCGGGTACTTGGACTGTCTAGCTTAACTAGCGGGCAATTGGACTGTCTAGGTTACCTAATGGGCACTTGGACTATGTAGTTTACCTAGCAGGCACTTGGAGTATGTAGGTTAACTAGCAGGCATTTGGACTATCTAGGTTACCTAGAAGGCACTTGGACTATGTACGTTCCCTAGCGGGTACTTGGGCTATCTAAGTTACCTAGCGGGCACTTGGACTATGTAGGTTAACGGACGGGCACTTGGACTATGTAGGTAACATAATGGTCACTTGGACTGCCTAGGTTACCTAGCGGGGACTTGGACTATGTAGGTTAACTAGCGGGCACTTTGACTATGTAGGATCCCTATCGGACATTTGTACTACTTAGGTTAATTAGCGGGCACTTTGACTATCTAGGTTAACTAGCGGGAACTTGGATTATCAAGGTCAACTAGCAGGCCCTTGTACTATGTAGGTTAACTAGCGGGCACTTGGACTATCTAGGTTAACTAGCGGACCTTGGACTATGTAGGTTAACTAGCGGGCACTTGGACTATGTACGTCCCCTAGTGGGCCCTTGGACCATCTAGGTTAACTAACGGGCACTAGGACTATCTAGGTTACCTACCGGGCACGTGGTCTATGTAGGTTAACTAGCGGACACTTGCACCATCTAGGTTAACTAGCGGGCTCTTGCACTATGTAGGTTAACTAGCGGGCCCATGGATTATGTAGGTTTACTAGCTGGCACTTGGACTATCTAGGTTAACTAGTGGGCACTTGGACTATGTAGTTTCCCTAGCGGGCATATGGACAATTTAGGTTACCAAGCGGGAACGTGGACTATGTAAGTTCCCTAGCGGGCACTGGGACTGTCTAGGTTAACTAGCGTGCACTTGGACTATGTAGGTTCCTTAGTGGGCACTTGGACTATCTAGGTTGCCTAGCGGGCACTTGGACTATGTAGGTTAACTAGCGTGCCCTTGGACTATCTAGGTTACGTAGCGGGTACTTTGTATATAGGTTAACTTGCTGGTATTTGGACTATGTAGGTTAACTAGAGGACACTTGGATTATCTAGGTTAACTAGTGGGCCCTTGGACTATGTAGGTTAAGTAGCAGGCACTTGGACAATCTAGGTTAACTCGCGGGCACTTTGAAGATCTAGGTTAACTAGCAGGCACTTGGACTATCAAAGTTAACAAGTGAGACCTTGGACTATGTAGGTTACCTAGCGGGCACTTGGACTATATAGGTTACCTAGCGGGCACTTGGATTATGTAGGTTAACTAGCGAGCACTTGGACTCTAGGTTACCTAGCGGGCACTTGGACTATCTAGGTTAACCAACGGACACTTGGACTATGTAGGTTAACTAGCGGACACTTTGACTATCTAGGTTAGCTAACGGGCAATTGGACTATCTAGGGTAACTAACGGGCACTTGGACTATGTAGGTTCCCTAGAGAGCACTTGGAATATTTAGGTTACCTAGCAGGCACTTTGACTATCTAGGTTAACTAACGGGCACTTGGACTATGTAGGTTCCCCAGCTGGCACTTGGACTATATAGGTTCCCTATGGGCACGTGGAGTATGTAGGTTCCCTAACTGGCACTTGGAATATATAGGTTCCCTATCGGGCACTTGGACTATGTAGGTTCCTCAGCGGGCACTTGGACTATGTAGGTTCCCTATCGGGCATTGGACTATGTAGGTTAACTAGCAGGACCTTGGACTATCTAGGTTACCAAGCGGGCACTTGGACTATGTAGGGTAACTAGCGGACACTTGGACAATCTAGGTTACCTAGCGGGCACTTGAACTATGTACATACCCTAATGGGCACTTGGACTATCTAGGTTACCTAGCGGGCACTTGGACTATGTACGTTCCCTAGCGGGCACTTGGACTATCTAGGTTAACTAGAGGGCCCTTGGACGATCTAGGTTAACTAGCGGGCACTTGGACTATCTAGGTTAACGAACGGGCACTTGGACTATGTAGGTAACCTAGCGGGCACTTGGACTGTCTAGGTTACCTAGCGGGCACTTTGACTATCTAGGTTAACGAACGGGCACTTGGATATGTAGGTTAAGTAGCGGGCACTTGGACTATGTAGGATCCCTATCGGACATTTGGACTACTTAGATTAACTAGCGGGCACTTGGACTATGTAGGATCCCTATCGGACATTTGGACTACTTAGATTAACTAGCGGGCACTTGGACTATCTAGGTTAACTAGCGGGCACTTGGACTATCTAGGTCAAGTAGCGGGCCCTTGTACTACGTAGGTTAACTAGCGGGCACTTGGACTATCTAGGTTAAATAGCGGACCTTGGACTATGTAGGTTAACTTGCGGGCCCTTGGACTATGTAGGTTAACTAGCGGGCACTTGGATTATCTAGGTTTCCTAGCCAGCACTCAGACTATGTACATACCCTAGCGCGCACTTGGACTATCAAGGTTACCTTGCGGGCACTTGGACTATGTACGTCCCCTAGTGGGCACTTGGACTATCTAGGTTAACTAACGGGCACTTGGACTATGTAGGATACCTAGCGGGCACTTGGACTATGTAGGTTAACTAGAAGGCGCTTGGACTATCAAGGTTACCTAGCGGGCCCTTGGACTATGTAGATTACCAGCGGGCACTTGGACTATCTAGGTTAATGAACGTGCACTTGGACTATGTAGGTAACCTAGTGGGCACTTGGCCTGTCTAGGTTACCTAGTGGGCACTTGGCCTATCTAGGTTAACGAACGGGCACTTGGACTATGTAGGTTAACTAGCGGGCCCTTGGACTATCTAGGTTTACTAGCGGGCACTTGGACTATCTAGGTTAACAAGCGGCCACTTGGACTATCTAGGTTAACTAGCGGGTATTTGGATTATGTAGGTTAACTAGCGGACACTTTGACTATCTAGTTTAGCTAACGTGCAATTGGACTATCTAGGTTACCTAGTGGGCACTTCGACTACGTAGGTTCCCTAGCGGGCACTTGGACTATTTAGGTTACCTAGCAGGCACTTTGACTATCTAGGTTAACTAACGGGCACTTGGACTATGTAGGTTGCTTAGCGAGCACTTGGACTATGTAGATTAACTAGGGGGCACTTGGACTATGTATGTCCCCTAGCGGGCACTTGGACTATCTAGGTTAACTATTGGGCCCTTGGACTATGTAGGTTAACTATCGGGCACTTGGATTATCTAGGTTAACCAGCGGGCACTTGGACGATCTAGGTTAACTAGCGGGCACTTGGACTATCTAGGTTAACTAGTGGGCACTTGGACTATCTAGATTAACTAGCGGGCCCTTGGACTATCTAGGTTAACTAGCGGGCACTTGGACTATCTAGGTTAACTAGCGGGCACTGGACTATGTAGATTAACTAGCGGGCCCTTAGACTATCTAGGTTTACTACCGGGCACTTGGACTATCTAGGTTAACAAGCGGGCACTTGGATTATCTAGGTTAACTAGCGGGCATTTGAATTATTTAGGTTACATAGTGGGCACTTGGACTATGTATGTTACCTAGCCGGCACTTGGACTATGTAGGTTAACTAGAAGGCACTTGGACTATCAAGGTTACCTAGCAGGCACTTGGACTGTGTAGGTTACCTAGCGGGCACTTGGCCTATCTAGGTTAACGAACGGGCACTTGGACTATGTAGGTTAACTAGCGGACACTTCGACTATCTAGGTTAGCTAACGGGCAATTGGACTATCTAGGTTACCTAGCGGGCCCTTGGACTATGTAGGTTCCCTAGCGGGCACTAGGACTATTTAGGTTACCTAGCAGGCACTTTGACTATCTAGGTTAACTAACGGGCACTTGGACTATGTAGGTTGCCTAGTGAGCACTTGGACTATGTAGGTTCCCAGCGGGCACTTGGACTATGTAGGTTCCCTATCGGGTACTTGGACTGTCTAGCTTAACTAGCGGGCAATTGGACTCTCTAGGTTACCTAGTGGGCACTTGGACTATGTAGTTTACCTAGCAGGCACTTGGAGTATGTAGGTTAACTAGCGGGTACTTGGACTATCTAGGTTACCTAGAAGGCACTTGGACTATGTACGTTCCCTAGCGGGTACTTGGGCTACCTACGTTACCTAGCGTGCACTTGGACTATGTAGGTTAACGGACGAGCACTTGGACTATGTAGGTAACATAATGGTCACTTGGACTGCCTAGGTTACCTAGCGGGGACTTGGACTATGTAGGTTAACTAGCGGGCACTTTGACTATGTAGGATCCCTATCGGACATTTGTACTACTTAGGTTAATTAGCGGGCACTTTGACTATCTAGGTTAACTAGCGGGAACTTGGACTATCAAGGTCAACTAGCGGGCCCTTGTACTATGTAGGTTAAGTAGCGGGCACTTGGACTATCTAGGTTAACTAGCGGACCTTGGACTATGTAGGTTAACTAGCGGGCACTTGGACTATGTACGTCCCCTAGTGGGCCCTTGGACTATCTAGGTTAACGAACGGGCACTTGGACTATGTAGGTTAACTAGCGGGCACTTTGACTATGTAGGATCCCTATCGGACATTTGTACTACTTAGGTTAATTAGCGGGCACTTTGACTATCTAGTTTACCTAGCGTGCACTTAGACTATCTAGGTTAACCAACGGACACTTGGACTATGTAGGTTAACTAGCGGACACTTCGACTATCTAGGTTAGCTAACGGGCAATTGGACTATCTAGGTTAAATAACGGGCACTTGGACTATGTAGGTTCCCAAGAGAGCACTTGGACTATTTAGGTTACCTAGCAGGCACTTTGACTATCTAGGTTAACTAACGGGCACTTGGACTATGTAGGTTCCTTAGCGGGCACTTGGACTATATATGTTCCCTTTGGGCACGAGGAGTATGTAGGTTCCCTAACTGGCACTTGGAATATATAGGTTCCCTATCGGGCACTTGGACTATGTAGGTTCCTCAGCGGACATTTGGACTATGTAGGTACCCTATCGGGGATTGGACTATGTAGGTTAACTAGCAGGACCTTGGACTATCTAGGTTACCTAGCAGGCACTTGGACTATGTAGGGTAACTAGCGGACACTTGGACAATCTAGGTTACCTAGCGGGCACTTGAACTATGTACATACCCTAGGGGGCACTTGGACTATCTAGGTTACCTAGCGGGCACTTGGACTATGTACGTCCCCTAGAGGGCACATGGACTATCTAGGTTAACTAGAGGGCCCTTGGACGATCTAGGTTTACTAGCGGGCACTTGGACTATCTAGGTTAACGAACGGGCACTTGGACTATGTAGGTAACCTAGCGGGCACTTGGACTGTCTAGGTTACCTAGCGGGCACTTTGACTATCTAGGTTAACGAACGGGCACTTGGATATGTAGGTTACGTAGCGGGCACTTGGACTATGTAGGATCCCTATCGGACATTTGTACTACTTAGGTTAATTAGCGGGCACTTTGACTATCTAGGTTAACTAGCGGGAACTTGGACTATCAAGGTCAACTAGCGGGCCCTTGTACTATGTAGGTTAAGTAGCGGGCACTTGGACTATCTAGGTTAACTAGCGGACCTTGGACTATGTAGGTTAACTAGCGGGCACTTGGACTATGTACGTCCCCTAGTGGGCCCTTGGACCATCTAGGTTAACTAACGGGCACTAGGACTATCTAGGTTACCTACCGGGCACGTGGACTATGTAGGTTAACTAGCGGACACTTGCATGATCTAGGTTAACCAGCGGGCCCTTGCACTATGTAGGTTAACTAGCGGGCCCATGGATTATGTAGGTTTACTAGCAGGCACTTGGACTATCTAGGTTAACTAGTGGGCACTTGGACTATGTAGTTTCCCTAGCGGGCATTTGGACTATTTAGGTTACCAAGCGGGAACTTGGACTATGTAAGTTCCCTAGCGGGCACTGGGACTGTCTAGGTTAACTAGCGTGCACTTGGACTATGTAGGTTCCTTAGTGGGCACTTGGACTATCTAGGTTGCCTAGCGGGCACTTGGACTATGTAGGTTAACTAGCGTGCCCTTGGACTATCTAGGTTACGTAGCGGGCACTTTGTACATAGGTTAACTAGCTGGTACTTGGACTATGTAGGTTAAGTAGAGGACACTTGGATTATCTAGGTTAACTAGTGGGCCCTTGGACTATGTAGGTTAAGTAGCAGGCACTTGGACAATCTAGGTTAACTCGCGGGCACTTGGAAGATCTAGGTTAACTAGCAGGCACTTGGACTATCAAAGTTAACAAGTGAGACCTTGGATTTTGTAGGTTAACTAGCGAGCACTTGGACTCTAGTTTACCTAGCGTGCACTTGGACTATCTAGGTTAACCAACGGACACTTGGACTATGTAGGTTAACTAGCGGACACTTCGACTATCTAGGTTAGCTAACGGGCAATTGGACTATCTAGGTTAACTAACGGGCACTTGGACTATGTAGGTTTCCTAGAGAGCACTTGGACTATTTAGGTTACCTAGCAGGCACTTTGACTATCTAGGTTAACTAACGGGCACTTGGACTATGTAGGTTCCCTAGCGGGCACTTGGACTATATAGGTTCCCTATGGGCACGTGGAGTATGTAGGTTCCCTAACTGGCACTTGGAATATATAGGTTCCCTATCGGGCACTTGGACTATGTAGGTTCCTCAGCGGGCACTTGGACTATGTAGGTACCCTATCGGGGATTGGACTATGTAGGTTAACTAGCAGGACCTTGGACTATCTAGGTTACCTAGCGGGCACTTGGACTATGTAGGGTAACTAGCGGACACTTGGACAATCTAGGTTACCTAGCGGGCACTTGAACTATGTACATACCCTAGGGGGCACTTGGACTATCTAGGTTACCTAGCGGGCACTTGGACTATGTACGTCCCCTAGAGGGCACATGGACTATCTAGGTTAACTAGAGGGCCCTTGGACGATCTAGGTTAACTAGCGGGCACTTGGAATATCTAGGTTAACGAACGGGCACTTGGACTATGTAGGTAACCTAGCGGGCACTTGGACTGTCTAGGTTACCTAGCGGGCACTTTGACTATCTAGGTTAACGAACGGGCACTTGGATATGTAGGTTACGTAGCGGGCACTTGGACTATGTAGGATCCCTCTCGGACATTTGTACTACTTAGGTTAATTAGCGGGCACTTTGACTATCTACGTTAACTAGCGGGAACTTGGACTATCAAGGTCAACTAGCGGGCCCTTGTACTATGTAGGTTAAGTAGCGGGCACTTGGACTATCTAGGTTTACTAGCGGGCACTTGGACTATCTAGGTTAACTAGCGGGCACTTGGACTATGTCGTTTTCCTAGCGGGCATTAGGATTACTTAGGTTACCTAGTGGGCACTTGGACTATGTAGGTTACCTAGCGGGCACTTGGAGTATGTAGGTTAACTAGAAGGCACTTGGACTATCAAGATAACCTAGCGGGCCCTTGGATTATGTAGGTTACCAGCGGGCACTTGGACTATCTAGGTTAACGAACGTGCACTTGGACTATGTAGGTAACCTAGCGGGCACTTGGACTGTCTAGATTACCTAGAGGACACTTGGCCTATCTAGGTTAACGAACGGACACTTGGACTATGTAGGTTAACTAGCGGACACTTCGACTATCTAGGTTAGCTAACGGGCAATTGGATTATATAGGTTACCTAGCGGATACTTGGACTATGTAGGTTCCCTAGCGGGCACTTGGACTATTTAGGTTACCTAATAGGCACTTTGACTATCTAGGTTAACTAACAGGAACTTGGACTATGTAGGTTGCTTAGCGAGCACTTGGACTATGTAGGTTCCCTATCGGGTACTTGGACTGTCTAAGTTAACTAGCGGGCAATTGGACTGTCTAGGTTACCTAGTGGGCACTTTGACTATGTAGTTTACTTAGCAGGCACTTGAACTTTGGAGGTTAACTAGCGGGCACTTGGACTGTCTAGGTAACCTAGCGGGCACTTGGACTATCTAGGTTAACGAACGGGCACTTGGACTATGTAGGTAACCTAGCGGGCACTTGGACTGTCTAGGTTACCTAGCGGGCACTTTGACTATCTAGGTTAACGAACGGGCACTTGGATATGTAGGTTACGTAGCGGGCACTTGGACTATGTAGGATCCCTATCGGACATTTGGACTACTTAGGTTAACTAGCGGGCACTTGGACTCTCTAGGTTAACTAGCGGGCACTTGGACTATCTAGGTCAAGTAGCGGGCCCTTGTACTATGTAGGTTAACTAGCGGGCACTTGGACTATATAGGTTAAATAGCGGACCTTGGACTATGTAGGTTAACTTGTGGGCCCTTGGACTATGTAGGTTAACTAGTGGGCACTTGGATTATCTAGGTTTCCTAGCCAGCACTCGGACTATGTACATACCCTAGCGCGCACTTGGACTATCAAGGTTACCTAGCGGCACTTGGACTATGTATGTCCCCTAGTGGGCACTTGGACTATCTAGGTTAACTAACGGGCATTGGACTATGTAGGTTACCTAGAGGGCACTTGGACTATTTACGTCCCCTAGCGGGCACTTGGACTATCTAGGTTACCTAGAGGGCCCTTGGACGATCTAGGTTAACTAGCGGGCACTTGGACTATCTAGGTTAACTAGCGGGCACTTGGACTATCTAGATTAACTAGCGGTCCCTTGGACTATCTAGGTTAACTAGCGGGCACTTGGACTATCTAGGTTAACTAGCGGGCACTTGGACTATCTAGATTAACTAGCGGACCCTTGGACTATCTAGGTTTACTAGCGGGCACTTGGACTATCTAGGTTAACTAGCGGGCACTTGGACTATGTAGTTTTCCTAGCGGGCATTAGGATTACTTAGGTTACCTAGTGGGCACTTGGACTATGTAGGTTACCTAGCGGGCACTTGGACTATGTAGGTTAACTAGAAGGCACTTGGACTATCAAGATTACCTAGCGGGCCCTTGGATTATGTAGGTTACCAGCGGGCACTTGGACTATCTAGGTTAACGAACGTGCACTTGGACTATGTAGGTAACCTAGCGGGCACTTGGACTGTCTAGGTTACCTAGAGGGCACTTGGCCTATCTAGGTTAACGAACGGACACTTGGACTATGTAGGTTAACTAGCGGACACTTCGACTATCTAGGTTAGCTAACGGGCAATTGGACTATCTAGGTTACCCAGCGGACACTTGGACTATGTGGGTTCCCTAGCGGGCACTTGGACTATTTAGTTTACCTAGCAGGCACTTTGACTATCTAGGTTAACTAACAGGCACTTAGACTATGTAGGTTGCCTAGCGAGCACTTGGACTATATAGGTTCCCTAGCGAGCACTTGGACTATGTAGGTTCCCTATCGGGTACTTGGACTGTCTAGGTTAACTAGCGGGCAATTGGACTGTCTAGGTTACCTAGTGGGCACTTGGACTATGTAGTCTACCTAGCAGGCACTTGGACTATGGAGGTTAACTAGCGGGCACTTGGACTGTCTAGGTAACCTAGCGGGCACTTGGACTATCTAGGTTAACGAACGGGCACTTGGACTATGTAGGTAACCTAGCGGGCACTTGGACTGTCTAGGTTACCTAGCGGGCACTTGGACTATCTAGGTTAACGAACGGGCACTTGGATATGTAGGTTACGTAGCGGGCACTTGGACTATGTAGGATCCCTATCGGACATTTGGACTACTTAGGTTAACTAGCGGGCACTTGGACTCTCTAGGTTAACTAGCGGGCACTTGGACTATCTAGGTCAAGTAGCGGGCCCTTGTACTATGTAGGTTAGCTAGCGGGCACTTGGACTATATAGGTTAAATAGCGGACCTTGGACTATGTAGGTTAACTTGCGGGCCCTTGGACTATGTAGGTTAACTAGCGGGCACTTGGATTATCTAGGTTTCCTAGCCAGCACTCGGACTATGTACATACCCTAGCGCGCACTTGGACTATCAAGGTTACCTAGAGGGCACTTGGACTATGTACGTCCCCTAGTGGGCACTTGGACTATCTAGGTTAACTAACGGGCACTTGGACTATGTAGGTTACCTAGCGGGCCCTTGGACTATGTACGTTAACTAGAAGGCGCTTGGACTATCAAGGTTACCTAGCGGGCCCTTGGAATATGTAGATTACCAGCGGGCACTTGGACTATCTAGGTTAATGAACGTGCACTTGGACTATGTAGGTAACCTAGTGGGCACTTGGACTGTCTAGGTTACCTAGTGGGCACTTGGCCTATCTAGGTTAACGAACGGGCACTTGGACTATGTAGGTTAACTAGCGGGCCTTGGACTATCTAGGTTTACTAGCGGGCACTTGTACTATCTAGGTTAACAAGCGGGCACTTGGACTATCTAGGTTACCTAGCAGGCACTTTGTCTATCTAGGTTAACTAACGGGCACTTGGACTATGTAGGTTCCCTAGCGGGCACTTGGACTATAAGGTTCCCTATGGGCACGTGGAGTATGTAGGTTCCCTAACTGGCACTTGGAATATATAGGTTCCCTATCGGGCACTTGGACTATGTAGGTTCCTCAGCGGGCACTTGGACTATGTAGGTTCCCTATCGGGCATTGGACTATGTAGGTTAACTAGCAGGACCTTGGACTATCTAGGTTACCTAGCGAGCACTTGGACTATGTAGGGCAACTAGCGGACACTTGGACAATCTAGGTTACCTAGCGGGCACTTGAACTATGTACATACCCTAGGGGGCACTTGGACTATCTAGGTTACCTAGCGGGCACTGGGACTATGTACGTCCCCTAGCGGGCACTTGGACTATCTAGGTTAACTAGAGGGCCCTTGGACGATCTAGGCTAACTAGCGGGCACTTGGACTAACTAGGTTAACTAGAGGGCACTTGGACTATCTAGATTAACTAGCGGTCCCTTGAACTATCTAGGTTAACTAGCGGGCACTTGGACTATCTAGGTTAACTAGCGAGCACTTGGACTATCTAGATTAACTAGCTGGCCCTTGTACTATCTAGGTTTACTAGCGGGCACTTGGACTATCTAGGTTAACTAGCGGGCACTTGGACTATGTAGTTTTCCTAGCGGGCATTAGGATTACTTAGGTTACCTAGTGGGCACTTGGACTATGTAGGTTACCTAGCGGGCACTTGGACTATGTAGGTTAACTAGAAGGCACTTGGACTATCAAGATTACCTAGCGGGCCCTTGGATTATGTAGGTTACCAGCGGGCACTTGGACTATCTAGGTTAACGAACGTGCACTTGGACTATGTAGGTAACCTAGCAGGCACTTGGACTGTCTAGGTTACCTAGAGGGCACTTGGCCTATCTAGGTTAACGAACGGACACTTGGACTATGTAGGTTAACTAGCGTACACTTCGACTATCTAGGTAAGCTAACGGGCAATTTGACTATCTAGGTTACCTAGCTGACACTTGGCCTATGTAGGTTCCCTAGCGGGCACTTGGACTATTTAGGTTACCTAGCAGGCACTTTGACTATCTAGGTTAACTAACAGGCACTTAGACTATGTAGGTTGCCTAGCGAGCACTTGGACTATGGAGGTTCCCTATCGGGTACTTGGACTGTCTAGGTTAACTAGCGGGCAATTGGACTGTCTAGGTTACCTAGTGGGCACTTGGACTATGTAGTTTACCTAGCAGGCACTTGGACTATGGAGGTTAACTAGCGGGCACTTGGACTGTCTAGGTAACCTAGAGGGCACTTGGACTATCTAGGTTAACGAACGGGCACTTGGACTATGTAGGTAACCAAGCGGGCACTTGGACTGTCTTGGTTACCTAGCGGGCACTTTGACTATCTAGGTTAACGAACGGGCACTTGGATATGTAGGTTACGTAGCGGGCACTTGGACTATGTAGGATCCCTATCGGACATTTGGACTACTTAGGTTAACTAGCGGGCACTTGGACTCTCTAGGTTAACTAGCGGGCACTTGGACTATCTAGGTCAAGTAGCGGGCCCTTGTACTATGTAGGTTAACTAGCGGGCACTTGGACTATATAGGTTAAATAGCGGACCTTGGACTATGTAGGTTAACTTGCGGGCCCTTGGACTATGTAGGTTAACTAGTGGGCACTTGGATTATCTAGGTTTCCTAGCCAGCACTCGGACTATGTACATACCCTAGCGCGCACTTGGACTATCAAGGTTACCTAGTGGCACTTGGACTATGTACGTCCCCTAGTGGGCACTTGGACTATCTAGGTTAACTAACGGGCATTGGACTATGTAGGTTACCTAGAGGGCACTTGGACTATGCACGTCCCCTAGCGGGCACTTGGACTATCTAGGTTAACTAGAGGGCCCTTGGACGATCTAGGTTAACTAGCGGGCACTTGGACTATCTAGGTTAACTAGCGGGCACTTGGACTATCTAGATTAACTAGCGGTCCCTTGGACTATCTAGGTTAACTAGCGGGCACTTGGACTATCTAGGTTAACTAGCGGGCACTTGGACTATCTAGATTAACTAGCGGACCCTTGGACTATCTAGGTTTACTAGCGGGCACTTGGACTATCTAGGTTAACTAGCGGGCACATGGACTATGTAGTTTTCCTTGCGGGCATTAAGATTACTTAGGTTACCTAGTGGGCACTTGGACTATGTAGGTTACCTAGCGGGCACTTGGACTATGTAGGTTAACTGGAAGGCACTTGGACTATCAAGATTACCTAGCGGGCCCTTGGATTATGTAGGTTATCAGCGGGCACTTGGACTATCTAGGTTAACGAACGTGCACTTGGACTATGTAGGTAACCTAGCGGGCACTTGGACTGTCTAGGTTACCTAGAGGGCACTTGGCCTATCTAGGTTAACGAACGGACACTTGGACTATGTAGGTTAACTAGCGGACACTTCGACTATCTAGGTTAGCTAACGGGCAATTGGACTATCTAGGTTACCCAGCGGACACTTGGACTATGTGGGTTCCCTAGCGGGCACTTGGACTATGTAGTTTACCTAGCAGGCACTTTGACTATCTAGGTTAACTAACAGGCACTTAGACTATGTAGGTTGCCTAGCGAGCACTTGGACTATATAGGTTCCCTAGCGAGCACTTGGACTATGTAGGTTCCCTATCGGGTACTTGGACTGTCTAGGTTAACTAGCGGGCGATTGGACTGTCTAGGTTACCTAGTGGGCACTTGGACTATGTAGTTTACCTAGCAGGCACTTGGACTATGGAGGTTAACTAGCGGGCACTTGGACTGTCTAGGTAACCTAGCGGGCACTTGGACTATCTAGGTTAACGAACGGGCACTTGGACTATGTAGGTAACCTAGCGGGCACTTGGACTGTCTAGGTTACCTAGCGGGCACTTTGACTATCTAGGTTAACGAACGGGCACTTGGATATGTAGGTTACGTAGCGGGCACTTGGACTATGTAGGATCCCTATCGGACATTTGGACTACTTAGGTTAACTAGCGGGCACTTGGACTCTCTAGGTTAACTAGCGGGCACTTGGACTATCTAGGTCAAGTAGCGGGCCCTTGTACTATGTAGGTTAACTAGCGGGCACTTGGACTATATAGGTTAAATAGCGGACCTTGGACTATGTAGGTTAACTTGCGGGCCCTTGTACTATGTAGGTTAACTAGCGGGCACTTGGATTATCTAGGTTTCCTAACCAGCACTCGGACTATGTACATACCCTAGCGCGCACTTGGACTATCAAGGTTACCTAGCGGGCACTTGGACTATGTACGTCCCCTAGTGGGGACTTGGACTATCTAGGTTAACTAGCGGGCACTTGGACTATGTAGGTTAACTAGAAGGCGCTTGGACTATCAAGGTTACCTAGCGGGCCCTTGGAATATGTAGATTACCAGCAGGCACTTGGACTATCTAGGTTAATGAACGTGCACTTGGACTATGTAGGTAACCTAGTGGGCACTTGGACTGTCTAGGTTACCTAGTGGGCACTTGGCCTATCTAGGTTAACGAACGGGCACTTGGACTATGTAGGTTAACTAGCGGGCCTTGGACTATCTAGGTTTACTAGCGGGCACTTGTACTATCTAGGTTAACAAGCGGGCACTTGGACTATCTAGGTTAACTAGCGGGCATTTGGATTATGTAGGTTAACTAGCGGACCCTTCGACTATCTAGGTTAGCTAATGGGCAATTGGACTATCTAGGTTACCTAGTGGGCACTTCGACTATGTAGGTTCCCTAGCGGGCACTTGGACTATTTAGGTTACCTAGCAGGCACTTTGACTATCTAGGTTCACTAACGGGCACTTGGACTATGTAGGTTGCTTAGCGAGCACTTGGACTATGTAGATTCCCTAGGGGGCACTTGGACTATGTATTTCCCCAAGCGGGCACTAGGACAATCTAGGTTAACTATTGGGCCCTTGGACTATGTAGGTTAACTATCGGGCACTTTGATTATCTAGGTTAACCAGCGGGCACTTGGACGATCTAGGTTAACTAGCGGGCACTTGGACTATCTAGGTTAAATAGTGGGCACTTGGACTATCTAGATTAACTAGCGGGCCCTTGGACTATCTACGTTAACTAGCGGGCACTTGGACTATCTAGGTTAACTAGCGGGCACTGGACTATGTAGATTAACTAGCGGGCCCTTGGACTATCTAGGTTTACTAGCGGGCAGTTGGACTATCTAGGTTAACAAGCGGGCACTTGGACTATCTAGGTTAACTAGCGGGCATTTGGATTATTTAGGTTACATAGTGGGCACTTGGACTATGTATGTTACCTAGCGCGCACTTGGACTATGTAGGTTAACTAGAAGGCACTTGGACTATCAAGGTTACCTAGCGGGCACTTGGACTGTCTAGGTTACCTAGCGGGCACTTGGACTATGTAGTTTTCCTAGCGGGCATTAGGATTACTTAGGTTACCTAGTGGGCACTTGGACTATGTAGGTTACCTAGCGGGCACTTGGACTATGTAGGTTAACTAGAAGGCACTTGGACTATCAAGATTACCTAGCGGGCCCTTGGATTATGTAGGTTGCCAGCGGGCACTTGGACTATCTAGGTTAACGAACGTGCACTTGGACTATGTAGGTAACCTAGCGGGCACTTGAACTGTCTAGGTTACCTAGAGGGCACTTGGCCTATCTGGGTTAACGAACGGACACTTGGACTATGTAGGTTAACTAGAGGACACTTCGACTATCTAGGTTAGCTAACGGGCAATTGGACTATCTAGGTTACCTAGCGGACACTTGGACTATGTAGGTTCCCTAGCGGGCACTTGGACTATTTAGGTTACCTAGCAGGCACTTTGACTATCTAGGTCAACTAACAGGCACTTGGACTATGTAGGTTGCCGAGCGAGCACTTGGACTATATAGGTTCCCTAGCGAGCACTTGGACTATGTAGGTTCCCTATCGGGTACTTGGACTGTCTAGGTTAACTAGCGGGCAATTGGACTGTCTAGGTTACCTAGTGGGCACTTGGACTATGTAGTTTACCTAGCAGGCATTTGGACTATGGAGGTTAACTAGCGGGCACTTGGACTGTCTAGGTAACCTAGCGGGCACTTGGACTATCTAGGTTAACGAACGGGCACTTGGACTATGTAGGTAACCTAGCGGGCAGTTGGACTGTCTAGGTTATCTAGCGGGCACTTGGACTATCTAGGTTAACGAACGGGCACTTGGATATGTAGGTTACGTAGCGGACACTTGGACTATGTAGGATCCCTATCGGACATTTGGACTACTTAGGTTAACTAGCGGGCACTTGGACTATCTAGGTTAACTAGCGGGCACTTGGACTATCTAGGTCAAGTAGCGGGCCCTTGTACTATGTAGGTTAACTAGCGGGCACTTGGACTATATAGGTTAAATAGCGGACCTTGACTATGTAGGTTAACTTGCGGGCCCTTGGACTATGTAGGTTAACTAGTGAGCACTTGGATTATCTAGGTTTCCTAGCCAGCACTCGGACTATGTACATACCCTAGCGCGCACTTGGACTATCAAGGTTACCTAGCGGGCACTTGGACTATGTACGTCCCCCAGTGGGCACTTGGACTATCTAGGTTAACTAACGGGCATTGGACTATGTAGGTTACCTAGAGGGCACTTGGACTATGTACGTCCCCTAGCGGGCACTTGGACTATCTAGGTTAACTAGAGGGCCCTTGGACGATCTAGGTTAACTAGCGGGCACTTGGACTATCTAGGTTAACTAGCGGGCACTTGGACTATCTAGATTAAATAGCGGTCCCTTGGACTATCTAGGTTAACTAGCAGGCACTTGGACTATCTAGGTTAACTAGCGGGCACTTGGACTATCTAGATTAACTAGCGGGCCCGTGGACTATCTAGGTTTACTAGCGGGCACTTGGACTATCTAGGTTAACTAGCGGGCACTTGGACTATGTAGTTTTCCTAGCGGGCATTAGGATTACTTAGGTTACCTAGTGGGCACTTGGACTATGTAGGTTACCTAGCGGGCACTTGGACTATGTAGGTTAACTGGAAGGCACTTGGACTATCAAGATTACCTAGCGGGCCCTTGGATTATGTAGGTTACCAGCGGGCACTTGGACTATCTAGGTTAACGAACGTGCACTTGGACTATGTAGGTAACCTAGCGGGCACTTGGACTGTCTAGGTTACCTAGAGGGCACTTGGCCTATCTAGGTTAACGAACGGACACTTGGACTATGTAGGTTAACTAGCGGGCATTTGGATTATTTAGGTTACATAGTGGGCACTTGGACTATGTATGTTACCTAGCGGGCACTTGGACTATGTAGGTTAACTAGAAGGCACTTGGACTATCAAGGTTACCTAGCGGGCACTTGGACTGTCTAGGTTACCTAGCGGGCACTTGGACTATGTAGTTTTCCTAGCGGGCATTAGGATTACTTAGGTTACCTAGCGGGCACTTGGACTATGTAGGTTACCAAGCGGGCACTTGGACTATATAGGTTAACTAGAAGGCACTTGGAGTATCAAGATTACCTAGCGGGCCCTTGGATTATGTAGGTTGCCAGCGGGCACTTGGACTATCTAGGTTAACGAACGTGCACTTGGACTATGTAGGTAACCTAGCGGGCACTTGGACTGTCTAGGTTACCTAGAGGGCACTTGGCCTATCTAGGTTAACGAACGGACACTTGGACTATGTAGGTTAACTAGCGGACACTTCGACTATCTAGGTTAGCTAACGGGCAATTTGATTATCTAGGTTACCTAGCGGACACTTGGACTATGTAGGTTCCCTAGCGGGCACTTGGACTATTTATGTTACCTAGCAGGCACTTTGACTATCTAGGTTAACTAACAGGCACTTGGATTATATAGGTTCCCTAGCGAGCACTTGGACTATGTAGGTTCCCTATCGGGTACTTGGACTGTCTAGGTTAACTAGCGGGCAATTGGACTGTCTAGGTTACCTAGTGGGCACTTGGACTATGTAGTTTACCTAGCAGGCACTTGGACTATGGAGGTTAACTAGCGGGCACTTGGACTGTCTAGGTAACCTAGCGGGCACTTGGACTATCTAGGTTAACGAACGGGCACTTGGACTATGTAGGTAACCTAGCGGGCACTTGAACTGTCTAGGTTACCTAGCGGGCACTTGGACTATCTAGGTTAACGAACGGGCACTTGGATATGTAGGTTACGTAGCGGGCACTTGGACTCTGTAGGATCCCTATCGGACATTTGGACTACTTAGGTTAACTAGCGGGCACTTGGACTATCTAGGTTAACTAGCGGGCACTTGGACTATCTAGGTCAAGTAGCGGGCCCTTGTATTATGTAGGTTAACTAGCGGGCACTTGGACTATATAGGTTAAATAGCGGACCTTGGACTATGTAGGTTAACTTGCGGGCCCTTGGACTATGTAGGTTAACTAGTGGGCACTTGGATTATCTAGGTTTCCTAGCCAGCACTCGGACTATGTACATACCCTAGCGCGCACTTGGACTATCAAGGTTACCTAGCGGGCACTTGGACTATGTACGTCCCCTAGTGGGCACTTGGACTATCTAGGTTAACTAACGGGCATTGGACTATGTAGGTTACCTAGAGGGCACTTGGACTATGTACGTCCCCTAGCGGGCACTTGGTCTATCTAGGTTAACTAGAGGGCCCTTGGACGATCTAAGTTAACTAGCGGGCACTTGGACTATCTAGGTTAACTAGCGGGCACTTGGACTATCTAGGTTAACTAGCGGGCACTTGGACTATCTAGATTAACTAGCGGGCCCTTGGACTATCTAGGTTTACTAGCGGGCACTTGGACTATCTAGGTTAACTAGCGGGCACTTGGACTATGTAGTTTTCCTAGCGGGCATTAGGATTACTTAGGTTACCTAGTGGGCACTTGGACTATGTAGGTTACCTAGCGGGCACTTGGACTATGTAGGTTAACTAGAAGGCACATGGACTATCAAGATTACCTAGCGGGCCCGTGGATTATGTAGGTTACCAGCGGGCACTTGGACTATCTAGGTTAACGAACGTGCACTTGGACTATGTAGGTAACCTAGCGGGCACTTGGACTGTCTAGGTTACCTAGAGGGCACTTGGCCTATCTAGGTTAACGAACGGACACTTGGACTATGTAGGTTAACTAGCAGACACTTCGACTATCTAGGATAGCTAACGGGCAATTGGACTATCTAGGTTACCCAGCGGACACTTGGACTATGTGGGTTCCCTAGCGGGCACTTGGACTATGTAGTTTACCTAGCAGGCACTTTGACTATCTAGGTTAACTAACAGGCACTTAGACTATGTAGGTTGCCTAGCGAGCACTTGGATTATATAGGTTCCCTAGCGAGCACTTGGACTATGTAGGTTCCCTATCAGGTACTTGGACTGTCTAGGTTAACTAGCGGGCAATTGGACTGTCTAGGTTACCTAGTGGGCACTTGGACTATGTAGTTTACCTAGCAGGCACTTGGACTATGGAGGTTAACTAGCGGGCACTTGGACTGTCTAGGTAACCTAGCGGGCACTTGGACTATCTAGGTTAACGAACGGGCACTTGGACTATGTAGGTAACCTAGCGGGCACTTGGACTGTCTAGGTTACCTAGCGGGCACTTTTACTATCTAGGTTAACGAACGGGCACTTGGATATGTAGGTTACGTAGCAGGCACTTGGACTCTGTAGGATCCCTATCGGACATTTGGACTACTTAGGTTAACTAGCGGGCTCTTGGACTCTCTAGGTTAACTAGCAGGCACTTGGACTATCTAGGTCAAGTAGCGGGCCCTTGTACTATGTAGGTTAACTAGCGGGCACTTGGAGTATATAGGTTAAATAGCGGACCTTGGACTATGTAGGATAACTTGCGGGCCCTTGGACTATGTAGGTTAACTAGCGGGCACTTGGATTATCTAGGTTTCCTAGCCAGCACTCGGACTATGTACATACCCTAGCGCGCACTTGGACTATCAAGGTTACCTAGCGGGCACATGGACTATGTACGTCCCCTAGTGGGCACTTGGACTATCTAGGTTAACTAACGGGCACTTGGACTATGTAGGTTACCTAGCGGGCACTTGGACTATGTAGGTTAACTAGAAGGCGCTTGGACTATCAAGGTTACCTAGCGGGCCCTTGGACTATGTAGATTACCAGCAGGCACTTGGAGTATCTAGGTTAATGAACGTGCACTTGGACTATGTAGGTAACCTAGTGGCACTTGGACTGTCTAGGTTACCTAGTGGGCACTTGGCCTATCTTGGTTAACGAACGGGCACTTGGACTATGTAGGTTAACTAGCGGCCCTTGGACTATCTAGGTTTACTAGCGGGCACTTGTACTATCTAGGTTAACAAGCGGGCACTTGGACTATCTAGGTTAACTAGCGGGCATTTGGATTATGTAGGTTAACTAGCGGACACTTCGACTATCTAGGTTAGCTAACGGGCAACTGGACTATCTAGGTTACCTAGTGGGCACTTCGACTATGTAGGTTCCCTAGCGGGCACTTGGACTATTTAGGTTACCTAGCAGGCACTTTGACTATCTAGGTTAACTAAGGGGCACTTGGACTATGTAGGTTGCTTAGCGAGCACTTGGACTATGTAGATTCCCTAGGGGACACTTGGACTATGTATGTCCCCAAGCGGGCACTAGGACAATCTAGGTTAACTATTGGGCCCTTGGACTCTGTAGGTAAACTATCGGGCACTTGGATTATCTAGGTTAACCAGCGGGCTCTTGGACGATCTAGGTTAACTAGCGGGCACTTGGACTATCTAGGTTAACTAGTGGGCACTTGGACTATCTAGATTAACTAGCGGGCCCTTGGACTATCTAGGTTAACTAGCGGGCACTTGGACTATCTAGGTTAACTAGCGGGCACTGGACTATGTAGATTAACTAGCGGGCCCTTGGACTATCTAGGTTTACTAGCGGGCACTTGGACTATCTAGGTTAACAAGCGGGCACTTGGACTATCTAGGTTACCTAGTGGGCATTTGGATTATTTAGGTTACATAGTGGGCACTTGGACTATGTATGTTACCTAGCGGGCACTTGGACTATGTAGGTTAACTAGAAGGCACTTGGACTATCAAGGTTACCTAGCGTGCACTTGGACTGTCTAGGTTACCTAGCGGGCACTTGGAGTATGTAGGTTAACTAGAAGGCACTTGGACTATCAAGATAACCTAGCGGGCCCTTGGATTATGTAGGTTACCAGCGGGCACTTGGACTATCTAGGTTAACGAACGTGCACTTGGACTATGTAGGTAACCTAGCGGGCACTTGGACTGTCTAGGTTACCTAGAGGACACTTGGCCTATCTAGGTTAACGAACGGACACTTGGACTATGTAGGTTAACTAGCGGACACTTCGACTATCTAGGTTAGCTAACGGGCAATTGGATTATATAGGTTACCTAGCGGATACTTGGACTATGTAGGTTCCCTAGCGGGCACTTGGACTATTTAGGTTACCTAATAGGCACTTTGACTATCTAGGTTAACTAACAGGAACTTGGACTATGTAGGTTGCTTAGCGAGCACTTGGACTATGTAGGTTCCCTATCGGGTACTTGGACTGTCTAAGTTAACTAGCGGGCAATTGGACTGTCTAGGTTACCTAGTGGGCACTTTGACTATGTAGTTTACTTAGCAGGCACTTGAACTTTGGAGGTTAACTAGCGGGCACTTGGACTGTCTAGGTAACCTAGCGGGCACTTGGACTATCTAGGTTAACGAACGGGTACTTGGACTATGTAGGTAACCTAGCGGGCACTTGGACTGTCTAGGTTACCTAGCGGGCACTTTGACTATCTAGGTTAACGAACGGGCACTTGGATATGTAGGTTACGTAGCGGGCACTTGGACTATGTAGGATCCCTATCGGACATTTGGACTACTTAGGTTAACTAGCGGGCACTTGGACTCTCTAGGTTAACTAGCGGGCACTTGGACTATCTAGGTCAAGTAGCGGGCCCTTGTACTATGTAGGTTAACTAGCGGGCACTTGGACTATATAGGTTAAATAGCGGACCTTGGACTATGTAGGTTAACTTGTGGGCCCTTGGACTATGTAGGTTAACTAGTGGGCACTTGGATTATCTAGGTTTCCTAGCCAGCACTCGGACTATGTACATACCCTAGCGCGCACTTGGACTATCAAGGTTACCTAGCGGCACTTGGACTATGTATGTCCCCTAGTGGGCACTTGGACTATCTAGGTTAACTAACGGGCATTGGACTATGTAGGTTACCTAGAGGGCACTTGGACTATTTACGTCCCCTAGCGGGCACTTGGACTATCTAGGTTACCTAGAGGGCCCTTGGACGATCTAGGTTAACTAGCGGGCACTTGGACTATCTAGGTTAACTAGCGGGCACTTGGACTATCTAGATTAACTAGCGGTCCCTTGGACTATCTAGGTTAACTAGCGGGCACTTGGACTATCTAGGTTAACTAGCGGGCACTTGGACTATCTAGATTAACTAGCGGACCCTTGGACTATCTAGGTTTACTAGCGGGCACTTGGACTATCTAGGTTAACTAGCGGGCACTTGGACTATGTAGTTTTCCTAGCGGGCATTAGGATTACTTAGGTTACCTAGTGGGCACTTGGACTATGTAGGTTACCTAGCGGGCACTTGGACTATGTAGGTTAACTAGAAGGCACTTGGACTATCAAGATTACCTAGCGGGCCCTTGGATTATGTAGGTTACCAGCGGGCACTTGGACTATCTAGGTTAACGAACGTGCACTTGGACTATGTAGGTAACCTAGCGGGCACTTGGACTGTCTAGGTTACCTAGAGGGCACTTGGCCTATCTAGGTTAACGAACGGACACTTGGACTATGTAGGTTAACTAGCGGACACTTCGACTATCTAGGTTAGCTAACGGGCAATTGGACTATCTAGGTTACCCAGCGGACACTTGGACTATGTGGGTTCCCTAGCGGGCACTTGGACTATTTAGTTTACCTAGCAGGCACTTTGACTATCTAGGTTAACTAACAGGCACTTAGACTATGTAGGTTGCCTAGCGAGCACTTGGACTATATAGGTTCCCTAGCTAGCACTTGGACTATGTAGGTTCCCTATCGGGTACTTGGACTGTCTAGGTTAACTAGCGGGCAATTGGACTGTCTAGGTTACCTAGTGGGCACTTGGACTATGTAGTCTACCTAGCAGGCACTTGGACTATGGAGGTTAACTAGCGGGCACTTGGACTGTCTAGGTAACCTAGCGGGCACTTGGACTATCTAGGTTAACGAACGGGCACTTGGACTATGTAGGTAACCTAGCGGGCACTTGGACTGTCTAGGTTACCTAGCGGGCACTTGGACTATCTAGGTTAACGAACGGGCACTTGGATATGTAGGTTACGTAGCGGGCACTTGGACTATGTAGGATCCCTATCGGACATTTGGACTACTTAGGTTAACTAGCGGGCACTTGGACTCTCTAGGTTAACTAGCGGGCACTTGGACTATCTAGGTCAAGTAGCGGGCCCTTGTACTATGTAGGTTAGCTAGCGGGCACTTGGACTATATAGGTTAAATAGCGGACCTTGGACTATGTAGGTTAACTTGCGGGCCCTTGGACTATGTAGGTTAACTAGCGGGCACTTGGATTATCTAGGTTTCCTAGCCAGCACTCGGACTATGTACATACCCTAGCGCGCACTTGGACTATCAAGGTTACCTAGAGGGCACTTGGACTATGTACGTCCCCTAGTGGGCACTTGGACTATCTAGGTTAACTAACGGGCACTTGGACTATGTAGGTTACCTAGCGGGCCCTTGGACTATGTACGTTAACTAGAAGGCGCTTGGACTATCAAGGTTACCTAGCGGGCCCTTGGAATATGTAGATTACCAGCGGGCACTTGGACTATCTAGGTTAATGAACGTGCACTTGGACTATGTAGGTAACCTAGTGGGCACTTGGACTGTCTAGGTTACCTAGTGGGCACTTGGCCTATCTAGGTTAACGAACGGGCACTTGGACTATGTAGGTTAACTAGCGGGCCTTGGACTATCTAGGTTTACTAGCGGGCACTTGTACTATCTAGGTTAACAAGCGGGCACTTGGACTATCTAGGTTACCTAGCAGGCACTTTGTCTATCTAGGTTAACTAACGGGCACTTGGACTATGTAGGTTCCCTAGCGGGCACTTGGACTATAAGGTTCCCTATGGGCACGTGGAGTATGTAGGTTCCCTAACTGGCACTTGGAATATATAGGTTCCCTATCGGGCACTTGGACTATGTAGGTTCCTCAGCGGGCACTTGGACTATGTAGGTTCCCTATCGGGCATTGGACTATGTAGGTTAACTAGCAGGACCTTGGACTATCTAGGTTACCTAGCGAGCACTTGGACTATGTAGGGCAACTAGCGGACACTTGGACAATCTAGGTTACCTAGCGGGCACTTGAACTATGTACATACCCTAGGGGGCACTTGGACTATCTAGGTTACCTAGCGGGCACTGGGACTATGTACGTCCCCTAGCGGGCACTTGGACTATCTAGGTTAACTAGAGGGCCCTTGGACGATCTAGGCTAACTAGCGGGCACTTGGACTAACTAGGTTAACTAGAGGGCACTTGGACTATCTAGATTAACTAGCGGTCCCTTGAACTATCTAGGTTAACTAGCGGGCACTTGGACTATCTAGGTTAACTAGCGAGCACTTGGACTATCTAGATTAACTAGCTGGCCCTTGTACTATCTAGGTTTACTAGCGGGCACTTGGACTATCTAGGTTAACTAGCGGGCACTTGGACTATGTAGTTTTCCTAGCGGGCATTAGGATTACTTAGGTTACCTAGTGGGCACTTGGACTATGTAGGTTACCTAGCAGGCACTTGGACTATGTAGGTTAACTAGAAGGCACTTGGACTATCAAGATTACCTAGCGGGCCCTTGGATTATGTAGGTTACCAGCGGGCACTTGGACTATCTAGGTTAACGAACGTGCACTTGGACTATGTAGGTAACCTAGCAGGCACTTGGACTGTCTAGGTTACCTAGAGGGCACTTGGCCTATCTAGGTTAACGAACGGACACTTGGACTATGTAGGTTAACTAGCGTACACTTCGACTATCTAGGTAAGCTAACGGGCAATTTGACTATCTAGGTTACCTAGCTGACACTTGGCCTATGTAGGTTCCCTAGCGGGCACTTGGACTATTTAGGTTACCTAGCAGGCACTTTGACTATCTAGGTTAACTAACAGGCACTTAGACTATGTAGGTTGCCTAGCGAGCACTTGGACTATGGAGGTTCCCTATCGGGTACTTGGACTGTCTAGGTTAACTAGCGGGCAATTGGACTGTCTAGGTTACCTAGTGGGCACTTGGACTATGTAGTTTACCTAGCAGGCACTTGGACTATGGAGGTTAACTAGCGGGCACTTGGACTGTCTAGGTAACCTAGCGGGCACTTGGACTATCTAGGTTAACGAACGGGCACTTGGACTATGTAGGTAACCAAGCGGGCACTTGGACTGTCTTGGTTACCTAGCGGGCACTTTGACTATCTAGGTTAACGAACGGGCACTTGGATATGTAGGTTACGTAGCGGGCACTTGGACTATGTAGGATCCCTATCGGACATTTGGACTACTTAGGTTAACTAGCGGGCACTTGGACTCTCTAGGTTAACTAGCGGGCACTTGGACTATCTAGGTCAAGTAGCGGGCCCTTGTACTATGTAGGTTAACTAGCGGGCACTTGGACTATATAGGTTAAATAGCGGACCTTGGACTATGTAGGTTAACTTGCGGGCCCTTGGACTATGTAGGTTAACTAGTGGGCACTTGGATTATCTAGGTTTCCTAGCCAGCACTCGGACTATGTACATACCCTAGCGCGCACTTGGACTATCAAGGTTACCTAGTGGCACTTGGACTATGTACGTCCCCTAGTGGGCACTTGGACTATCTAGGTTAACTAACGGGCATTGGACTATGTAGGTTACCTAGAGGGCACTTGGACTATGCACGTCCCCTAGCGGGCACTTGGACTATCTAGGTTAACTAGAGGGCCCTTGGACGATCTAGGTTAACTAGCGGGCACTTGGACTATCTAGGTTAACTAGCGGGCACTTGGACTATCTAGATTAACTAGCGGTCCCTTGGACTATCTAGGTTAACTAGCGGGCACTTGGACTATCTAGGTTAACTAGCGGGCACTTGGACTATCTAGATTAACTAGCGGACCCTTGGACTATCTAGGTTTACTAGCGGGCACTTGGACTATCTAGGTTAACTAGGGGGCACATGGACTATGTAGTTTTCCTTGCGGGCATTAAGATTACTTAGGTTACCTAGTGGGCACTTGGACTATGTAGGTTACCTAGCGGGCACTTGGACTATGTAGGTTAACTGGAAGGCACTTGGACTATCAAGATTACCTAGCGGGCCCTTGGATTATGTAGGTTATCAGCGGGCACTTGGACTATCTAGGTTAACGAACGTGCACTTGGACTATGTAGGTAACCTAGCGGGCACTTGGACTGTCTAGGTTACCTAGAGGGCACTTGGCCTATCTAGGTTAACGAACGGACACTTGGACTATGTAGGTTAACTAGCGGACACTTCGACTATCTAGGTTAGCTAACGGGCAATTGGACTATCTAGGTTACCCAGCGGACACTTGGACTATGTGGGTTCCCTAGCGGGCACTTGGACTATGTAGTTTACCTAGCAGGCACTTTGACTATCTAGGTTAACTAACAGGCACTTAGACTATGTAGGTTGCCTAGCGAGCACTTGGACTATATAGGTTCCCTAGCGAGCACTTGGACTATGTAGGTTCCCTATCGGGTACTTGGACTGTCTAGGTTAACTAGCGGGCGATTGGACTGTCTAGGTTACCTAGTGGGCACTTGGACTATGTAGTTTACCTAGCAGGCACTTGGACTATGGAGGTTAACTAGCGGGCACTTGGACTGTCTAGGTAACCTAGCGGGCACTTGGACTATCTAGGTTAACGAACGGGCACTTGGACTATGTAGGTAACCTAGCGGGCACTTGGACTGTCTAGGTTACCTAGCGGGCACTTTGACTATCTAGGTTAACGAACGGGCACTTGGATATGTAGGTTACGTAGCGGGCACTTGGACTATGTAGGATCCCTATCGGACATTTGGACTACTTAGGTTAACTAGCGGGCACTTGGACTCTCTAGGTTAACTAGCGGGCACTTGGACTATCTAGGTCAAGTAGCGGGCCCTTGTACTATGTAGGTTAACTAGCGGGCACTTGGACTATATAGGTTAAATAGCGGACCTTGGACTATGTAGGTTAACTTGCGGGCCCTTGTACTATGTAGGTTAACTAGCGGGCACTTGGATTATCTAGGTTTCCTAACCAGCACTCGGACTATGTACATACCCTAGCGCGCACTTGGACTATCAAGGTTACCTAGCGGGCACTTGGACTATGTACGTCCCCTAGTGGGCACTTGGACTATCTAGGTTAACTAGCGGGCACTTGGACTATGTAGGTTAACTAGAAGGCGCTTGGACTATCAAGGTTACCTAGCGGGCCCTTGGAATATGTAGATTACCAGCGGGCACTTGGACTATCTAGGTTAATGAACGTGCACTTGGACTATGTAGGTAACCTAGTGGGCACTTGGACTGTCTAGGTTACCTAGTGGGCACTTGGCCTATCTAGGTTAACGAACGGGCACTTGGACTATGTAGGTTAACTAGCGGGCCTTGGACTATCTAGGTTTACTAGCGGGCACTTGTACTATCTAGGTTAACAAGCGGGCACTTGGACTATCTAGGTTAACTAGCGGGCATTTGGATTATGTAGGTTAACTAGCGGACCCTTCGACTATCTAGGTTAGCTAATGGGCAATTGGACTATCTAGGTTACCTAGTGGGCACTTCGACTATGTAGGTTCCCTAGCGGGCACTTGGACTATTTAGGTTACCTAGCAGGCACTTTGACTATCTAGGTTCACTAACGGGCACTTGGACTATGTAGGTTGCTTAGCGAGCACTTGGACTATGTAGATTCCCTAGGGGGCACTTGGACTATGTATTTCCCCAAGCGGGCACTAGGACAATCTAGGTTAACTATTGGGCCCTTGGACTATGTAGGTTAACTATCGGGCACTTTGATTATCTAGGTTAACCAGCGGGCACTTGGACGATCTAGGTTAACTAGCGGGCACTTGGACTATCTAGGTTAAATAGTGGGCACTTGGACTATCTAGATTAACTAGCGGGCCCTTGGACTATCTACGTTAACTAGCGGGCACTTGGACTATCTAGGTTAACTAGCGGGCACTGGACTATGTAGATTAACTAGCGGGCCCTTGGACTATCTAGGTTTACTAGCGGGCAGTTGGACTATCTAGGTTAACAAGCGGGCACTTGGACTATCTAGGTTAACTAGCGGGCATTTGGATTATTTAGGTTACATAGTGGGCACTTGGACTATGTATGTTACCTAGCGCGCACTTGGACTATGTAGGTTAACTAGAAGGCACTTGGACTATCAAGGTTACCTAGCGGGCACTTGGACTGTCTAGGTTACCTAGCGGGCACTTGGACTATGTAGTTTTCCTAGCGGGCATTAGGATTACTTAGGTTACCTAGTGGGCACTTGGACTATGTAGGTTACCTAGCGGGCACTTGGACTATGTAGGTTAACTAGAAGGCACTTGGACTATCAAGATTACCTAGCGGGCCCTTGGATTATGTAGGTTGCCAGCGGGCACTTGGACTATCTAGGTTAACGAACGTGCACTTGGACTATGTAGGTAACCTAGCGGGCACTTGAACTGTCTAGGTTACCTAGAGGGCACTTGGCCTATCTGGGTTAACGAACGGACACTTGGACTATGTAGGTTAACTAGAGGACACTTCGACTATCTAGGTTAGCTAACGGGCAATTGGACTATCTAGGTTACCTAGCGGACACTTGGACTATGTAGGTTCCCTAGCGGGCACTTGGACTATTTAGGTTACCTAGCAGGCACTTTGACTATCTAGGTCAACTAACAGGCACTTGGACTATGTAGGTTGCCGAGCGAGCACTTGGACTATATAGGTTCCCTAGCGAGCACTTGGACTATGTAGGTTCCCTATCGGGTACTTGGACTGTCTAGGTTAACTAGCGGGCAATTGGACTGTCTAGGTTACCTAGTGGGCACTTGGACTATGTAGTTTACCTAGCAGGCATTTGGACTATGGAGGTTAACTAGCGGGCACTTGGACTGTCTAGGTAACCTAGCGGGCACTTGGACTATCTAGGTTAACGAACGGGCACTTGGACTATGTAGGTAACCTAGCGGGCAGTTGGACTGTCTAGGTTATCTAGCGGGCACTTGGACTATCTAGGTTAACGAACGGGCACTTGGATATGTAGGTTACGTAGCGGACACTTGGACTATGTAGGATCCCTATCGGACATTTGGACTACTTAGGTTAACTAGCGGGCACTTGGACTATCTAGGTTAACTAGCGGGCACTTGGACTATCTAGGTCAAGTAGCGGGCCCTTGTACTATGTAGGTTAACTAGCGGGCACTTGGACTATATAGGTTAAATAGCGGACCTTGACTATGTAGGTTAACTTGCGGGCCCTTGGACTATGTAGGTTAACTAGTGAGCACTTGGATTATCTAGGTTTCCTAGCCAGCACTCGGACTATGTACATACCCTAGCGCGCACTTGGACTATCAAGGTTACCTAGCGGGCACTTGGACTATGTACGTCCCCCAGTGGGCACTTGGACTATCTAGGTTAACTAACGGGCATTGGACTATGTAGGTTACCTAGAGGGCACTTGGACTATGTACGTCCCCTAGCGGGCACTTGGACTATCTAGGTTAACTAGAGGGCCCTTGGACGATCTAGGTTAACTAGCGGGCACTTGGACTATCTAGGTTAACTAGCGGGCACTTGGACTATCTAGATTAAATAGCGGTCCCTTGGACTATCTAGGTTAACTAGCAGGCACTTGGACTATCTAGGTTAACTAGCGGGCACTTGGACTATCTAGATTAACTAGCGGGCCCGTGGACTATCTAGGTTTACTAGCGGGCACTTGGACTATCTAGGTTAACTAGCGGGCACTTGGACTATGTAGTTTTCCTAGCGGGCATTAGGATTACTTAGGTTACCTAGTGGGCACTTGGACTATGTAGGTTACCTAGCGGGCACTTGGACTATGTAGGTTAACTGGAAGGCACTTGGACTATCAAGATTACCTAGCGGGCCCTTGGATTATGTAGGTTACCAGCGGGCACTTGGACTATCTAGGTTAACGAACGTGCACTTGGACTATGTAGGTAACCTAGCGGGCACTTGGACTGTCTAGGTTACCTAGAGGGCACTTGGCCTATCTAGGTTAACGAACGGACACTTGGACTATGTAGGTTAACTAGCGGGCATTTGGATTATTTAGGTTACATAGTGGGCACTTGGACTATGTATGTTACCTAGCGGGCACTTGGACTATGTAGGTTAACTAGAAGGCACTTGGACTATCAAGGTTACCTAGCGGGCACTTGGACTGTCTAGGTTACCTAGCGGGCACTTGGACTATGTAGTTTTCCTAGCGGGCATTAGGATTACTTAGGTTACCTAGCGGGCACTTGGACTATGTAGGTTACCAAGCGGGCACTTGGACTATATAGGTTAACTAGAAGGCACTTGGAGTATCAAGATTACCTAGCGGGCCCTTGGATTATGTAGGTTGCCAGCGGGCACTTGGACTATCTAGGTTAACGAACGTGCACTTGGACTATGTAGGTAACCTAGCGGGCACTTGGACTGTCTAGGTTACCTAGAGGGCACTTGGCCTATCTAGGTTAACGAACGGACACTTGGACTATGTAGGTTAACTAGCGGACACTTCGACTATCTAGGTTAGCTAACGGGCAATTTGATTATCTAGGTTACCTAGCGGACACTTGGACTATGTAGGTTCCCTAGCGGGCACTTGGACTATTTATGTTACCTAGCAGGCACTTTGACTATCTAGGTTAACTAACAGGCACTTGGATTATATAGGTTCCCTAGCGAGCACTTGGACTATGTAGGTTCCCTATCGGGTACTTGGACTGTCTAGGTTAACTAGCGGGCAATTGGACTGTCTAGGTTACCTAGTGGGCACTTGGACTATGTAGTTTACCTAGCAGGCACTTGGACTATGGAGGTTAACTAGCGGGCACTTGGACTGTCTAGGTAACCTAGCGGGCACTTGGACTATCTAGGTTAACGAACGGGCACTTGGACTATGTAGGTAACCTAGCGGGCACTTGAACTGTCTAGGTTACCTAGCGGGCACTTGGACTATCTAGGTTAACGAACGGGCACTTGGATATGTAGGTTACGTAGCGGGCACTTGGACTCTGTAGGATCCCTATCGGACATTTGGACTACTTAGGTTAACTAGCGGGCACTTGGACTATCTAGGTTAACTAGCGGGCACTTGGACTATCTAGGTGAAGTAGCGGGCCCTTGTATTATGTAGGTTAACTAGCGGGCACTTGGACTATATAGGTTAAATAGCGGACCTTGGACTATGTAGGTTAACTTGCGGGCCCTTGGACTATGTAGGTTAACTAGTGGGCACTTGGATTATCTAGGTTTCCTAGCCAGCACTCGGACTATGTACATACCCTAGCGCGCACTTGGACTATCAAGGTTACCTAGCGGGCACTTGGACTATGTACGTCCCCTAGTGGGCACTTGGACTATCTAGGTTAACTAACGGGCATTGGACTATGTAGGTTACCTAGAGGGCACTTGGACTATGTACGTCCCCTAGCGGGCACTTGGTCTATCTAGGTTAACTAGAGGGCCCTTGGACGATCTAAGTTAACTAGCGGGCAATTGGACTATCTAGGTTAACTAGCGGGCACTTGGACTATCTAGGTTAACTAGCGGGCACTTGGACTATCTAGATTAACTAGCGGGCCCTTGGACTATCTAGGTTTACTAGCGGGCACTTGGACTATCTAGGTTAACTAGCGGGCACTTGGACTATGTAGTTTTCCTAGCGGGCATTAGGATTACTTAGGTTACCTAGTGGGCACTTGGACTATGTAGGTTACCTAGCGGGCACTTGGACTATGTAGGTTAACTAGAAGGCACATGGACTATCAAGATTACCTAGCGGGCCCGTGGATTATGTAGGTTACCAGCGGGCACTTGGACTATCTAGGTTAACGAACGTGCACTTGGACTATGTAGGTAACCTAGCGGGCACTTGGACTGTCTAGGTTACCTAGAGGGCACTTGGCCTATCTAGGTTAACGAACGGACACTTGGACTATGTAGGTTAACTAGCAGACACTTCGACTATCTAGGATAGCTAACGGGCAATTGGACTATCTAGGTTACCCAGCGGACACTTGGACTATGTGGGTTCCCTAGCGGGCACTTGGACTATGTAGTTTACCTAGCAGGCACTTTGACTATCTAGGTTAACTAACAGGCACTTAGACTATGTAGGTTGCCTAGCGAGCACTTGGATTATATAGGTTCCCTAGCGAGCACTTGGACTATGTAGGTTCCCTATCAGGTACTTGGACTGTCTAGGTTAACTAGCGGGCAATTGGACTGTCTAGGTTACCTAGTGGGCACTTGGACTATGTAGTTTACCTAGCAGGCACTTGGACTATGGAGGTTAACTAGCGGGCACTTGGACTGTCTAGGTAACCTAGCGGGCACTTGGACTATCTAGGTTAACGAACGGGCACTTGGACTATGTAGGTAACCTAGCGGGCACTTGGACTGTCTAGGTTACCTAGCGGGCACTTTTACTATCTAGGTTAACGAACGGGCACTTGGATATGTAGGTTACGTAGCAGGCACTTGGACTCTGTAGGATCCCTATCGGACATTTGGACTACTTAGGTTAACTAGCGGGCTCTTGGACTCTCTAGGTTAACTAGCAGGCACTTGGACTATCTAGGTCAAGTAGCGGGCCCTTGTACTATGTAGGTTAACTAGCGGGCACTTGGAGTATATAGGTTAAATAGCGGACCTTGGACTATGTAGGATAACTTGCGGGCCCTTGGACTATGTAGGTTAACTAGCGGGCACTTGGATTATCTAGGTTTCCTAGCCAGCACTCGGACTATGTACATACCCTAGCGCGCACTTGGACTATCAAGGTTACCTAGCGGGCACATGGACTATGTACGTCCCCTAGTGGGCACTTGGACTATCTAGGTTAACTAACGGGCACTTGGACTATGTAGGTTACCTAGCGGGCACTTGGACTATGTAGGTTAACTAGAAGGCGCTTGGACTATCAAGGTTACCTAGCGGGCCCTTGGACTATGTAGATTACCAGCGGGCACTTGGAGTATCTAGGTTAATGAACGTGCACTTGGACTATGTAGGTAACCTAGTGGCACTTGGACTGTCTAGGTTACCTAGTGGGCACTTGGCCTATCTTGGTTAACGAACGGGCACTTGGACTATGTAGGTTAACTAGCGGCCCTTGGACTATCTAGGTTTACTAGCGGGCACTTGTACTATCTAGGTTAACAAGCGGGCACTTGGACTATCTAGGTTAACTAGCGGGCATTTGGATTATGTAGGTTAACTAGCGGACACTTCGACTATCTAGGTTAGCTAACGGGCAATTGGACTATCTAGGTTACCTAGTGGGCACTTCGACTATGTAGGTTCCCTAGCGGGCACTTGGACTATTTAGGTTACCTAGCAGGCACTTTGACTATCTAGGTTAACTAAGGGGCACTTGGACTATGTAGGTTGCTTAGCGAGCACTTGGACTATGTAGATTCCCTAGGGGACACTTGGACTATGTATGTCCCCAAGCGGGCACTAGGACAATCTAGGTTAACTATTGGGCCCTTGGACTCTGTAGGTAAACTATCGGGCACTTGGATTATCTAGGTTAACCAGCGGGCTCTTGGACGATCTAGGTTAACTAGCGGGCACTTGGACTATCTAGGTTAACTAGTGGGCACTTGGACTATCTAGATTAACTAGCGGGCCCTTGGACTATCTAGGTTAACTAGCGGGCACTTGGACTATCTAGGTTAACTAGCGGGCACTGGACTATGTAGATTAACTAGCGGGCCCTTGGACTATCTAGGTTTACTAGCGGGCACTTGGACTATCTAGGTTAACAAGCGGGCACTTGGACTATCTAGGTTACCTAGTGGGCATTTGGATTATTTAGGTTACATAGTGGGCACTTGGACTATGTATGTTACCTAGCGGGCACTTGGACTATGTAGGTTAACTAGAAGGCACTTGGACTATCAAGGTTACCTAGCGTGCACTTGGACTGTCTAGGTTACCTAGCGGGCACTTGGCCTATCTAGGTTAACGAACGGGCACTTGGACTATGTAGGTTAACTAGCGGACACTTCGACTATCTAGGTTAGCTAACGGGCAATTGGACTATCTAGGTTACCTAGCGGGCACTTGGACTATGTAGGTTCCCTAGCGGGCACTTGGACTATTTAGGTTACCTAGAAGGCACTTTGACTATCTAGGTTAACTAACGGGCACTTGGACTATGTAGGTTGACTAGCGAGCACTTGGACTATGTAGGTTCCCAGCGGGCACTTGGACTATGTACGTTCCCTAGCGGGTACTTGGGCTATCTAAGTTACCTAGCGGGCACTTGGACTATGTAGGTTAACGGACGGGCATTTGGACTATGTAGGTAACATAATGGTCACTTGGACTCCCTAGGTTACCTAGCGGGGACTTGGACTATGTAGGTTAACTAGCGGGCACTTTGACTATGTAGGATCCCTATCGGACATTTGTACTACTTAGGTTAATTAGCGGGCACTTTGACTATCTAGGTTAACTAGCGGGAACTTGGACTATCAAGGTCAACTAGCGGGCCCTTGTACTATGTAGGTTAACTAGCGGGCACTTGGACTATCTAGGTTAACTAGCGGACCTTGGACTATGTAGGTTAACTAGCGGGCACTTGGACTATGTACGTCCCCTAGTGGCCCTTGGACCATCTAGGTTAACTAACGGGCACTAGGACTATCTAGGTTACCTACCGGGCACGTGGACTATGTAGGTTAACTAGCGGACACTTGCACGATCTAGGTTAACTAGCGAGCCCTTTCACTATGTAGGTTAACTAGCGGGCCCATGGATTATGTAGGTTTAGTAGCAGGCACTTGGACTATCTTGGTTAACTAGTGGGCACTTGGACTATGTAGTTTCCCTAGCGGGCATTTGGACTATTTAGGTTACCAAGCGGGAACTTGGACTATGTAAGTTCCCTAGCGGGCACTGGGACTGTCTAGGTTAACTAGCGTGCACTTGGACTATGTAGGTTCCTTAGTGGGCACTTGGACTATCTAGGTTGCCTAGCGGGCACTTGGACTATGTAGGTTAACTAGCGTGCCCTTGGACTATCTAGGTTACGTAGCGGGTACTTTGTATATAGGTTAACTTGCTGGTACTTGGACTATGTAGGTTAACTAGAGGACACTTGGATTATCTAGGTAAACTAGTGGGCCCTTGGACTATGTAGGTTAAGTAGCAGGCACTTGGACAATCTAGGTTAACTCTTGGGCACTTGGATTATCTAGGTTAACCAGCGGGCACTTGGACGATCTAGGTTAACTAGCGGGCACTTGGACTATCTAGGTTAACTAGTGGGCACTTGGACTATCTAGATTAACTAGCGGGCCCTTGGACTATCTAGGTTAACTAGCGGGCACTTGGACTATCTAGGTTAACAAGCGGGCACTTGGATTATCTAGGTTAACTAGCGGGCATTTGGATTATTTAGGTTACATAGTGGGCACTTGGACTATGTATGTTACCTAGCGGGCACTTGGACTATGTAGGTTACCTAGAAGGCACTTGGACTATCAAGGTTACCTAGCAGGCACTTGGACTGTGTAGGTTACCTAGCGGGCTCTTGGACTATGTAGGTTCCCTAGCGGGCACTTGGACTTTTTAGGTTACCTAGCAGGCACTTTGACTATCTAGGTTAACTAACGGGCACTTGGACTATGTAGGTTGCCTAGCGAGCACTTGGACTATGTAGGTTCCCAGCGGGCACTTGGACTATGTAGGTTCCCTATCGGGTACTTGGACTGTCTAGCTTAACTAGCGGGCAATTGGACTCTCTAGGTTACCTAGCGTGCACTTGGACTGTCTAGATTACCTAACGGGCACTTGGCCTATCTAGGTTAACGAACAGGCACTTGGACTATGTAGGTTAACTAGCGGACACTTCGACTATCTAGGTTAGCTAACGGGCAATTGGACTATCTAGGTTACCTAGCGGGCACTTGTACTATGTAGGTTCCCTAGCGGGCACTTGGACTATTTAGGTTACCTAGCAGGCACTTTGTCTATCTAGGTTAACTAACGGGCACTTGGACTATGTAGGTTGACTAGCGAGCACTTGGACTATGTAGGTTCCCAGCGGGCACTTGGACTATGTAGGTTCCCTATCGGGTACTTGGACTGTCTAGCTTAACTAGCGGGCAATTGGACTGTCTAGGTTACCTCATGGGCACTTGGACTATGTAGTTTACCTAGCAGGCACTTGGAGTATGTAGGTTCACTAGCGGGCACTTGGACTATCTAGGTTACCTAGAAGGCACTTGGACTATGTACGTTCCCTAGCGGGTATTTGGGCTATCTAAGTTACCTAGCGGGCACTTGGACTATGTAGGTTAACGGACGGGCACTTGGACTATGTAGGTAACATAATGGTCACTTGGACTCCCTAGGTTACCTAGCGGGGACTTGGACTATGTAGGTTAACTAGCGATCATTTTGACTATGTAGGATCCCTATCGGACATTTGTACTACTTAGGTTAATTAGCGGGCACTTTGACCATCTAGGTTAACTAGCGGGAACTTGGACTATCAAGGTCAAATAGCGGGCCCTTGTACTATGTAGGTTAACTAGCGGGCACTTGGACTATCTAGGTTAACTAGCGGACACTTCGACTATCTAGGTTAGCTAACGTGCAATTGGACTATCTAGGTTACCTAGTACGCACTTCGACTACGTAGGTTCCCTAGCGGGCACTTGGACTATTTAGGTTACCTAGCAGGCACTTTGACTATCTAGGTTAACTAACGGGCACTTGGACTATGTAGGTTGCTTAGCGAGCACTTGGACTATGTAGATTCCCTAGGGGGCACTTGGACTATGTATGTCCCCTAGCGGGCACTTGGACTATCTAGGTTAACTATTGGGCCCTTGGACTATGTAGGTTAACTATCGGGCACTTGGATTATCTAGGTTAACCAGCGGGCACTTGGACGATCTAGGTTAACTAGCGGGCACTTGGACTATCTAGGTTAACTAGTGGGCACTTGGACTATCTAGATTAACTAGCGGGCCCTTGGACTATCTAGGTTAACTAGCGGGCACTTGGACTATCTAGGTTAACTAGCGGGCACTGGACTATGTAGATTAACTAGCGGGCCCTTAGACTATCTAGGTTTACTAGCGGGCACTTGGACTATCTAGGTTAACAAGCGGGCACTTGGATTATCTAGGTTAACTAGCGGGCATTTGGATTATTTAGGTTACATAGTGGGCACTTGGACTATGTATGTTACCTAGCGGGCACTTGGACTATGTAGTTTAACTAGAAGGCACTTGGACTATCAAGGTTACCTAGCAGGCACTTGGACTGTGTAGGTTACCTAGCGGGCACTTGGCCTATCTAGGTTAACGAACGGGCACTTGGACTATGTAGGTTAACTAGCGGACACTTCAACTATCTAGGTTAGCTAACGGGCAATTGGACTATCTAGGTTACCTAGCGGGCCCTTGGACTATGTAGGTTCCCTAGCGGGCACTTGGACTATTTAGGTTACCTAGCAGGCACTTTGACTATCTAGGTTAACTAACGGGCACTTGGACTATGTAGGTTGCCTAGCGAGCACTTGGACTATGTAGGTTCCCAGCGGGCACTTGGACTATGTAGGTTCCCTATAGGGTACTTGGACTGTCTAGCTTAACTAGCGGGCTATTGGACTCTCTAGGTTACCTAGTGGGCACTTGGACTATGTAGTTTACCTAGCAGGCACTTGGAGTATGTAGGTTAACTAGCGGGCACTTGGACTATCTAGGTTACCTAGAAGGCACTTGGACTATGTACGTTCCCTAGCGGGTACTTGGGCTACCTAAGTTACCTAGCGGGCACTTGGACTATCTAGGTTAACGGACGAGCACTTGAACTATGTAGGTAACATAATGGTCACTTGGACTGCCTAGGTTACCTAGCGCGGACTTGGACTATGTAGGTTAATTAGCGGGCACTTTGACTATGTAGGATCCCTATCGGACATTTGTACTACTTAGGTTAATTAGCGGGCACTTTGACTATCTAGGTTAACTAGCGGGAACTTGGACTATCAAGGTCAACTAGCGGGCCCTTGTACTATGTAGGTTAACTAGCGGGCACTTGGACTATCTAGGTTAACTAGCGGACCTTGGACTATGTAGGTTAACTAGCGGGCACTTGGACTATGTACGTCCCCTAGTGGGCCCTTGGACTATCTAGGTTAACTAGCGGGCACTTGGACTATCTAGGTTAACGAACGGGCACTTGGACTATGTAGGTAACCTAGCGGGCACTTGGACTGTCTAGGTTACCTAGCGGGCACTTTGACTATCTAGGTTAACGAACGGGCACTTGGATATGTAGGTTACGTAGCGGGCACTTGGACTATGTAGGATCCCTATCGGACATTTGGACTACTTAGGTTAACTAGCGGGCACTTGGACTATCTAGGTTAACGAGCGGGCACTTGGACTATCTAGGTCAAGTAGCGGGCCCTTGTACTACGTAGGTTAAATAGCGGGCACTTGGACTATCTAGGTTAAATAGCGGACCTTGGACTATGTAGGTTAACTAGCGGGCACTTGGACTATGTACGTCCCCTAGTGGGCCCTTGGACTATCTAGGTTAACTAGCGGGCACTTGGACTATCTAGGTTAACGAACGGGCACTTGGACTATGTAGGTAACCTAGCGGGCACTTGGACTGTCTAGGTTACCTAGCGGGCACTTTGACTATCTAGGTTAACGAACGGGCACTTGGATATGTAGGTTACGTAGCGGGCACTTGGACTATGTAGGATCCCTATCGGACATTTGGACTACTTAGGTTAACTAGCGGGCACTTGGACTATCTAGGTTAACGAGCGGGCACTTGGACTATCTAGGTCAAGTAGCGGGCCCTTGTACTACGTAGGTTAAATAGCGGGCACTTGGACTATCTAGGTTAAATAGCGGACCTTGGACTATGTAGGTTAACTTGCGGGCCCTTGGACTATGTAGGTTAACTAGCGGGCACTTGGATTATCTAGGTTTCCTAGCCAGCACTCGGACTATGTACATACCCTAGCGCGCACTTGGACTATCAAGGTTACCTCGCGGGCACTTGGACTATGTACGTCCCCTAGTGGGCACTAGGACTATCTAGGTTACCTAGCGGGCACTTGGACTATGTAGGTTAACTAGAAGGCGCTTGGACTATGAAGGTTACCTAGCGGGCCCTTGGACTATGTAGATTACCAGCGGGCACTTGGACTATCTTGGTTAATGAACGTGCACTTGGACTATGTAGGTAACCTAGTGGGCACTTGGACTGTCTAGGTTACCTAGTGGGCAATTGGCCTATCTAGGTTAACGAACGGGCACTTGGACTATGTAGGTTAACTAGCGGGCCCTTGGACTATCTAGGTTTACTAGCGGGCACTTGGACTATCTAGGTTAACAAGCGGCCACTTGGACTATCTAGGTTAACTAGCGGGCATTTGGATTATGTAGGTTAACTAGCGGACACTTCGACTATCTAGGTTAGCTAACGTGCAATTGGACTATCTAGGTTACCTAGTGGGCACTTCGACTACGTAGGTTCCCTAGCGGGCACTTGGACTATTTAGGTTACCTAGCAGGCACTTTGACTATCTAGGTTAACTAACGGGCACTTGGACTATGTAGGTTGCTTAGCGAGCACTTGGACTATGTAGATTCCCTAGGGGGCACTTGGACTATGTATGTCCCCTAGCGGGCACTTGGACTATCTAGGTTAACTATTGGGCCCTTGGACTATGTAGGTTAACTATTGGGCACTTGGATTATCTAGGTTAACCAGCGGGCACTTGGACGATCTAGGTTAACTAGCGGGCACTTGGACTATCTAGGTTAACTAGTGGGCACTTGGACTATCTAGATTAACTAGCGGGCCCTTGGACTATCTAGGTTAACTAGCGGGCACTTGGACTATCTAGGTTAACAAGCGGGCACTTGGATTATCTAGGTTAACTAGCGGGCATTTGGATTATTTAGGTTACATAGTGGGCACTTGGACTAAGTATGTTACCTAGCGTCCACTTGGACTATGTAGGTTACCTAGAAGGCACTTGGACTATCAAGGTTACCTAGCAGGCACTTGGACTGTGTAGGTTACCTAGCGGGCACTTGGACTATGTAGGTTCCCTAGCGGGCACTTGGACTTTTTAGGTTACCTAGCAGGCACTTTGACTATCTAGGTTAACTAACGGGCACTTGGACTATGTAGGTTGCCTAGCGAGCACTTGGACTATGTAGGTTCCCAGCGGGCACTTGGACTATGTAGGTTCCCTATCGGGTACTTGGACTGTCTAGCTTAACTAGCGGGCAATTGGACTCTCTAGGTTACCTAGCGTGCACTTGGACTGTCTAGGTTACCTAGCGGGCACTTGGCCTATCTAGGTTAACGAACAGGCACTTGGACTATGTAGGTTAACTAGCGGACACTTCGACTATCTAGGTTAGCTAACGGGCAATTGGACTATCTAGGTTACCTAGCGGGCACTTGTACTATGTAGGTTCCCTAGCGGGCACTTGGACTATTTAGGTTACCTAGCAGGCACTTTGACTATCTAGGTTAACTAACGGGCACTTGGACTATGTAGGTTGACTAGCGAGCACTTGGACTATGTAGGTTCCCAGCGGGCACTTGGACTATGTAGGTTCCCTATCGGGTACTTGGACTGTCTAGCTTAACTAGCGGGCAATTGGACTGTCTAGGTTACCTCATGGGCACTTGGACTATGTAGTTTACCTAGCAGGCACTTGGAGTATGTAGGTTCACTAGCGGGCACTTGGACTATCTAGGTTACCTAGAAGGCACTTGGACTATGTACGTTCCCTAGCGGGTATTTGGGCTATCTAAGTTACCTAGCGGGCACTTGGACAATGTAGGTTAACGGACGGGCACTTGGAGTATGTAGGTAACATAATGGTCACTTGGACTCCCTAGGTTACCTAGCGGGGACTTGGACTATGTAGGTTAACTAGCGATCATTTTGACTATGTAGGATCCCTATCGGACATTTGTACTACTTAGGTTAATTAGCGGGCACTTTGACCATCTAGGTTAACTAGCGGGAACTTGGACTATCAAGGTCAAATAGCGGGCCCTTGTACTATGTAGGTTAACTAGCGGGCACTTGGACTATCTAGGTTAACTAGCGGACACTTCGACTATCTAGGTTAGCTAACGTGCAATTGGACTATCTAGGTTACCTAGTACGCACTTCGACTACGTAGGTTCCCTAGCGGGCACTTGGACTATTTAGGTTACCTAGCAGGCACTTTGACTATCTAGGTTAACTAACGGGCACTTGGACTATGTAGGTTGCTTAGCGAGCACTTGGACTATGTAGATTCCCTAGGGGGCACTTGGACTATGTATGTCCCCTAGCGGGCACTTGGACTATCTAGGTTAACTATTGGGCCCTTGGACTATGTAGGTTAACTATCGGGCACTTGGATTATCTAGGTTAACCAGCGGGCACTTGGACGATCTAGGTTAACTAGCGGGCACTTGGACTATCTAGGTTAACTAGTGGGCACTTGGACTATCTAGATTAACTAGCGGGCCCTTGGACTATCTAGGTTAACTAGCGGGCACTTGGACTATCTAGGTTAACTAGCGTGCACTGGACTATGTAGATTAACTAGCGGGCCCTTAGACTATCTAAGTTTACTAGCGGGCACTTGGACTATCTAGGTTAACAAGCGGGCACTTGGATTATCTAGGTTAACTAGCGGGCATTTGGATTATTTAGGTTACATAGTGGGCACTTGGACTATGTATGTTACCTAGCGGGCACTTGGACTATGTAGTTTAACTAGAAGGCACTTGGACTATCAAGGTTACCTAGCAGGCACTTGGACTGTGTTGGTTACCTAGCGGGCACTTGGCCTATCTAGGTTAATGAACGGGCACTTGGACTATGTAGGTTAACTAGCGGACACTTCAACTATCTAGGTTAGCTAACGGGCAATTGGACTATCTAGGTTACCTAGCGGGCCCTTGGACTATGTAGGTTCCCTAGCGGGCACTTGTACTATGTAGGTTACCTAGAAGGCACTTGGACTATCAAGGTTACCTAGCAGGCACTTGGACTGTGTAGGTTACCTAGCGGGCACTTGGACTATGTAGGTTCCCTAGCGGGCACTTGGACTTTTTAGGTTACCTAGCAGGCACTTTGACTATCTAGGTTAACTAACGGGCACTTGGACTATGTAGGTTGCCTAGCGAGCACTTGGACGATGTAGGTTCCCAGCGGGCACTTGGACTATGTAGGTTCCCTATCGGGTACTTGGACTGTCCAGCTTAACTAGCGGGCAATTGGACTCTCTAGGTTACCTAGCGTGCACTTGGACTGTCTAGGTTACCTAGCGGGCACTTGGCCTATCTAGGTTAACGAACAGGCACTTGGACTATGTAGGTTAACTAGCGGACACTTCGACTATCTAGGTTAGCTAACGGGCAATTGGACTATCTAGGTTACCTAGCGGGCACTTGTACTATGTAGGTTCCCTAGCGGGCACTTGGACTATTTAGGTTACCTAGCAGGCACTTTGACTATCTAGGTTAACTAACGGGCACTTGGACTATGTAGGTTGCCTTGCGAGCACTTGGACTATGTAGGTTCCCAGCGGGCACTTGGACTATGTAGGTTCCCTATAGGGTACTTGGACTGTCTAGCTTAACTAGCGGGCTATTGGACTCTCTAGGTTACCTAGTGGGCACTTGGACTATGTAGTTTACCTAGCAGGCACTTGGAGTATGTAGGTTAACTAAAGGGCACTTGGACTATCTAGGTTACCTAGAAGGCACTTGGACTATGTACGTTCCCTAGCGGGTACTTGGGCTACCTAAGTTACCTAGCGGGCACTTGGACTATCTAGGTTAACGGACGAGCACTTGAACTATGTAGGTAACATAATGGTCACTTGGACTGCCTAGGTTACCTAGCGGGGACTTGGACGATGTAGGTTAATTAGCGGGCACTTTGACTATGTAGGATCCCTATCGGACATTTGTACTACTTAGGTTAATTAGCGGGCACTTTGACTATCTAGGTTAACTAGCGGGAACTTGGACTATCAAGGTCAACTAGCGGGCCCTTGTACTATGTAGGTTAACTAGCGGGCACTTGGAATATCTAGGTTAACTAGCGGACCTTGGACTATGTAGGTTAACTAGCGGGCACTTGGACTATGTACGTCCCCTAGTGGGCCCTTGGACTATCTAGGTTAACTAGCGGGCACTTGGACTATCTAGGTTAACGAACGGGCACTTGGACTATGTAGGTAACCTAGCGGGCACTTGGACTGTCTAGGTTACCTAGCGGGCACTTGGACTATCTAGGTTAACGAACGGGCACTTGGATATGTAGGTTACGTAGCGGGCACTTGGACTATGTAGGATCCCTATCGGACATTTGGACTACTTAGGTTAACTAGCGGGCACTTGGACTATCTAGGTCAAGTAGCGGGCCCTTGTACTACGTAGGTTAACTAGCGGGCACTTGGACTATCTAGGTTAAATAGCGGACCTTGGACTATGTAGGTTAACTTGCGGGCCCTTGGACTATGTAGGTTAACTAGCGGGCACTTGGATTATCTAGGTTTCCTAGCCAGCACTCGGACTATGTACATACCCTAGCGCGCACTTGGATTATCAAGGTTACCTCGCGGGCACTTGGACTATGTACGTCCCCTAGTGGGCACTTGGATTATCTAGGTTAACTAACGGGCACTTGGACTATGTAGGTTAACTAGAAGGCGCTTGGACTATCAAGGTTACCTAGCGGGCCCTTGGACTATGTAGATTACCAGCGGGCACTTGGACTATCTAGGTTAATGAACGTGCACTTGGACTATGTAGGTAACCTAGTGGGCACTTGGACTGTCTAGGTTAACTAGCGGGCACTTGGACTATCTAGGTTAACTAGCGGGCACTTGGACTATCTAGATTAACTAGCGGGCCCTTGGACTATCTAGGTTTACTAGCGGGCACTTGGACTATCTAGGTTAACTAGCGGGCACTTGGACTATGTAGTTTTCCTAGCGGGCATTAGGATTACTTAGGTTACCTAGTGGGCACTTGGACTATGTAAGTTACCTAGCGGGCACTTGGACTATGTAGGTTAACTAGAAGGCACTTGGACTATCAAGATTACCTAGCGGGCCCGTGGATTATGTAGGTTACCAGCGGGCACTTGGACTATCTAGGTTAACGAACGTGCACTTGGACTATGTAGGTAACCTAGCGGGCACTTGGACTGTCTAGGTTACCTAGAGGGCACTTGGCCTATCTAGGTTAACGAACGGATACTTGGACTATGTAGGTTAACTAGCGGACACTTCGACTATCTAGGTTAGCTAACGGGCAATTGGACTATCTAGGTTACCCAGAGGACACTTGGACTATGTGGGTTCCCTAGCGGCACTTGGACTATGTAGTTTACCTAGCAGGCATTTTGACTATCTAGGTTAACTAACAGGCACTTAGACTATGTAGGTTGCCTAGCGAGCACTTGGACTATATAGGTTCCCTAGCGAGCACTTGGACTATGTAGGTTCCCTATCGGGTACTTGGACTGTCTAGGTTAACTAGCGGGCAATTGGACTGTCTAGTTTACCTAGTGGGCACTTGGACTATGTAGTTTACCTAGCAGGCACTTGGACTATGGAGGTTAACTAGCGGGCACTTGGACTGTCTAGGTAACCTAGCGGGCACTTGGACTATCTAGGTTAACGAACGGGCACTTGGACTATGTAGGTAACCTAGCGGGCACTTGGACTGTCTAGGTTACCTAGCGGGCACTTTGAGTATCTAGGTTAACGAACGGGCACTTGGATATGTAGGTTACCTAGCGGGCACTTGGACTATGTAGGATCCCTATCGGACATTTGGACTACTTAGGTTAACTAGCGGGCACTTGGACTATCTAGGTTAACTAGCGGGCACTTGGACTATCTAGGTCAAGTAGCGGGCCCTTGTACTATGTAGGTTAACTAGCGGGCACTTGGACTATAAAAAGTTAAATAGCGGACCTTGGACTATGTAGCATAACTTGCGGGCCCTTGGACTATGTAGGTTAACTAGTGGGCACTTGGATTATCTAGGTTTCCTAGCCAGCACTCGGACTATGTACATACCCTAGCGCGCACTTGGACTATCAAGGTTACCTAGCGGGCACTTGGACTATGTACGTCCCCTAGTGGGCACTTGGACTATCTAGGTTAACTAACGGGCATTGGACTATGTAGCTTACCAAAGGGCACTTGGACTATCTAGGTTAACTAGCGGGCACTTGCACTATCTAGATTAACTAGCGGTCCCTTGGACTATCTAGGTTAACTAGCGGGCACTTGGACTATCTAGGTTAACTAGCGGGCACTTGGACTATCTAGATTAACTAGCGGGCCCTTGGACTATCTAGGTTTACTAGCGGGCACTTGGACTATCTAGGTTAACTAGTGGGCACTTGGACTATGTAGTTTTCCTAGCGGGCATTAGGATTACTTAGGTTACCTAGTGGGCACTTGAACTATGTAGGTTACCTAGCGGGCACTTGGACTACGTATGTTAACTGGAAGGCACTTGGACTATCAAGATTACCTAGCGGGCCCTTGGATTATGTAGGTTACCAGCGGGCACTTGGACTATCTAGGTTAACGAACGTGCACTTGGACTATGTAGGTAACCTAGCGGGCACTTGGACTGTCTAGGTTACCTAGAGGGCACTTGGCCTATCTAGGTTAACGAACGGACACTTGGACTATGTAGGTTAACTAGCGGGCATTTGGATTATTTAGGTTACATAGTGGGCACTTGGACTATGTATGTTACCTAGCGGGCACTTGGAATATGTAGGTTAACTAGAAGGCACTTGGACTATCAAGGTTACCTAGCGGGCACTTGGACTGTCTAGGTTACCTAGCGGGCACTTGGACTATGTAGTTTTCCTAGCGGGCATTAGGATTACTTAGGTTACCTAGCGGGCACTTGGACTATGTAGGTTACCAGCGGGCACTTGGACTATATAGGTTAACTAGAAGGCACTTGGACTATCAAGATTACCTAGCGGGCCCTTGGATTATGTAGGTTGCCAGCGGGCACTTGGACTATCTAGGTTAACGAATGTGCACTTAGACTATGTAGGTAACCTAGCGGGCACTTGGACTGTCTAGGTTACCTAGAGGGCACTTGGCCTATCTAGGTTAACGAACGGACACTTGGACTATGTAGGTTAACTAGCGGACACTTCGACTATCTAGGTTAGCTAACGGACAATTTGACTATCTAGGTTACCTAGCGGACACTTGGACTATGTAGGTTCCCTAGCGGGCACTTGGACTATTTAGGTTACCTAGCAGGCACTTTGACTATCTAGGTTAACTAACAGGCACTTGGATTATATAGGTTCCCTAGCGAGCACTTGGACTATGTAGGTTCCCTATTGGGTACTTGGACTGTCTAGGTTAACTAGCGGGCAATTGGACTGTCTAGGTTACCTAGTGGGCACTTGGACTATGTAGTTTACCTAGCAGGCACTTGGACTATGGAGGTTAACTAGCGGGCACTTGGACTGTCTAGGTAACCTAGCGGGCACTTGGACTATCTAGGTTAACGAACGGGCACTTGGACTATGTAGGTAACCTAGCGGGCACTTGGACTGTCTAGGTTACCTAGCGGGCACTTGGACTATCTAGGTTAACGAACGGGCACTTGGATATGTAGGTTACGTAGCGGGCACTTGGACTCAAGGATCCCTATCGGACATTTGGACTACTTAGGTTAACTAGCGGGCACTTGGACTATCTAGGTTAACTAGCGGGCACTTGGACTATCTAGGTCAAGTAGCGGGCCCTTGTACTATGTAGGTTAACTAGCGGGCACTTGGACTATATAGGTTAAATAGCGGACCTTGGACTATGTAGGTTAACTTGCGGGCCCTTGGACTATGTAGGTTAACTAGTGGGCACTTGGATTATCTAGGTTTCCTAGCCAGCACTCGGACTATGTACATACCCTAGCGCGCACTTGGACTATCAAGGTTACCTAGCGGGCACTTGGACTATGTACGTCCCCTAGTGGGCACTTGGACTATCTAGGTTAACAAACGGGCATTGGACTATGTAGGTTACCTAGAGGGCACTTGGACTATGTACGTCCCCTAGCGGGCACTTGGACTATCTAGGTTAACTAGAGGGCCCTTGGACGATCTAGGTTAACTAGCGGGCACTTGGACTATCTAGGTTAACTAGCGGGCACTTGGACTATCTAGATTAACTAGCGGTCCCTTGGACTATCTAGGTTAACTAGCGGGCACTTGGACTATCTAGGTTAACTAGCGGGCACTTGGACTATCTAGATTAACTAGCGGGCCCTTGGACTATCTAGGTTTACTAGCGGGCACTTGGACTATCTAGGTTAACTAGCGGGCACTTGGACTATGTAGTTTTCCTAGCGGGCATTAGGATTACTTAGGTTACCTAGTGGGCACTTGGATTATGTAGGTTACCTAGCGGGCACTTGGACTATGTAGGTTAACTAGAAGGCACATGGACTATCAAGATTACCTAGCGGGCCCGTGGATTATGTAGGTTACCAGCGGGCACTTGGACTATCTAGGTTAACGAACGTGCACTTGGACTATGTAGGTAACCTAGCGGGCACTTGGACTGTCTAGGTTACCTAGAGGGCACTTGGCCTATCTAGGTTAACGAACGGACACTTGGACTATGTAGGTTAACTAGCGGACACTTCGACTATCTAGGTTAGCTAACGGGCAATTGGACTATCTAGGTTACCCAGCGGACACTTGGACTATGTAGTTTACCTAGCAGGCACTTTGACTATCTAGGTTAACTAACAGGCACTTAGACTGTGTAGGTTGCCTAGCGAGCACTTGGATTATATAGGTTCCCTAGCGAGCACTTGGACTATGTAGGTTCCCTATCGGGTACTTGGACAGTCTAGGTTAACTAGCGGGCAATTGGACTGTCTAGGTTACCTAGTGGGCACTTGGACTATGTAGTTTACCTAGCAGGCACTTGGACTATGGAGGTTAACTAGCGGGCACTTGGACAGTCTAGGTAACCTAGCGGGCACTTGGACTATCTAGGTTAACGAACGGGCACTTGGACTATGTAGGTTACCTAGCGGGCACTATGACTATCTAGGTTAACGAACGGGCACTTGGATATGTAGGTTACGTAGCGGGCACTTGGATTATGTAGGATCCCTATCGGACATTTGGACTACTTAGGTTAACTAGCGGGCACTTGGAGTATATAGGTTAAATAGCGGACCTTGGACTATGTAGGATAACTTGCGGGCCCTTGGACTATGTAGGTTAACTCTCGGGCACTTGGATTATCTAGGTTTCCTAGCCAGCACTCGGACTATGTACATACCCTAGCGCGCACTTGGACTATCAAGGTTACCTAGCGGGCACATGGACTATGTACGTCCCCTAGTGGGCACTTGGACTATCTAGGTTAACTAACGGGCACTTGGACTATGTAGGTTACCTTGCGGGCACTTGGACTATGTAGGTTAACTAGAAGGCGCTTGGACTATCAAGGTTACCTAGCGGGCCCTTGGACTATGTAGATTACCAGCGGGCACTTGGCCTATCTAGGTTAACGAACGGGCACTTGGACTATGTAGGTTAACTAGCGGCCCTTGGACTATCTAGGTTTACTAGCGGGCACTTGTACTATCTAGGTTAACAAGCGGGCACTTGGACTATCTAGGTTAACTAGCGGGCATTTGGATTATGTAGGTTAACTAGCGGACACTTCGACTATCTACGTTAGCTAACGGGCAATTGGACTATCTAGGTTACCTAGTGTTCCTTCGACTATGTAGGTTCCCTAGCGGGCACTTGGACTATTTAGGTTACCTAGCAGGCACTTTGACTATCTAGGTTAACTAACAGGCACTTGGATTATATAGGTTCCCTAGCGAGCACTTGGACTATGTAGGTTCCCTATTGGGTACTTGTACTGTCTAGATTAACTAGCGGGCAATTGGACTGTCTAGGTTACCTAGTGGGCACTTGGACTATGTAGTTTACCTAGCAGGCACTTGGACTATGGAGGTTAACTAGCGGGCACTTGGACTGTCTAGGTAACCTAGCGGGCACTTGGTCTATCTAGGTTAACGAACGGGCACTTGGACTATGTAGGTAACCTAGCGGGCACTTGGACTGTCTAGGTTACCTAGCGGGCACTTTGACTATCTAGGTTAACGAACGGGCATTTGGATATGTAGGTTACGTAGCGGGCACTTGGACTATGTAGGATCCCTATCGGACATTTGGACTACTTAGGTTAACTAGCGGGCACTTGGACTATCTAGGTTAACTAGCGGGCACTTGGACTATCTAGGTCAAGTAGCGGGCCCTTGTACTATGTAGGTTAACTAGCGGGCACTTGGACTATATAGGTTAAATAGCGGACCTTGGACTATGTAGGTTAACTTGCGGGCCCTTGGACTATGTAGGTTAACTAGTGGGCACTTGGATTATCTAGGTTTCCTAGCCAGCACTCGGACTATGTACATACCCTAGCGCGCACTTGGACTATCAAGGTTACCTAGCGGGCACTTGGACTATGTACGTCCCCTAGTGGGCACTTGGACTATCTAGGTTAACTAACGGGCATTGGACTATGTAGGTTACCTAGAGGGCACTTGGACTATGTACGTCCCCTAGCGGGCACTTGGACTATCTAGGTTAACTAGAGGGCCCTTGGACGATCTAGGTTAACTAGCGGGCACTTGGACTATCTAGGTTAACTAGCGGGCACTTGGACTATCTAGATTAACTAGCGGTCCCTTGGACTATCTAGGTTAACTAGCGGGCACTTGGACTATCTAGGTTAACTAGCGGGCACTTGGACTATCTAGATTAACTAGCGGGCCCTTGGACTATCTAGGTTTACTAGCGGGCACTTGGACTATCAAGGTTAACTAGCGGGCACTTGGACTATGTAGTTTTCCTAGCGGGCATTAGGATTACTTAGGTTACCTAGTGGGCACTTGGACTATGTAGGTTACCTAGCGGGCACTTGGACTATGTAGGTTAACTAGAAGGCACATGGACTATCAAGATTACCTAGCGGGCCCGTGGATTATGTAGGTTACCAGCGGGCACTTGGACTATCTAGGTTAACGAACGTGCACTTGGACTATGTAGGTAACCTAGCGGGCACTTGGACTGTCTAGGTTACCTAGAGGGCACTTGGCCTATCTAGGTTAACGAACGGACACTTGGACTATGTAGGTTAACTAGCGGACACTTCGACTATCTAGGTTAGCTAACGGGCAATTGGACTATCTAGGTTACCCAGCGGACACTTGGACTATGTGGGTTCCCTAGCGGGCACTTGGACTATGTAGTTTACCTAGCAGACACTTTGACTATCTAGGTTAACTAACAGGCACTTAGACTATGTAGGTTGCCTAGCGAGCACTTGGATTATATAGGTTCCCTAGCGAGCACTTGGACTATGTAGGTTCCCTATCGGGTACTTGGACTGTCTAGGTTAACTAGCGGGCAATTGGACTGTCTAGGTTACCTAGTGGGCACTTGGACTATGTAGTTTACCTAGCAGGCACTTGGACTATGGAGGTTAACTAGCGGGCACTTGGACTGTCTAGGTAACCTAGCGGGCACTTGGACTATCTAGGTTAACGAACGGGCACTTGGACTATGTAGGTAACCTAGCGGGCACTTGGACTGTCTAGGTTACCTAGCGGGCACTTTGACTATCTAGGTTAACGAACGGGCACTTGGATATGTAGGTTACGTAGCGGGCACTTGGACTATGTAGGATCCCTATCGGACATTTGGACTACTTAGGTTAACTAGCGGGCACTTGGACTATCTAGGTTAACTAGCGGGCACTTGGACTATCTAGGTCAAGTAGCGGGCCCTTGTACTATGTAGGTTAACTAGCGGGCACTTGGACTATATAGGTTAAATAGCGGACCTTGGACTATGTAGGTTAACTTGCGGGCCCTTGGACTATGTAGGTTAACTAGTGGGCACTTGGATTATCTAAGTTTCCTAGCCAGCACTCGGACTATGTACATACCCTAGCGCGCACTTGGACTATCAATGTTACCTAGCGGGCACTTGGACTATGTACGTCCCCTAGTGGGCACTTGGACTATCTAGGTTAACTAACGGGCATTGGACTATGTAGGTTACCTAGAGGGCACTTGGACTATGTACGTCCCCTAGCGGGCACTTGGACTATCTAGGTTAACTAGAGGGCCCTTGGACGATCTAGGTTAACTAGCGGGCACTTGGACTATCTAGGTTAACTAGCGGGCACTTGGACTATCTAGATTAACTAGCGGTCCCTTGGACTATCTAGGTTAACTAGCGGGCACTTGGACTATCTAGGTTAACTAGTGGGCACTTGGACTATCTAGATTAACTAGCGGGCCCTTGGACTATCTAGGTTTACTAGCGGGCACTTGGACTATCAAGGTTAACTAGCGGGCACTTGGACTATGTAGTTTTCCTAGCGGGCATTAGGATTACTTAGGTTACCTAGTGGGCACTTGGACTATGTAGGTTACCTAGCGGGCACTTGGACTATGTAGGTTAACTAGAAGGCACATGGACTATCAAGATTACCTAGCGGGCCCGTGGATTATGTAGGTTACCAGCGGGCACTTGGACTATCTAGGTTAACGAACGTGCACTTGGACTATGTAGGTAACCTAGAGGGCACTTGGACTGTCTAGGTTACCTAGAGGGCACTTGGCCTATCTAGGTTAACGAACGGACACTTGGACTATGTAGGTTAACTAGCGGACACTTCGACTATCTAGGTTAGCTAACGGGCAATTGGACTATCTAGGTTACCCAGCGGACACTTGGACTATGTGGGTTCCCTAGCGGGCACTTGGACTATGTAGTTTACCTAGCAGACACTTTGACTATCTAGGTTAACTAACAGGCACTTAGACTATGTAGGTTGCCTAGCGAGCACTTGGATTATATAGGTTCCCTAGCGAGCACTTGGACTATGTAGGTTCCCTATCGGGTACTTGGACTGTCTAGGTTAACTAGCGGGCAATTGGACTGTCTAGGTTACCTAGTGGGCACTTGGACTATGTAGTTTACCTAGCAGGCACTTGGACTATGGAGGTTAACTAGCGGGCACTTGGACTGTCTAGGTAACCTAGCGGGCACTTGGACTATCTAGGTTAACAAACGGGCACTTGGACTATGTAGGTAACCTAGCGGGCACTTGGACTGTCTAGGTTACCTAGCGGGCACTTTGACTATCTAGGTTAACGAACGGGCACTTGGATATGTAGGTTACGTAGCGGGCACTTGGACTATGTAGGATCCCTATCGGACATTTGGACTACTTAGGTTAACTAGCGGGCACTTGGACTATCTAGGTTAACTAGCGGGCACTTGGACTATCTAGGTCAAGTAGCGGGCCCTTGTACTATGTAGGTTAACTAGCGGGCACTTGGAGTATATAGGTTAAATAGTGGACCTTGGACTATGTAGGATAACTTGCGGGCCCTTGGACTATGTAGGTTAACTCTCGGGCACTTGGATTATCTAGGTTTCCTAGCCAGCACTCGGACTATGTACATACCCTAGCGCGCACTTGGACTATCAAGGTTACCTAGCGGGCACATGGACTATGTACGTCCCCTAGTGGGCACTTGGACTATCTAGGTTAACTAACGGGCACTTGGACTATGTAGGTTACCTAGCGGGCACTTGGACTATGTAGGTTAACTAGAAGGCGCTTGGACTATCAAGGTTACCTAGCGGGCCCTTGGACTATGTAGATTACCAGCGGGCACTTGGCCTATCTAGGTTAACGAACGGGCACTTGGACTATGTAGGTTAACTAGCGGCCCTTGGACTATCTAGGTTTACTAGCGGGCACTTGTACTATCTAGGTTAACAAGCGGGCACTTGGACTATCTAGGTTAACTAACGGGCATTTTGATTATGTAGGTTAACTAGCGGACACTTCGACTATCTAGGTTAGCTAACGGGCAATTGGACTATCTAGGTTACCTAGTGTTCACTTCGACTATGTAGGTTCCCTAGCGGGCACTTGGACTATTTAGGTTACCTAGCAGGCACTTTGACTATCTAGGTTAAGTAACGGGCACTTGGACTATGTAGGTTGCTTAGCGAGCACTTGGACTATGTAGATTCCCTAGGGGGCACTTGGACTATGTATGTCCCCACGCGGGCACTAGGACAGTCTAGGTTAACTATTGGGCCCTTGGACTATGTAGGTTAACTATCGGGCACTTGGATTATCTAGGTTAACCAGCGGGCACTTGGACGATCTAGGTTAACGAACGTGCACTTGGACTATGTAGGTAACCTAGCGGGCACTTGGACTGTCTAGGTTACCTAGAGGGCACTTCGCCTATCTAGGTTAACGAACGGACACTTGGACTATATAGGTTAACTAGCGGACACTTCGACTATCTAGGTTAGCTAACGGGCAATTGGACTATCTAGGTTACCCAGCGGACACTTGGACTATGTGGGTTCCCTAGCGGGCACTTGGACTATGTAGTTTACCTAGCAGGCACTTTGACTATCTAGGTTAACTAACAGGCACTTAGACTATGTAGGTTGCCTAGCGAGCACTTGGATTATATAGGTTCCCTAGCGAGCACTTGGACTATGTAGGTTCCCTATCGGGTACTTGGACTGTCTAGGTTAACTAGCGGGCAATTGGACTGTCTAGGTTACCTAGTGGGCACTTGGACTATGTAGTTTACCTAGCAGGCACTTGGACTATGGAGGTTAACTAGCGGGCACTTGGACTGTCTAGGTAACCTAGCGGGCACTTGGACTATCTAGGTTAACGAACGGGCACTTGGACTATGTAGGTAACCTAGCGGGCACTTGGACTGTCTAGGTTACCTAGCGGGCACTTTGACTATCTAGGTTAACGAACGGGCACTTGGATATGTAGGTTACGTAGCGGGCACTTGGACTATGTAGGATCCCTATCGGACATTTGGACTACTTAGGTTAACTAGCGGGCACTTGGACTATCTAGGTTAACTAGCGGGCACTTGGACTATCTAGGTCAAGTAGCGGGCCCTTGTACTATGTAGGTTAACTAGCGGGCACTTGGAGTATATAGGTTAAATAGCGGACCTTGGACTATGTAGGATAATTTGCGGGCCCTTGGACTATGTAGGTTAACTCTCGGGCACTTGGATTATCTAGGTTTCCTAGCCAGCACTCGGACTATGTACATACCCTAGCGCGCACTTGGACTATCAAGGTTACCTAGCGGGCACATGGACTATGTACGTCCCCTAGTGGGCACTTGGACTATCTAGGTTAACTAACGGGCACTTGGACTATGTAGGTTACCTAGCGGGCACTTGGACTATGTAGGTTAACTAGAAGGCGCTTGGACTATCAAGGTTACCTAGCGGGCCCTTGGACGATGTAGATTACCAGCGGGCACTTGGCCTATCTAGGTTAACGAACGGGCACTTGGACTATGTAGGTTAACTAGCGGCCCTTGGACTATCTAGGTTTACTAGCGGGCATTTGGACTATCTAGGTTAACTAGCGGGCATTTTGATTATGTAGGTTAACTAGCGGACACTTCGACTATCTAGGTTAGCTAACGGGCAATTGGACTATCTAGGTTACCTAGTGTTCACTTCGACTATGTAGGTTCCCTAGCGGGCACTTGGACTATTTAGGTTACCTAGCAGGCACTTTGACTATCTAGGTTAACTAACGGGCACTTGGACTATGTAGGTTGCTTAGCGAGCACTTGGACTATGTAGATTCCCTAGGGGGCACTTGGACTATGTATGTCCCCACGCGGGCACTAGGACAATCTAGGTTAACTATTGGGCCCTTGGACTATGTAGGTTAACTATCGGGCACTTGGATTATCTAGGTTAACCAGCGGGCACTTGGACGATCTAGGTTAACTAGCGGGCACTTGGACTATCAAGGTTACCTAGCGGGCACATGGACTATGTACGTCCCCTAGTGGGCACTTGGACTATCTAGGTTAACTAACGGGCACTTGGACTATGTAGGTTACCTAGCGGGCACTTGGACTATGTAGGTTAACTAGAAGGCGCTTGGACTATCAAGGTTACCTAGCGGGCCCTTGGACTATGTAGATTACCAGCGGGCACTTGGCCTATCTAGGTTAACGAACGGGCACTTGGACTATGTAGGTTAACTAGCGGCCCTTGGACTATCTAGGTTTACTAGCGGGCACTTGTACTATCTAGGTTAACAAGCGGGCACTTGGACTATCTAGGTTAACTAACGGGCATTTTGATTATGTAGGTTAACTAGCGGACACTTCGACTATCTAGGTTAGCTAACGGGCAATTGGACTATCTAGGTTACCTAGTGTTCACTTCGACTATGTAGGTTCCCTAGCGGGCACTTGGACTATTTAGGTTACCTAGCAGGCACTTTGACTATCTAGGTTAAGTAACGGGCACTTGGACTATGTAGGTTGCTTAGCGAGCACTTGGACTATGTAGATTCCCTAGGGGGCACTTGGACTATGTATGTCCCCACGCGGGCACTAGGACAGTCTAGGTTAACTATTGGGCCCTTGGACTATGTAGGTTAACTATCGGGCACTTGGATTATCTAGGTTAACCAGCGGGCACTTGGACGATCTAGGTTAACGAACGTGCACTTGGACTATGTAGGTAACCTAGCGGGCACTTGGACTGTCTAGGTTACCTAGAGGGCACTTCGCCTATCTAGGTTAACGAACGGACACTTGGACTATATAGGTTAACTAGCGGACACTTCGACTATCTAGGTTAGCTAACGGGCAATTGGACTATCTAGGTTACCCAGCGGACACTTGGACTATGTGGGTTCCCTAGCGGGCACTTGGACTATGTAGTTTACCTAGCAGGCACTTTGACTATCTAGGTTAACTAACAGGCACTTAGACTATGTAGGTTGCCTAGCGAGCACTTGGATTATATAGGTTCCCTAGCGAGCACTTGGACTATGTAGGTTCCCTATCGGGTACTTGGACTGTCTAGGTTAACTAGCGGGCAATTGGACTGTCTAGGTTACCTAGTGGGCACTTGGACTATGTAGTTTACCTAGCAGGCACTTGGACTATGGAGGTTAACTAGCGGGCACTTGGACTGTCTAGGTAACCTAGCGGGCACTTGGACTATCTAGGTTAACGAACGGGCACTTGGACTATGTAGGTAACCTAGCGGGCACTTGGACTGTCTAGGTTACCTAGCGGGCACTTGGACTATCTAGGTTAACGAACGGGCACTTGGATATGTAGGTTACGTAGCGGGCACTTGGACTATGTAGGATCCCTATCGGACATTTGGACTACTTAGGTTAACTAGCGGGCACTTGGACTATCTAGGTTAACTAGCGGGCACTTGGACTATCTAGGTCAAGTAGCGGGCCCTTGTACTATGTAGGTTAACTAGCGGGCACTTGGAGTATATAGGTTAAATAGCGGACCTTGGACTATGTAGGATAATTTGCGGGCCCTTGGACTATGTAGGTTAACTCTCGGGCACTTGGATTATCTAGGTTTCCTAGCCAGCACTCGGACTATGTACATACCCTAGCGCGCACTTGGACTATCAAGGTTACCTAGCGGGCACATGGACTATGTACGTCCCCTAGTGGGCACTTGGACTATCTAGGTTAACTAACGGGCACTTGGACTATGTAGGTTACCTAGCGGGCACTTGGACTATGTAGGTTAACTAGAAGGCGCTTGGACTATCAAGGTTACCTAGCGGGCCCTTGGACGATGTAGATTACCAGCGGGCACTTGGCCTATCTAGGTTAACGAACGGGCACTTGGACTATGTAGGTTAACTAGCGGCCCTTGGACTATCTAGGTTTACTAGCGGGCATTTGGACTATCTAGGTTAACTAGCGGGCATTTTGATTATGTAGGTTAACTAGCGGACACTTCGACTATCTAGGTTAGCTAACGGGCAATTGGACTATCTAGGTTACCTAGTGTTCACTTCGACTATGTAGGTTCCCTAGCGGGCACTTGGACTATTTAGGTTACCTAGCAGGCACTTTGACTATCTAGGTTAACTAACGGGCACTTGGACTATGTAGGTTGCTTAGCGAGCACTTGGACTATGTAGATTCCCTAGGGGGCACTTGGACTATGTATGTCCCCACGCGGGCACTAGGACAATCTAGGTTAACTATTGGGCCCTTGGACTATGTAGGTTAACTATCGGGCACTTGGATTATCTAGGTTAACCAGCGGGCACTTGGACGATCTAGGTTAACTAGCGGGCACTTGGACTATCTAGGTTAACTAGTGGGCACTTGGACTATCTAGATTAACTAGCGGGCCCTTGGACTATCTAGGTTAACTAGCGGGCACTTGGACTATCTAGGTTAACTAGCGGGCACTGGACAATGTAGATTAACTAGCGGGCCCTTAGACTATCTAGGTTTACTAGCGGGCACTTGGACTATCGAGGTTAACAAGCGGGCACTTGGACTATCTAGGTTAACTAGCGGGCATTTGGATTATTTAGGTTACATAGTGGGCACTTGGACTATGTATGTTACCTAGCGCGCACTTGGACTATGTAGGTTAACTAGAAGGCACTTGGACTATCAAGGTTACCTAGCGTGCACTTGGACTGTCTAGGTTACCTAGCGGGTACTTGGCCTATCTAGGTTAACGAACGGGCACTTGGACTATGTAGGTTAACTAGCGGACACTTTGACTATCTAGGTTAGCTAACGGCCAATTGGACTATCTAGGTTACCTAGCGGGCACTTGGACTATGTAGGTTCCCTAGCGGGCACTTGGACTATTTAGGTTACCTAGCAGGCACTTTGACTATCTAGGTTAACTAACGGGCACTTGGACTATGTAGGTTGACTAGCGAGCATTTGGACTATGTAGGTTCCCAGCGGGCACTTGGACTATGTATGTTCCCTATCGGGTACTTGGACTGTCTAGCTTAACTAGCGGGCAATTGGACTGTCTAGGTTACTCATGGGCACTTGGACTATGTAGTTTACCTAGCAGGCACTTGGAGTATGTAGGTTAACTAGCGGGCACTTGGACTATCTAGGTTACCTAGAAGGCACTTGGACTATGTACGTTCCCTAGCGGGTACTTGGGCTATCTAAGTTACCTAGCGGGCACTTGGACTATGTAGGTTAACGGACGGGCACTTGGACTATGTAGGTAACATAATGGTCACTTGGACTCCCTAGGTTACCTAGCGGGGACTTGGACTATGTAGGTTAACTAGCGGGCACTTTGACTATGTAGGATCCCTATCGGACATTTGTACTACTTAGGTTAATTAGCGGGCACTTTGACTATCTAGGTTAACTAGCGGGAACTTGGATTATCAAGGTCTACTAGCGGGCCCTTGTACTATGTAGGTTAACTAGCGGGCACTTGGACTATGTAGATTCCCTAGGGGGCACTTGGACTATGTATGTCCCCTAGCGGGCACTTGGACTATCTATGTTAACTATTGGGCCCTTGGACTATGTAGGTTAACTAACGGGCACTAGGACTATCTAGGTTACCTACCGGGCACGTGGAATATGTAGGTTAACTAGCGGACACTTGCACGATCTAGGTTAACTAGCGAGCCCTTGCACTATGTAGGTTAACTAGCGGGCCCATGGATTATGTAGGTTTACTAGCAGGCACTTGGACTATCTAGGTTAACTAGTGGGCACTTGGACTATGTAGTTTCCCTAGCGGGCATTTGGACTATTTAGGTTACCAAGCGGGAACTTGGACTATGTAAGTTCCCTAGCGGGCACTGGGACTGTCTAGGTTAACTAGCGTGCACTTGGACTATGTAGGTTCCTTAGTGGGCACTTGGACTATCTAGGTTGCCTAGCGGGCACTTGGACTATGTAGGTTAACTAGCGTGCCCTTGGACTATCTAGGTTACGTAGCGGGTACTTTGTATATAGGTTAACTTGCTGGTACTTGGACTATGTAGGTTAACTAGAGGACACTTGGATTATCTAGGTTAACTAGTGGGCCCTTGGACTATGTAGGTTAAGTAGCAGGCACTTGGACAATCTAGGTTAACTCGCGGGCACTTGGAAGATCTAGGTTAACTAGCAGGCACTTGGACTATCAAAGTTAACAAGTGAGACCTTGGACTATGTAGGTTACCTAGCGGGCACTTGGACTATGTAGGTTAACTAGCGAGCACTTGGACTCTAGGTTACCTAGCGGGCACTTGGACTATATAGGTTACCTAGCGGGCACTTGGACTATGTAGGTTAACTAGCGAGCACTTGGACTCTAGGTTACCTAGCGGGCACTTGGACTATCTAGGTTAACCAACGGACACTTGGACTATGTAGGTTAACTAGCGGACACTTCGACTATCTAGGTTAGCTAACGGGCAATTGGACTATCTAGGTTAACTAACGGGCACTTGGACTATGTAGGTTCCCTTTAGAGCACTTGGAATATTTAGGTTACCTAGCAGGCACTTTGACTATCTAGGTTAACTAACGGGCACTTGGACTATGTAGGTTCCCTAGCGGGCATTGGACTATATAGGTTCCCTATGGGCACGTGGAGTATGTAGGTTCCCTAACTGGCACTTGGAATACATAGGTTCCCTATCGGGCACTTGGACTATGTAGGTACCTCAGCGGGCACTTGGACTATGTAGGTTCCCTATCGGGCATTGGACTATGTAGGTTAACTAGCGGACACTTGGACAATCTAGGTTACCTAGCGGGCACTCGAACTATGTACATACCCTAGGGGGCACTTGGACTATCTAGGTTACCTAGCGGGCACTTGGACTATGTACGTCCCCTAGCGGGCACTTGGACTATCTAGGTTAACTAGAGGGCCATTGGACGATCTAGGTTAACTAGCGGGCACTTGGACTATCTAGGTTAACGAATGGGCACTTGGACTATGTAGGTAACCTAGCGGGCACTTGGAATGTCTAGGTTACCTAGCGGGCACTTTGACTATCTAGGTTAACGAACGGGCACTTGGATATGTAGGTTACGTAGCGGGCACTTGGACTATGTAGGATCCCTATCGGACATTTGGACTACTTAGGTTAACTAGCGGGCACTTGGACTCTCTAGGTTAACTAGCGGGCACTTGGACTATCTAGGTCAAGTAGCGGGCCCTTGTACTATGTAGGTTAACAAGCGGGCACTTGGAGTATGTAGGTTAACTAGCGGGCACTTGGATTATCTAGGTTAACCAGCGTGCACTTGGACGATCTAGGTTAACTAGCGGGCACTTGGACTATCTAGGTTAACTAGTGGGCACTTGGCCTATCTAGATTAACTAGCGGGCCCTTGGACTATCTAGGTTAACTAGCGGGCACTTGGACTATCTAGGTTAACTAGTGGGCACTTGGACTATGTAGTTTCCCTAGCGGGCATTTGGACTATTTAGGTTACCAAGCGGGAACTTGGACTATGTAAGTTCCCTAGCGGGCACTGGGACTGTCTAGGTTAACTAGCGTGCACTTGGACTATGTAGGTTCCTTAGTGGGCACTTGGACTATCTAGGTTGCCTAGCGGGCACTTGGACTATGTAGGTTAACTAGCGTGCCCTTGGACTATCTAGGTTACGTAGCGGGTACTTTGTATATAGGTTAACTTGCTGGTACTTGGACTATGTAGGTTAACTAGAGGACACTTGGATTATCTAGGTTAACTAGTGGGCCCTTGGACTATGTAGGTTAAGTAGCAGGCACTTGGACAATCTAGGTTAACTCGCGGGCACTTGGAAGATCTAGGTTAACTAGCAGGCACTTGGACTATCAAAGTTAACAAGTGAGACCTTGGACTATGTAGGTTACCTAGCGGGCACTTGGACTATGTAGGTTAACTAGCGAGCACTTGGACTCTAGGTTACCTAGCGGGCACTTGGACTATCTAGGTTAACCAACGGACACTTGGACTATGTAGGTTAACTAGCGGACACTTCGACTATCTAGGTTAGCTAACGGGCAATTGGACTATCTAGGTTAACTAACGGGCACTTGGACTATGTATGTTCCCTAGAGAGCACTTGGAATATTTAGGTTACCTAGCAGGCACTTTGACTATCTAGGTTAACTAACGGGCACTTGGACTATGTAGGTTCCCTAGCGGGCACTTGGACTATATAGGTTCCCTATGGGCACGTGGAGTATGTAGGTTCCCTAACTGGCACTTGGAATATATAGGTTCCTTATCGGGCACTTGGACTATGTAGGTTCCTCAGCGGGCACTTGGACTATGTAGGTTCCCTATCGGGCATTGGACTATGTAGTTAACTAACAGGACCTTGGATTATCTAGGTTACCTAGCGGGCACTTGGACTATGTAGGGTAACTAGCGGACACTTGGACAATCTAGGTTACCTAGCGGGCACTTGAACTATGTACATACCCTAGGGGGCACATGGACTATCTAGGTTACCTAGCGGGCACTTGGACTATGTACGTCCCCTAGCGGGCACTTGGACTATCTATGTTAACTAGAGGGCCCTTGGACGATCTAGGTTAACTAGCGGGCACTTGGACTATCTAGGTTAACGAACGGGCACTTGGACTATGTAGGTAACCTAGCGGGCACTTGGACTGTCTAGGTTACCTAGCGGGCACTTTGACTATCTAGGTTAACGAACGGGCACTTGGATATGTAGGTTACGTAGCGGGCACTTGGACTATGTAGGATCCCTATCGGACATTTGGACTACTTAGGTTAACTAGCGGGCACTTGGACTATCTAGGTTAACGAGCGGGCACTTGGACTATCTAGGTCAAGTAGCGGGCCCTTGTACTATGTAGGTTAACTAGCGGGCACTTAGACTATCTAGGTTAAATAAAGGACCTTGGACTATGTAGGTTAACTTGCGGGCCCTTGGACTATGTAGGTTAACTAGCGGGAACTTGGATTATCTAGGTTTCCTAGCCAGCACTCGGACTATGTACATACCCTAGCGCGCACTTGGACTATCAAGGTTACCTCGCGGGCACTTGGACTATGTACGTCCCCTATGGGCACTTGGACTATCTAGGTTAACTAACGGGCACTTGGACTATGTAGGTTACCTAGCGGGCACTTGGACTATGTAGGTTAACTAGAAGGCGCTTGGACTATCAAGGTTACCTAGCGGGCCCTTGGACTATGTAGATTACCAGCGGGCACTTGGACTATCTAGGTTAATGAACGTGCACTTGGACTATATAGGTAACCTAGTGGGCACTTGGACTGTCTAGGTTACCTAGTGGGCACTTGGCCTATCTAGGTTAACGAACGGGCACTTGGACTATGTAGGTTAACTAGCGGGCCCTTGGACTATCTAGGTTTACTAGCGGGCACTTGGACTATCTAGGTTAACAAGCGGACACTTGGACTATCTAGGTTAACTAGCGGGCATTTGGATTATGTAGGTTAACTAGCGGACACTTCGACTATCTAGGTTAGCTAACGTGCAATTGGACTATCTAGGTTACCTAGTGGGCACTTCGACTACGTAGGTTCCCTAGCGGGCACTTGGACTATTTAAGTTACCTAGCAGGCACTTTGACTATCTAGGTTAACTAACGGGCACTTGGACTATGTAGGTTGCTTAGCGAGCACTTGGACTATGTAGATTCCCTAGGGGGCACTTAGACTATGTATGTCCCCTAGCGGGCACTTGGACTATCTAGGTTAACTATTGGGCCCTTGGACTATGTAGGTTAACTATCGGGCACTTGGATTATCTAGGTTAACCAGCGGGCACTTGGACGATCTAGGTTAACTAGCGGGCACTTGGACTATCTAGGTTAACTAGTGGGCACTTGGACTATCTAGATTAACTAGCGGGCCCTTGGACTATCTAGGTTAACTAGCGGGCACTTGGACTATCTAGGTTAACTAGCGGGCACTGGACTATGTAGATTAACTAGCGGGCCCTTAGACTATCTAGGTTTACTAGCGGGCACTTGGACTATCTAGGTTAACAAGCGGGCACTTGGATTATCTAGGTTAACTAGCGGGCATTTGGATTATTTAGGTTACATAGTGGGCACTTGGACTATGTATGTTACCTAGCGGGCACTTGGACTATGTAGGTTAACTAGAAGGCACTTGGACTATCAAGGTTACCTAGCAGGCACTTGGACTGTGTAGGTTACCTAGCGGGCACTTGGCCTATCTAGGTTAACGAACGGGAACTTGGACTATGTAGGTTAACTAGCGGACACTTCGACTATCTAGGTTAGCTAACAGGCAATTGGACTATCTAGGTTACCTAGCGGGCCCTTGGACTACGTAGGTTCCCTAGCGGGCACTTGGACTATTTAGGTTACCTAGCAGGCACTTTGACTATCTAGGTTAACTAACGGGCACTTGGACTATGTAGGTTGCCTTGCGAGCACTTGGACTATGTAGGTTCCCAGCGGGCACTTGGACTATGTAGGTTCCCTATCGGGTACTTGGACTGTCTAGCTTAACTAGCGGGCTATTGGACTCTCTAGGTTACCTAGTGGGCACTTGGACTATGTAGTTTACCTAGCAGGCACTTGGAGTATGTAGGTTAACTAGCGGGCACTTGGACTATCTAGGTTACCTAGAAGGCACTTGGACTATGTACGTTCCCTAGCGGGTACTTGGGCTACCTAAGTTACCTAGCGGGCACTTGGACTATCTAGGTTAACGGACGAGCACTTGAACTATGTAGGTAACATAATGGTCACTTGGACTGCCTAGGTTACCTAGCGGGGACTTGGACTATGTAGGTTAATTAGCGGGCACTTTGACTATGTAGGATCCCTATGGGACATTTGTACTACTTAGGTTAATTAGCGGGCACTTTGACTATCTAGGTTAACTAGCGGGAACTTGGACTATCAAGGTCAACTAGCGGGCCCTTGTACTATGTAGGTTAACTAGCGGGCACTTGGACTATCTAGGTTAACTAGCGGACCTTGGACTATGTAGGTTAACTAGCGGGCACTTGGACTATGTACGTCCCCTAGTGGGCCCTTGGACTATCTAGGTTAACTAGCGGGCACTTGGACTATCTAGGTTAACGAACGGGCACTTGGACTATGTAGGTAACCTAGCGGGCACTTGGACTGTCTTGGTTACCTAGCGGGCACTTTGACTATCTAGGTTAACGAACGGGCACTTGGATATGTAGGTTACGTAGCGGGCACTTGGACTATGTAGGATCCCTATCGGACATTTGGACTACTTAGGTTAACTAGCGGGCACTTGGACTATCTAGGTTAACTAGCGGGCACTTGGACTATCTAGGTCAAGTAGCGGGCCCTTGTACTACGTAGGTTAACTAGCGGGCACTTGGACTATCTAGGTTAAATAGCGGACCTTGGACTATGTAGGTTAACTTGCGGGCCCTTGGACTATGTAGGTTAACTAGCGGGCACTTGGATTATCTAGGTTTCCTAGCCAGCACTCGGACTATGTACATACCCTAGCGCGCACTTGGACTATCAAGGTTACCTCGCGGGCACTTGGACTATGTACGTCCCCTAGTGCGCACTTGGACTATCTAGGTTAACTAACGGGCACTTGGACTATGTAGGTTAACTAGAAGGCGCTTGGACTATCAAGGTTACCTAGCGGGCCCTTGGACTATGTAGATTACCAGCGGGCACTTGGACTATCTAGGTTAATGAACGTGCACTTGGACTATGTAGGTAACCTAGTGGGCACTTGGACTGTCTAGGTTACCCAGTGGGCACTTGGCCTATCTAGGTTAACGAACGGGCACTTGGACTATGTAGGTTAACTAGCGGGCCCTTGGACTATCTAGGTTTACTAGCGGGCACTTGGACTATCTAGGTTAACAAGCGGCCACTTGGACTATCTAGGTTAACTATCGGGCATTTGGATTATGTAGGTTAACTAGCGGACACTTCGACTATCTAGGTTAGTTAACGTGCAATTGGACTATCTAGGTTACCTAGTGGGCACTTCGACTACGTAGGTTCCCTAGCGGGCACTTGGACTATTTAGGTTACCTAGCAGGCACTTTGACTATCTAGGTTAACTAACGGGCACTTGGACTATGTAGGTTGCTTAGAGAGCACTTGGACTATGTAGATTCCCTAGGGGGCACTTGGACTATGTATGTCCCCTAGCGGGCACTTGGACTATCTAGGTTAACTATTGGGCCCTTGGACTATGTAGGTTAACTATCGGGCACTTGGATTATCTAGGTTAACCAGCGGGCACTTGGACGATCTAGGTTAACTAGCGGGCACTTGGACTATCTAGGTTAACTAGTGGGCACGTGGCCTATCTAGATTAACTAGCGGGCCCTTGGACTATCTAGGTTAACTAGCGGGCACTTGGACTATCTAGGTTAACTAGTGGGCACTTGGACTATGTAGTTTCCCTAGCGGGCATTTGGACTATTTAGGTTACCAAGCGGGAACTTGGACTATGTAAGTTCCCTAGCGGGCACTGGGACTGTCTAGGTTAACTAGCGTGCACTTGGACTATGTAGGTTCCTTAGTGGGCACTTGGACTATCTATGTTGCCTAGCGGGCACTTGGGCTATGTAGGTTAACTAGCGTGCCCTTGGACTATCTAGGTTACGTAGCGGGTACTTTGTATATAGGTTAACTTGCTGGTACTTGGACTATGTAGGTTAACTAGAGGACACTTGGATTATCTAGGTTAACTAGTGGGCCCTTGGACTATGTAGGTTAAGTAGCAGGCACTTGGACAATCTAGGTTAACTCGCGGGCACTTGGAAGATCTAGGTTAACTAGCAGGCACTTGGACTATCAAAGTTAACAAGTGAGACCTTGGACTATGTAGGTTACCTAGCGGGCACTTGGACTATGTAGGTTAACTAGCGAGCACTTGGACTCTAGGTTACCTAGCGGGCACTTGGACTATCTAGGTTAACCAACGGACACTTGGACTATGTAGGTTAACTAGCGGACACTTCGACTATCTAGGTTAGCTAACGGGCAATTGGACTATCTAGGTTAACTAACGGGCACTTGGACTATGTATGTTCCCTAGAGAGCACTTGGAATATTTAGGTTACCTAGCAGGCACTTTGACTATCTAGGTTAACTAACGGGCACTTGGACTATGTAGGTTCCCTAGCGGGCACTTGGACTATATAGGTTCCCTATGGGCACGTGGAGTATGTAGGTTCCCTAACTGGCACTTGGAATATATAGGTTCCCTATCGGGCACTTGGACTATGTAGGTTCCTCAGCGGGCACTTGGACTATGTAGGTTCCCTATCGGGCATTGGACTATGTAGGTTAACTAGCAGGACCTTGGATTATCTAGGTTACCTAGCGGGCACTTGGACTATGTAGGGTAACTAGCGGACACTTGGACAATCTAGGTTACCTAGCGGGCACTTGAACTATGTACATACCCTAGGGGGCACATGGACTATCTAGGTTACCTAGCGGGCACTTGGACTATGTACGTCCCCTAGCGGGCACTTGGACTATCTAGGTTAACTAGAGGGCCCTTGGACGATCTAGGTTAACTAGCGGGCACTTGGACTATCTAGGTTAACGAACGGGCACTTGGACTATGTAGGTAACCTAGCGGGCACTTGGACTGTCTAGGTTACCTAGCGGGCACTTTGACTATCTAGGTTAACGAACGGGCACTTGGATATGTAGGTTACGTAGCGGGCACTTGGACTATGTAGGATCCCTATCGGACATTTGGACTACTTAGGTTAACTAGCGGGCACTTGGACTATCTAGGTTAACGAGCGGGCACTTGGACTATCTAGGTCAAGTAGCGGGCCCTTGTACTATGTAGGTTAACTAGCGGGCACTTAGACTATCTAGGTTAAATAAAGGACCTTGGACTATGTAGGTTAACTTGCGGGCCCTTGGACTATGTAGGTTAACTAGCGGGCACTTGGATTATCTAGGTTTCCTAGCCAGCACTCGGACTATGTACATACCCTAGCGCGCACTTGGACTATCAAGGTTACCTCGCGGGCACTTGGACTATGTACGTCCCCTATGGGCACTTGGACTATCTAGGTTAACTAACGGGCACTTGGACTATGTAGGTTACCTAGCGGGCACTTGGACTATGTAGGTTAACTGGAAGGCGCTTGGACTATCAAGGTTACCTAGCGGGCCCTTGGACTATGTAGATTACCAGCGGGCACTTGGACTATCTAGGTTAATGAACGTGCACTTGGACTATATAGGTAACCTAGTGGGCACTTGGACTGTCTAGGTTACCTAGTGGGCACTTGGCCTATCTAGGTTAACGAACGGGCACTTGGACTATGTAGGTTAACTAGCGGGCCCTTGGACTATCTAGGTTTACTAGCGGGCACTTGGACTATCTAGGTTAACAAGCGGACACTTGGACTATCTAGGTTAACTAGCGGGCATTTGGATTATGTAGGTTAACTAGCGGACACTTCGACTATCTAGTTTAGCTAACGTGCAATTGGACTATCTAGGTTACCTAGTGGGCACTTCGACTACGTAGGTTCCCTAGCGGGCACTTGGACTATTTAAGTTACCTAGCAGGCACTTTGACTATCTAGGTTAACTAACGGGCACTTGGACTATGTAGGTTGCTTAGCGAGCACTTGGACTATGTAGATTCCCTAGGGGGCACTTAGACTATGTATGTCCCCTAGCGGGCACTTGGACTATCTAGGTTAACTATTGGGCCCTTGGACTATGTAGGTTAACTATCGGGCACTTGGATTATCTAGGTTAACCAGCGGGCACTTGGACGATCTAGGTTAACTAGCGGGCACTTGGACTATCTAGGTTAACTAGTGGGCACTTGGACTATCTAGATTAACTAGCGGGCCCTTGGACTATCTAGGTTAACTAGCGGGTACTTGGACTATCTAGGTTAACTAGCGGGCACTGGACTATGTAGATTAACTAGCGGGCCCTTAGACTATCTAGGTTTACTAGCGGGCACTTGGACTATCTAGGTTAATAAGCGGGCACTTGGATTATCTAGGTTAACTAGCGGGCATTTGGATTATTTAGGTTACATAGTGGGCACTTGGACTATGTATGTTACCTAGCGGGCACTTGGACTATGTAGGTTAACTAGAAGGCACTTGGACTATCAAGGTTACCTAGCAGGCACTTGGACTGTGTAGGTTACCTAGCGGGCACTTGGCCTATCTAGGTTAACGAACGGGAACTTGGACTATGTAGGTTAACTAGCGGACACTTCGACTATCTAGGTTAGCTAACAGGCAATTGGACTATCTAGGTTACCTAGCGGGCCCTTGGACTACGTAGGTTCCCTAGCGGGCACTTGGACTATTTAGGTTACCTAGCAGGCACTTTGACTATCTAGGTTAACTAACGGGCACTTGGACTATGTAGGTTGCCTTGCGAGCACTTGGACTATGTAGGTTCCCAGCGGGCACTTGGACTATGTAGTTTCCTTATCGGGTACTTGGACTGTCTAGCTTAACTAGCGGGCTATTGGACTCTCTAGGTTACCTAGTGGGCACTTGGACTATGTAGTTTACCTAGCAGGCACTTGGAGTATGTAGGTTAACTAGCGGGCACTTGGACTATCTAGGTTACCTAGAAGGCACTTGGACTATGTACGTTCCCTAGCGGGTACTTGGGCTACCTAAGTTACCTAGCGGGCACTTGGACTATCTAGGTTAACGGACGAGCACTTGAACTATGTAGGTAACATAATGGTCACTTGGACTGCCTAGGTTACCTAGCGGGGACTTGGACTATGTAGGTTAATTAGCGGGCACTTTGACTATGTAGGATCCCTATGGGACATTTGTACTACTTAGGTTAATTAGCGGGCACTTTGACTATCTAGGTTAACTAGCGGGAACTTGGACTATCAAGGTCAACTAGCGGGCCCTTGTACTATGTAGGTTAACTAGCGGGCACTTGGACTATCTAGGTTAACTAGCGGACCTTGGACTATGTAGGTTAACTAGCGGGCACTTGGACTATGTACGTCCCCTAGTGGGCCCTTGGACTATCTAGGTTAACTAGCGGGCACTTGGACTATCTAGGTTAACGAACGGGCACTTGGACTATGTAGGTAACCTAGCGGGCACTTGGACTGTCTTGGTTACCTAGCGGGCACTTTGACTATCTAGGTTAACGAACGGGCTCTTGGATATGTAGGTTACGTAGCGGGCACTTGGACTATGTAGGATCCCTATCGGACATTTGGACTACTTAGGTTAACTAGCGGGCACTTGGACTATCTAGGTTAACTAGCGGGCACTTGGACTATCTAGGTCAAGTAGCGGGCCCTTGTACTACGTAGGTTAACTAGCGGGCACTTGGACTATCTAGGTTAAATAGCGGACCTTGGACTATGTAGGTTAACTTGCGGGCCCTTGGACTATGTAGGTTAACTAGCGGGCACTTGGATTATCTAGGTTTCCTAGCCAGCACTCGGACTATGTACATACCCTAGCGCGCACTTGGACTATCAAGGTTACCTCGCGGGCACTTGGACTATGTACGTCCCCTAGTGCGCACTTGGACTATCTAGGTTAACTAACGGGCACTTGGACTATGTAGGTTAACTAGAAGGCGCTTGGACTATCAAGGTTACCTAGCGGGCCCTTGGACTATGTAGATTACCAGCGGGCACTTGGACTATCTAGGTTAATGAACGTGCACTTGGACTATGTAGGTAACCTAGTGGGCACTTGGACTGTCTAGGTTACCCAGTGGGCACTTGGCCTATCTAGGTTAACGAACGGGCACTTGGACTATGTAGGTTAACTAGCGGGCCCTTGGACTATCTAGGTTTACTAGCGGGCACTTGGACTATCTAGGTTAACAAGCGGCCACTTGGACTATCTAGGTTAACTATCGGGCATTTGGATTATGTAGGTTAACTAGCGGACACTTCGACTATCTAGGTTAGTTAACGTGCAATTGGACTATCTAGGTTACCTAGTGGGCACTTCGACTACGTAGGTTCCCTAGCGGGCACTTGGACTATTTAGGTTACCTAGCAGGCACTTTGACTATCTAGGTTAACTAACGGGCACTTGGACTATGTAGGTTGCTTAGCGAGCACTTGGACTATGTAGATTCCCTAGGGGGCACTTGGACTATGTATGTCCCCTAGCGGGCACTTGGACTATCTAGGTTAACTATTGGGCCCTTGGACTATGTAGGTTAACTATCGGGCACTTGGATTATCTAGGTTAACCAGCGGGCACTTGGACGATCTAGGTTAACTAGCGGGCACTTGGACTATCTAGGTTAACTAGTGGGCACGTGGCCTATCTAGATTAACTAGCGGGCCCTTGGACTATCTAGGTTAACTAGCGGGCACTTGGACTATCTAGGTTAACTAGTGGGCACTTGGACTATGTAGTTTCCCTAGCGGGCATTTGGACTATTTAGGTTACCAAGCGGGAACTTGGACTATGTAAGTTCCCTAGCGGGCACTGGGACTGTCTAGGTTAACTAGCGTGCACTTGGACTATGTAGGTTCCTTAGTGGGCACTTGGACTATCTATGTTGCCTAGCGGGCACTTGGGCTATGTAGGTTAACTAGCGTGCCCTTGGACTATCTAGGTTACGTAGCGGGTACTTTGTATATAGGTTAACTTGCTGGTACTTGGACTATGTAGGTTAACTAGAGGACACTTGGATTATCTAGGTTAACTAGTGGGCCCTTGGACTATGTAGGTTAAGTAGCAGGCACTTGGACAATCTAGGTTAACTCGCGGGCACTTGGAAGATCTAGGTTAACTAGCAGGCACTTGGACTATCAAAGTTAACAAGTGAGACCTTGGACTATGTAGGTTACCTAGCGGGCACTTGGACTATGTAGGTTAACTAGCGAGCACTTGGACTCTAGGTTACCTAGCGGGCACTTGGACTATCTAGGTTAACCAACGGACACTTGGACTATGTAGGTTAACTAGCGGACACTTCGACTATCTAGGTTAGCTAACGGGCAATTGGACTATCTAGGTTAACTAACGGGCACTTGGACTATGTATGTTCCCTAGAGAGCACTTGGAATATTTAGGTTACCTAGCAGGCACTTTGACTATCTAGGTTAACTAACGGGCCCTTGGACTATGTAGGTTCCCTAGCGGGCACTTGGACTATTTAGGTTACCTAGCAGGCACTTTGACTATCTAGGTTAACTAACGGGCACTTGGACTATGTAGGTTGCCTTGCGAGCACTTGGACTATGTAGGTTCCCAGCGGGCACGTGGACTATGTAGGTTCCCTATCGGGTACTTGGACTGTCTAGCTTAACTAGCGGGCTATTGGACTCTCTAGGTTACCTAGTGGGCACTTGGACTATGTAGTTTACCTAGCAGGCACTTGGAGTATGTAGGTTAACTAGCGGGCACTTGGACTATCTAGGTTACCTAGAAGGCACTTGGACTATGTACGTTCCCTAGCGGGTACTTGGGCTACCTAAGTTACCTAGCGGGCACTTGGACTATCTAGGTTAACGGACGAGCACTTGAACTATGTAGGTAACATAATGGTCACTTGGACTGCCTAGGTTACCTAGCGGGGACTTGGACTATGTAGGTTAATTAGCGGGCACTTTGACTATGTAGAATCCCTATGGGACATTTGTACTACTTAGGTTAATTAGCGGGCACTTTGACTATCTAGGTTAACTAGCGGGAACTTGGACTATCAAGGTCAACTAGCGGGCCCTTGTACTATGTAGGTTAACTAGCGGGCACTTGGACTATCTAGGTTAACTAGCGGACCTTGGACTATGTAGGTTAACTAGCGGGCACTTGGACTATGTACGTCCCCTAGTGGGCCCTTGGACTATCTAGGTTAACTAGCGGGCACTTGGACTATCTAGGTTAACGAACGGGCACTTGGACTATGTAGGTAACCTAGCGGGCACTTGGACTGTCTTGGTTACCTAGCGGGCACTTTGACTATCTAGGTTAACGAACGGGCACTTGGATATGTAGGTTACGTAGCGGGCACTTGGACTATGTAGGATCCCTATCGGACATTTGGACTACTTAGGTTAACTAGCGGGCACTTGGACTATCTAGGTTAACTAGCGGGCACTTGGACTATCTAGGTCAAGTAGCGGGCCCTTGTACTACGTAGGTTAACTAGCGGGCACTTGGACTATCTAGGTTAAATAGCGGACCTTGGACTATGTAGGTTAACTTGCGGGCCCTTGGACTATGTAGGTTAACTAGCGGGCACTTGGATTATCTAGGTTTCCTAGCCAGCACTCGGACTATGTACATACCCTAGCGCACACTTGGACTATCAAGGTTACCTCGCGGGCACTTGGACTATGTACGTCCCCTAGTGCGCACTTGGACTATCTAGGTTAACTAACGGGCACTTGGACTATGTAGGTTAACTAGAAGGCGCTTGGACTATCAAGGTTACCTAGCGGGCCCTTGGACTATGTAGATTACCAGCGGGCACTTGGACTATCTAGGTTAATGAACGTGCACTTGGACTATGTAGGTAACCTAGTGGGCACTTGGACTGTCTAGGTTACCCAGTGGGCACTTGGCCTATCTAGGTTAACGAACGGGCACTTGGACTATGTAGGTTAACTAGCGGGCCCTTGGACTATCTAGGTTTACTAGCGGGCACTTGGACTATCTAGGTTAACAAGCGGCCACTTGGACTATCTAGGTTAACTATCGGGCATTTGGATTATGTAGGTTAACTAGCGGACACTTCGACTATCTAGGTTAGTTAACGTGCAATTGGACTATCTAGGTTACCTAGTGGGCACTTCGACTACGTAGGTTCCCTAGCGGGCACTTGGACTATTTAGGTTACCTAGCAGGCACTTTGACTATCTAGGTTAACTAACGGGCACTTGGACTATGTAGGTTGCTTAGCGAGCACTTGGACTATGTAGATTCCCTAGGGGGCACTTGGACTATGTATGTCCCCTAGCGGGCACTTGGACTATCTAGGTTAACTATTGGGCCCTTGGACTATGTAGGTTAACTATCGGGCACTTGGATTATCTAGGTTAACCAGCGGGCACTTGGACGATCTAGGTTAACTAGCGGGCACTTGGACTATCTAGGTTAACTAGTGGGCACGTGGCCTATCTAGATTAACTAGCGGGCCCTTGGACTATCTAGGTTAACTAGCGGGCACTTGGACTATCTAGGTTAACTAGTGGGCACTTGGACTATGTAGTTTCCCTAGCGGGCATTTGGAGTATTTAGGTTACCAAGCGGGAACTTGGACTATGTAAGTTCCCTAGCGGGCACTGGGACTGTCTAGGTTAACTAGCGTGCACTTGGACTATGTAGGTTCCTTAGTGGGCACTTGGACTATCTATGTTGCCTAGCGGGCACTTGGGCTATGTAGGTTAACTAGCGTGCCCTTGGACTATCTAGGTTACGTAGCGGGTACTTTGTATATAGGTTAACTTGCTGGTACTTGGACTATGTAGGTTAACTAGAGGACACTTGGATTATCTAGGTTAACTAGTGGGCCCTTGGACTATGTAGGTTAAGTAGCAGGCACTTGGACAATCTAGGTTAACTCGCGGGCACTTGGAAGATCTAGGTTAACTAGCAGGCACTTGGACTATCAAAGTTAACAAGTGAGACCTTGGACTATGTAGGTTACCTAGCGGGCACTTGGACTATGTAGGTTAACTAGCGAGCACTTGGACTCTAGGTTACCTAGCGGGCACTTGGACTATCTAGGTTAACCAACGGACACTTGGACTATGTAGGTTAACTAGCGGACACTTCGACTATCTAGGTTAGCTAACGGGCAATTGGACTATCTAGGTTAACTAACGGGCACTTGGACTATGTATGTTCCCTAGAGAGCACTTGGAATATTTAGGTTACCTAGCAGGCACTTTGACTATCTAGGTTAACTAACGGGCACTTGGACTATGTAGGTTCCCTAGCGGGCACTTGGACTATATAGGTTCCCTATGGGCACGTGGAGTATGTAGGTTCCCTAACTGGCACTTGGAATATATAGGTTCCCTATCGGGCACTTGGACTATGTAGGTTCCTCAGCGGGCACTTGGACTATGTAGGTTCCCTATCGGGCATTGGACTATGTAGGTTAACTAGCAGGACCTTGGATTATCTAGGTTACCTAGCGGGCACTTGGACTATGTAGGGTAACTAGCGGACACTTGGACAATCAAGGTTACCTAGCGGGCACTTGAACTATGTACATACCCTAGGGGGCACATGGACTATCTAGGTTACCTAGCGGGCACTTGGACTATGTACGTCCCCTAGCGGGCACTTGGACTATCGAGGTTAACTAGAGGGCCCTTGGACGATCTAGGTTAACTAGCGGGCACTTGGACTATCTAGGTTAACGAACGGGCACTTGGACTATGTAGGTAACCTAGCGGGCACTTGGACTGTCTAGGTTACCTAGCGGGCACTTTGACTATCTAGGTTAACGAACGGGCACTTGGATATGTAGGTTACGTAGCGGGCACTTGGACTATGTAGGATCCCTATCGAACATTTGGACTACTTAGGTTAACTAGCGGGCACTTGGACTATCTAGGTTAACGAGCGGGCACTTGGACTATCTAGGTCAAGTAGCGGGCCCTTGTACTATGTAGGTTAACTAACGGGCACTTAGACGATCTAGGTTAAATAGCGGACCTTGGACTATGTAGGTTAACTTGCGGGCCCTTGGACTATGTAGGTTAACTAGCGGGCACTTGGATTATCTAGGTTTCCTAGCCAGCACTCGGACTATGTACATACCCTAGCGCGCACTTGGACTATTAAGGTTACCTCGCGGGCACTTGGACTATGTACGTCCCCTAGTGGGCACTTGGACTATCTAGGTTAACTAACGGGCACTTGGACTATGTAGGTTACCTAGCGGGCACTTGGACTATGTAGGTTAACTAGAAGGCGCTTGGACTATCAAGGTTACCTAGCGGGCCCTTGGACTATGTAGATTACCAGCGGGCACTTGGACTATCTAGGTTAATGAACGTGCACTTGGACTATGTAGGTAACCTAGTGGGCACTTGGACTGTCTAGGTTACCTAGTGGGCACTTGGCCTATCTAGGTTAACGAACGGGCACTTGGATTATGTAGGTTAACTAGCGGGCCCTTGGACTATCTAGGTTTACTAGCGGGCACTTGGACTATCTAGGTTAACAAGCGGCCACTTGGACTATCAAGGTTAACTAGCGGGCATTTGGATTATGTAGGTTAACTAGCGGACACTTCGACTATCTAGGTTAGCTAACGTGCAATTGGACTATCTAGGTTACCTAGTGGGCACTTCGACTACGTAGGTTCCCTAGCGGGCACTTGGACTATTTAGGTTACCTAGCAGGCACTTTGACTATCTAGGTTAACTAACGGGCACTTGGACTATGTAGGTTGCTTAGCGAGCACTTGGACTATGTAGATTCCCTAGGGGGCACTTGGACTATGTATGTCCCCTAGCGGGCACTTGGACTATCTAGGTTAACTATTGGGCCCTTGGACTATGTAGGTTAACTATCGGGCACTTGGATTATCTAGGTTAACCAGCGGGCACTTGGACGATCTAGGTTAACTAGCGGGCACTTGGACTATCTAGGTTAACTAGTGGGCACTTGGACTATCTAGATTAACTAGCGGGCCCTTGGACTATCTAGGTTAACTAGCGGGCACTTGGACTATCTAGGTTAACTAGCGGGCACTGGACTATGTAGATTAACTAGCGGGCCCTTAGACTATCTAGGTTTACTAGCGGGCACTTGGACTATCTAGGTTAACAAGCGGGCACTTGGATTATCTAGGTTAACTAGCGGGCATTTGGATTATTTAGGTTACATAGTGGGCACTTGGACTATGTATGTTACCTAGCGGGCACTTGGACTATGTAGGTTAACTAGAAGGCACTTGGACTATCAAGGTTACCTAGCAGGCACTTGGACTGTGTAGGTTACCTAGCGGGCACTTGGCCTATCTAGGTTAACGAACGGGCACTTAGACTATGTAGGTTAACTAGCGGACACTTCAACTATCTAGGTTAGCTAACGGGCAATTGGACTATCTAGGTTACCTAGCGGGCCCTTGGACTATGTAGGTTCCCTAGCGGGCACTTGGACTATTTAGGTTACCTAGCAGGCACTTTGACTATCTAGGTTAACTAACGGGCACTTGGACTATGTAGGTTGCCTAGCGAGCACTTGGACTATGTAGGTTCCCAGCGGGCACTTGGACTATGTAGGTTCCCTATCGGGTACTTGGACTGTCTAGCTTAACTAGCGGGCTATAGGACTCTCTAGGTTACCTAGTGGGCACTTGGACTATGTAGTTTACCTAGCAGGCACTTGGAGTATGTAGGTTAACTAGCGGGCACTTGGACTATCTAGGTTACCTAGAAGGCACTTGGACTATGTACGTTCCCTAGCGGGTACTTGGGCTACCTAAGTTACCTAGCGGGCACTTGGACTATCTAGGTTAACGGACGAGCACTTGAACTATGTAGGTAACATAATGGTCACTTGGACTGCCTAGGTTACCTAGCGGGGACTTGGACTATGTAGGTTAATTAGCGGGCACTTTGACTATGTAGGATCCCTATGGGACATTTGTACTACTTAGGTTAATTAGCGGGCACTTTGACTATCTAGGTTAACGAACGGGCACTTGGACTATGTAGGTTAACTAGCGGGCCCTTGGACTATCTAGGTTTACTAGCGGGCACTTGGACTATCTAGGTTAACAAGCGGCCACTTGGACTATCTAGGTTAACTATCGGGCATTTGGATTATGTAGGTTAACTAGCGGACACTTCGACTATCTAGGTTAGTTAACGTGCAAATGGACTATCTAGGTTACCTAGTGTGCACTTCGACTACGTAGGTTCCCTAGCGGGCACTTGGACTATTTAGTTTACCCAGCAGGCACTTTGACTATCTAGGTTAACTAACGGGCACTTGGACTATGTAGGTTGCTTAGCGAGCACTTGGACTATGTAGATTCCCTAGGGGGCACTTGGACTATGTATGTCCCCTAGCGGGCACTTGGACTATCTATGTTAACTATTGGGCCCTTGGACTATGTAGGTTAACTATCGGGCACTTGGATTATCTAGGTTAACCAGCGGGCACTTGGACGATCTAGGTTAACTAGCGGGCACTTGGACTATCTAGGTTAACTAGTGGGCACGTGGCCTATCTAGATTAACTAGCGGGCCCTTGGACTATCTAGGTTAACTAGCGGGCACTTGGACTATCTAGGTTAACTAGTGGGCACTTGGACTATGTAGTTTCCCTAGCGGGCATTTGGACTATTTAGGTTACCAAGCGGGAACTTGGACTATGTAAGTTCCCTAGCGGGCACTGGGACTGTCTAGGTTAACTAGCGTGCACTTGGACTATGTAGGTTCCTTAGTGGGCACTTGGACTATCTATGTTGCCTAGCGGGCACTTGGGCTATGTAGGTTAACTAGCGTGCCCTTGGACTATCTAGGTTACGTAGCGGGTACTTTGTATATAGGTTAACTTGCTGGTACTTGGACTATGTAGGTTAACTAGAGGACACTTGGATTATCTAGGTTAACTAGTGGGCCCTTGGACTATGTAGGTTAAGTAGCAGGCACTTGGACAATCTAGGTTAACTCGCGGGCACTTGGAAGATCTAGGTTAACTAGCAGGCACTTGGACTATCAAAGTTAACAAGTGAGACCTTGGACTATGTAGGTTACCTAGCGGGCACTTGGACTATGTAGGTTAACTAGCGAGCACTTGGACTCTAGGTTACCTAGCGGGCACTTGGGCTATCTAGGTTAACCAACGGACACTTGGACTATGTAGGTTAACTAGCGGACACTTCGACTATCTAGGTTAGCTAACGGGCAATTGGACTATCTAGGTTAACTAACGGGCACTTGGACTATGTATGTTCCCTAGAGAGCACTTGGAATATTTAGGTTACCTAGCAGGCACTTTGACTATCTAGGTTAACTAACGGGCACTTGGACTATGTAGGTTCCCTAGCGGGCACTTGGACTATATAGGTTCCCTATGGGCACGTGGAGTATGTAGGTTCCCTAACTGGCACTTGGAATATATAGGTTCCCTATCGGGCACTTGGACTATGTAGGTTCCTCAGCGGGCACTTGGACTATGTAGGTTCCCTATCGGGCATTGGACTATGTAGGTTAACTAGCAGGACCTTGGATTATCTAGGTTACCTAGCGGGCACTTGGACTATGTAGGGTAACTAGCGGACACTTGGACAATCAAGGTTACCTAGCGGGCACTTGAACTATGTACATACCCTAGGGGGCACATGGACTATCTAGGTTACCTAGCGGGCACTTGGACTATGTACGTCCCCTAGCGGGCACTTGGACTATCTAGGTTAACTAGAGGGCCCTTGGACGATCTAGGTTAACTAGCGGGCACTTGGACTATCTAGGTTAACGAACGGGCACTTGGACTATGTAGGTAACCTAGCGGGCACTTGGAATGTCTAGGTTACCTAGCGGGCACTTTGACTATCTAGGTTAACGAACGGGCACTTGGATATGTAGGTTACGTAGCGGGCACTTGGACTATGTAGGATCCCTATCAGACATTTGGACTACTTAGGTTAACTAGCGGGCACTTGGACTATCTAGGTTAACGAGCGGGCACTTGGACTATCTAGGTCAAGTAGCGGGCCCTTGTACTATGTAGGTTAACTAGCGGGCACTTAGACTATCTAGGTTAAATAGCGGACCTTGGACTATGTAGGTTAACTTGCGGGCCCTTGGACTATGTAGGTTAACTAGCGGGCACTTGGATTATCTAGGTTTCCTAGCCAGCACTCGGACTATGTACATACCCTAGCGCGCACTTGGACTATTAAGGTTACCTCGCGGGCACTTGGACTATGTACGTCCCCTAGTGGGCACTTGGACTATCTAGGTTAACTAACGGGCACTTGGACTATGTAGGTTACCTAGCGGGCACTTGGACTATGTAGGTTAACTAGAAGGCGCTTGGACTATCAAGGTTACCTAGCGGGCCCTTGGACTATGTAGATTACCAGCGGGCACTTGGACTATCTAGGTTAATGAACGTGCACTTGGACTATGTAGGTAACCTAGTGGGCACTTGGACTGTCTAGGTTACCTAGTGGGCACTTGGCCTATCTAGGTTAACGAACGGGCACTTGGATTATGTAGGTTAACTAGCGGGCCCTTGGACTATCTAGGTTTACTAGCGGGCACTTGGACTATCTAGGTTAACAAGCGTCCACTTGGACTATCTAGGTTAACTAGCGGGCATTTGGATTATGTAGGTTAACTAGCGGACACTTCGACTATCTAGGTTAGCTAACGTGCAATTGGACTATCTAGGTTACCTAGTGGGCACTTCGACTACGTAGGTTCCCTAGCGGGCACTTGGACTATATAGGTTCCCTATGGGCACGTGGAGTATGTAGGTTCCCGAACTGGCACTTGGAATATATAGGTTCCCTATCGGGCACTTGGACTATGTAGGTTCCTCAGCGGGCACTTGGACTATGTAGGTTCCCTATCGGGCATTGGACTATGTAGGTTAACTAGCGGACACTTGGACAATCTAGGTTACCTAGCGGGCACTCGAACTATGTACATACCCTAGGGGGCACTTGGACTATCTAGGTTACCTAGCGGGCACTTGGACTATGTATGTCCCCTAGCGGGCACTTGGACTATCTAGGTTAACTAGAGGGCCCTTGGACGATCTAGGTTAACTAGCGGGCACTTGGACTATCTAGGTTAACGAACGGGCACTTGGACTATGTAGGTAACCTAGCGGGCACTTGGACTGTCTAGGTTACCTAGCGGGCACTTTGACTATCTAGGTTAACGAACGGGCACTTGGATATGTAGGTTACGTAGCGGGCACTTGGACTCTGTAGGATCCCTATCGGACATTTGGACTACTTAGGTTAACTAGCGGGCACTTGGACTCTCTAGGTTAACTAGCGGGCACTTGGACTATCTAGGTCAAGTAGCGGGCGCTTGTACTATGTAGGTTAACAAGCAGGCACTTGGAGTATGTAGGTTAACTAGCGGGCACTTGGATTATCTAGGTTAACCAGCGGGCACTTGGATGATCTAGGTTAACTAGCGGGCACTTGGACGATCTAGGTTAACTAGTGGTCACTTGGCCTATCTAGATTAACTAGCGGGCCCTTGGACTATCTAGGTTAACTAGCGGGCACTTGGACTATCTAGGTTAACTAGTGGGCACTTGGACTATGTAGTTTCCCTAGCGGGCATTTGGACTATTTAGGTTACCAAGCGGGAACTTGGACTATGTAAGTTCCCTAGCGGGCACTGGGACTGTCTAGGTTAACTAGCGTGCACTTGGACTATGTAGGTTCCTTAGTGGGCACTTGGACTATCTATGTTGCCTAGCGGGCACTTGGACTATGTAGGTTAACTAGCGTGCCCTTGGACTATCTAGGTTACGTAGCGGGTACTTTGTATATAGGTTAACTTGCTGGTATTTGGACTATGTAGGTTAACTAGAGGACACTTGGATTATCTAGGTTAACTAGTGGGCCCTTGGACTATGTAGGTTAAGTAGCAGGCACTTGGACAATCTAGGTTAACTCGCGGGCACTTGGAAGATCTAGGTTAACTAGCAGGCACTTGGACTATCAAAGTTAACAAGTGAGACCTTGGACTATGTAGGTTACCTAGCGGGCACTTGGACTATGTAGGTTAACTAGCGAGCACTTGGACTCTAGGTTACCTAGCGGGCACTTGGACTATCTAGGTTAACCAACGGACACTTGGACTATGTAGGTTAACTAGCGGACACTTCGACTATCTAGGTTAGCTAACGGGCAATTGGACTATCTAGGTTAACTAACGGGCACTTGGACTATGTATGTTCCCTAGAGAGCACTTGGAATATTTAGGTTACCTAGCAGGCACTTTGACTATCTAGGTTAACTAACGGGCACTTGGACTATGTAGGTTCCCTAGCGGGCACTTGGACTATATAGGTTCCCTATGGGCACGTGGAGTATGTAGGTTCCCTAACTGGCACTTGGAATATATAGGTTCCCTATCGGGCACTTTGACTATGTAGGTTCCTCAGCGGGCACTTGGACTATGTAGGTTCCCTATCGGGCATTGGACTATGTAGTTAACTAACAGGACCTTGGATTATTGAGGTTACCTAGCGGGCACTTGGACTATGTAGGGTAACTAGCGGACACTTGGACAATCTAGGTTAACTAGTGGGCACTTGGACTATGTAGTTTCCCTAGCGGGCATTTGGACTATTTAGGTTACCAAGCGGGAACTTGGACTATGTAAGTTCCCTAGCGGGCACTGGGACTGTCTAGGTTAACTAGCGTGCACTTGGACTATGTAGGTTCCTTAGTGGGCACTTGGACTATCTATGTTGCCTAGCGGGCACTTGGACTATGTAGGTTAACTAGCGTGCCCTTGGACTATCTAGGTTACGTAGCGGGTACTTTGTATATAGGTTAACTTGCTGGTACTTGGACTATGTAGGTTAACTAGAGGACACTTGGATTATCTAGGTTAACTAGTGGGCCCTTGGACTATGTAGGTTAAGTAGCAGGCACTTGGACAATCTAGGTTAACTCGCGGGCACTTGGAAGATCTAGGTTAACTAGCAGGCACTTGGACTATCAAAGTTAACAAGTGAGACCTTGGACTATGTAGGTTACCTAGCGGGCACTTGGACTATGTAGGTTAACTAGCGAGCACTTGGACTCTAGGTTACCTAGCGGGCACTTGGACTATCTAGGTTAACCAACGGACACTTGGACTATGTAGGTTAACTAGCGGACACTTCGACTATCTAGGTTAGCTAACGGGCAATTGGACTATCTAGGTTAACTAACGGGCACTTGGACTATGTATGTTCCCTAGAGAGCACTTGGAATATTTAGGTTACCTAGCAGGCACTTTGACTATCTAGGTTAACTAACGGGCACTTGGACTATGTAGGTTCCCTAGCGGGCACTTGGACTATATAGGTTCCCTATGGGCACGTGGAGTATGTAGGTTCCCTAACTGGCACTTGGAATATATAGGTTCCCTATCGGGCACTTTGACTATGTAGGTTCCTCAGCGGGCACTTGGACTATGTAGGTTCCCTATCGGGCATTGGACTATGTAGTTAACTAACAGGACCTTGGATTATTGAGGTTACCTAGCGGGCACTTGGACTATGTAGGGTAACTAGCGGACACTTGGACAATCTAGGTTACCTAGCGGGCACTTGAACTATGTACATACCCTAGGGGGCACATGGACTATCTAGGTTACCTAGCGGGCACTTGGACTATGTACGTCCCCTAGCGGGCACTTGGACTATCTAGGTTAACTAGAGGGCCCTTGGACGATCTAGGTTAACTAGCGGGCACTTGGACTATCTAGGTTAACGAACGGGCACTTGGACTATGTAGATAACCTAGCGGGCACTTGGACTGTCTAGGTTACCTAGCGGGCACTTTGACTATCTAGGTTAACGAACGGGCACTTGGATATGTAGGTTACGTAGCAGGCACTTGGACTATGTAGGATCCCGATCGGACATTTGGACTACTTAGGTTAACTAGCGGGCACTTGGACTATCTAGGTTAACGAGCGGGCACTTGGACTATCTAGGTCAAGTAGCGGGCCCTTGTACTACGTAGGTTAACTAGCGGGCACTTGGACTATCTAGGTTAAATAGCGGACTTTGGACTATGTAGGTTAACTTGCGGGCCCTTGGACTATGTAGGTTAACTAGCGGGCAGTTGGATTATCTAGGTTTCCTAGCCAGCACTCGGACTATGTACATACCCTAGCGCGCACTTGGACTATCAAGGTTACCTCGCTGGCACTTGGACTATGTACGTCCCCTAGTGGGCACTTGGACTATCTAGGTTAACTAACGGGCACTTGGACTATGTAGGTTACCTAGCGGGCACTTGGACTATGTAGGTTAACTAGAAGGCGCTTGGACTATCAAGGTTACCTAGGGGGCCCTTGGACTATGTAGGTTAACTAGCGGGCCCTTGGACTATCTAGGTTTACTAGCGGGCACTTGGACTATCTAGGTTAACAAGCGGCCACTTGGACTATCTAGGTTAACTAGCGGGCATTTGGATTATGTAGGTTAACTAGCGGACACTTCGACTATCTAGGTTAGCTAACGTGCAATTGGACTATCTAGGTTACCTAGTGGGCACTTCGACTACGTAGGTTCCCTAGCGGGCACTTGGACTATTTAGGTTACCTAGCAGGCACTTTGACTATCTAAGTTAACTAACGGGCACTTGGACTATGTAGGTTGCTTAGCGAGCAATTGGACTATGTAGATTCCCTAGGGGGCACTTGGACTATGTATGTCCCCTAGCGGGCACTTGGACTATCTAGGTTAACTATTGGGCCCTTGGACTATGTAGGTTAACTATCGGGCACTTGGATTATCTAGGTTAACCAGCGGGCACTTGGACGATCTAGGTTAACTAGCGGGCACTTGGACTATCTAGGTTAACTAGTGGGCACTTGGACTATCTAGATTAACTAGCGGGCCCTTGGACTATCTAGGTTAACTAGCGGGCACTTGGACTATCTAGGTTAACTAGCGGGCACTGGACTATGTAGATTAACTAGCGGGCCCTTAGACTATCTAGGTTTACTAGCGGGCACTTGGACTATCTAGGTTAACAAGCGGGCACTTGGATTATCTAGGTTAACTAGGGGGCATTTGGATTATTTAGGTTACATAGTGGGCACTTGGACTATGTATGTTACCTAGCGGGCACTTGGACTATGTAGGTTAACTAGAAGGCACTTGGACTATCAAGGTTACCTAGCAGGCACTTGGACTGTGTAGGTTACCTAGCGGGCACTTGGCCTATCTAGGTTAACGAACGGGCACTTGGACTATGTAGGTTAACTAGCGGACACTTCAACTATCTAGGTTAGCTAACGGGCAATTGGACTATCTAGGTTACCTAGCGGGCCCTTGGACTATGTAGGTTCCCTAGCGGGCACTTGGACTATTTAGGTTACCTAGCAGGCACTTTGACTATCTAGGTTAACTAACGGGCACTTGGACTATGTAGGTTGCCTAGCGAGCACTTGGACTATGTAGGTTCCCAGCGGGCACTTGGACTATGTAGGTTCCCTATCGGGTACTTGGACTGTCTAGCTTAACTAGCGGGCTATTGGACTCTCTAGGTTACCTAGTGGGCACTTGGACTATGTAGTTTACCTAGCAGGCACTTGGAGTATGTAGGTTAACTAGCGGGCACTTGGACTATCTAGGTTACCTAGAAGGCACTTGGACTATGTACGTTCCCTAGCGGGTACTTGGGCTACCTAAGTTACCTAGCGGGCACGTGGACTATCTAGGTTAACGGACGAGCACTTGAACTATGTAGGTAACATAATGGTCACTTGGACTGCCTAGGTTACCTAGCGGGGACTTGGACTATGTAGGTTAATTAGCGGGCACTTTGACTATGTAGGATCCCTATCGGACATTTGTACTACTTAGGTTAATTAGCGGGCACTTTGACTATGTAGGATAACTAGCGGGCACTTGGACTATCTAGGTTAACTAGCGGACCTTGGACTATGTAGGTTAACTAGCGGGCACTTGGACTATGTACGTCCCCTAGTGGGCCCTTGGACTATCTAGGTTAACTAGCGGGCACTTGGACTATCTAGGTTAACGAACGGGCACTTGGACTATGTAGGTAACCTAGTGGGCACTTGGACTGTCTAGGTTACCTTGCGGGCACTTTAACTATCTAGGTTAACGAACGGGCACTTGGATATGTAGGTTACGTAGCGGGCACTTGGACTATGTAGGATCCCTATCGGACATTTGGACTACTTAGGTTAACTAGCGGGCACTTGGACTATCTAGGTTAACTAGCGGGCACTTGGACTATCTAGGTCAAGTAGCGGGCCCTTGTACTACGTAGGTTAACTAGCGGGCACTTGGACTATCTAGGTTAAATAGCGGACCTTGGACTATGTAGGTTAACTTGCGGGCCCTTGGACTATGTAGGTTAACTAGCGGGCACTTGGATTATCTAGGTTTCCTAGCCAGCACTCGGACTATGTACATACCCTAGCGCGCACTTGGACTATCAAGGTTACCTCGCGGGCACTTGGACTATGTACGTCCCCTAGTGCGCACTTGGACTATCTAGGTTAACTAACGGGCACTTGGACTATGTAGGTTAACTAGAAGGCGCTTGGACTATCAAGGTTACCTAGCGGGCCCTTGGACTATGTAGATTACCAGCGGGCACTTGGACTATCTAGGTTAATGAACGTGCACTTGGACTATGTAGGTAACCTAGTGGGCACTTGGACTGTCTAGGTTACCTAGTGGGCACTTGGCCTATCTAGGTTAACGAACGGGCACTTGGACTATGTAGGTTAACTAGCGGGCCCTTGGACTATCTAGGTTTACTAGCGGGCACTTGGACTATCTAGGTTAACAAGCGGCCACTTGGACTATCTAGGTTAACTATCGGGCATTTGGATTATGTAGGTTAACTAGCGGACACTTCGACTATCTAGGTTAGTTAACGTGCAATTGGACTATCTGGGTTACCTAGTGGGCACTTCGACTACGTAGGTTCCCTAGCGGGCACTTGGACTATTTAGGTTACCTAGCAGGCACTTTGACTATCTAGGTTAACTAACGGGCACTTGGACTATGTAGGTTGCTTAGCGAGCACTTGGACTATGTAGATTCCCTAGGGGGCACTTGGACTATGTATGTCCCCTAGCGGGCACTTGGACTATCTATGTTAACTATTGGGCCCTTGGACTATGTAGGTTAACTATCGGGCACTTGGATTATCTAGGTTAACCAGCGGGCACTTGGACGATCTAGGTTAACTAGCGGGCACTTGGACTATCTAGGTTAACTAGTTGGCACTTGGCCTATCTAGATTAACTAGCGGGCCCTTGGACTATCTAGGTTAACTAGCGGGCACTTGGACTATCTAGGTTAACTAGTGGGCACTTGGACTATGTAGTTTCCCTAGCGGGCATTTGGACTATTTAGGTTACCAAGCGGGAACTTGGACTATGTAAGTTCCCTAGCGGGCACTGGGACTGTCTAGGTTAACTAGCATGCACTTGGACTATGTAGGTTCCTTAGTGGGCACTTGGACTATCTATGTTGCCTAGCGGGCACTTGGGCTATGTAGGTTAACTAGCGTGCCCTTGGACTATCTAGGTTACGTAGCGGGTACTTTGTATATAGGTTAACTTGCTGGTACTTGGACTATGTAGGTTAACTAGAGGACACTTGGATTATCTAGGTTAACTAGTGGGCCCTTGGACTATGTAGGTTAAGTAGCAGGCACTTGGACAATCTAGGTTAACTCGCGGGCACTTGGAAGATCTAGGTTAACTAGCAGGCACTTGGACTATCAAAGTTAACAAGTGAGACCTTGGACTATGTAGGTTACCTAGCGGGCACTTGGACTATGTAGGTTAACTAGCGAGCACTTGGACTCTAGGTTACCTAGCGGGCACTTGGACTATCTAGGTTAACCAACGGACACTTGGACTATGTAGGTTAACTAGCGGACACTTCGACTATCTAGGTTAGCTAACGGGCAATTGGACTATCTAGGTTAACTAACGGGCACTTGGACTATGTATGTTCCCTAGAGAGCACTTGGAATATTTAGGTTACCTAGCAGGCACTTTGACTATCTAGGTTAACTAACGGGCACTTGGACTATGTAGGTTCCCTAGCGGGCACTTGGACTATATAGGTTCCCTATGGGCACGTGGAGTATGTAGGTTCCCTAACTGGCACTTGGAATATATAGGTTCCCTATCGGGCACTTGGACTATGTAGGTTCCTCAGCGGGCACTTGGACTATGTAGGTTCCCTATCGGGCATTGGACTATGTAGGTTAACTAGCAGGACCTTGGATTATCTAGGTTACCTAGCGGGCACTTGGACTATGTAGGGTAACTAGCGGACACTTGGACAATCTAGGTTACCTAGCGGGCACTTGAACTATGTACATACCCTAGGGGGCACATGGACTATCTAGGTTACCTAGCGGGCACTTGGACTATGTACGTCCCCTAGCGGGCACTTGGACTATCTAGGTTAACTAGAGGGCCCTTGGACGATCTAGGTTAACTAGCGGGCACTTGGACTATCTAGGTTAACGAACGGGCACTTGGACTATGTAGGTAACCTAGCGGGCACTTGGACTGTCTAGGTTACCTAGCGGGCACTTTGACTATCTAGGTTAACGAACGGGCACTTGGATATGTAGGTTACGTAGCGGGCACTTGGACTATGTAGGATCCCTATCGGACATTTGGACTACTTAGGTTAACTAGCGGGCACTTGGACTATCTAGGTTAACGAGCGGGCACTTGGACTATCTAGGTCAAGTAGCGGGCCCTTGTACTATGTAGGTTAACTAGCGGGCACTTAGACTATCTAGGTTAAATAGCGGACCTTGGACTATGTAGGTTAACTTGCGGGCCCTTGGACTATGTAGGTTAACTAGCGGGCACTTGGATTATCTAGGTTTCCTAGCCAGCACTCGGACTATGTACATACCCTAGCGCGCACTTGGACTATCAAGGTTACCTCGCGGGCACTTGGACTATGTACGTCCCCTAGTGGGCACTTGGACTATCTAGGTTAACTAACGGGCACTTGGACTATGTAGGTTACCTAGCGGGCACTTGGACTATGTAGGTTAACTAGAAGGCGCTTGGACTATCAAGGTTACCTAGCGGGCCCTTGGACTATGTAGATTACCAGCGGGCACTTGGACTATCTAGGTTAATGAACGTGCACTTGGACTATGTAGATAACCTAGTGGGCACTTGGACTGTCTAGGTTACCTAGTGGGCACTTGGCCTATCTAGGTTAACGAACGGGCACTTGGACTATGTAGGTTAACTAGCGGGCCCTTGGACTATCTAGGTTTACTAGCGGGCACTTGGACTATCTAGGTTAACAAGCGGACACTTGGACTATCTAGGTTAACTAGCGGGCATTTGGATTATGTAGGTTAACTAGCGGACACTTCGACTATCTAGGTTAGCTAACGTGCAATTGGACTATCTAGGTTACCTAGTGGGCACTTCGACTACGTAGGTTCCCAAGCGGGCACTTGGACTATTTAAGTTACCTAGCAGGCACTTTGACTATCTAGGTTAACTAACGGGCACTTGGACTATGTAGGTTGCTTAGCGAGCACTTGGACTATGTAGATTCCCTAGGGGGCACTTGGACTATGTATGTCCCCTAGCGGGCACTTGGACTATCTAGGTTAACTATTGGGCCCTTGGACTATGTAGGTTAACTATCGGGCACTTGGATTATCTAGGTTAACCAGCGGGCACTTGGACGATCTAGGTTAACTAGCGGGCACTTGGACTATCTAGGTTAACTAGTGGGCACTTGGACTATCTAGATTAACTAGCGGGCCCTTGGACTATCTAGGTTAACTAGCGGGCACTTGGACTATCTAGGTTAACTAGCGGGCACTGGACTATGTAGATTAACTAGCGGGCCCTTAGACTATCTAGGTTTACTAGCGGGCACTTGGACTATCTAGGTTAACAAGCGGGCACTTGGATTATCTAGGTTAACTAGCGGGAATTTGGATTATTTAGGTTACATAGTGGGCACTTGGACTATGTATGTTACCTAGCGGGCACTTGGACTATGTAGGTTAACTAGAAGTCACTTGGACTATCAAGGTTACCTAGCAGGCACTTGGACTGTGTAGGTTACCTAGCGGGCACTTGGCCTATCTAGGTTAACGAACGGGAACTTGGACTATGTAGGTTAACTAGCGGACACTTCGACTATCTAGGTTAGCTAACAGGCAATTGGACTATCTAGGTTACCTAGCGGGCCCTTGGACTACGTAGGTTCCCTAGCGGGCACTTGGACTATTTAGGTTACCTAGCAGGCACTTTGACTATCTAGGTTAACTAACGGGCACTTGGACTATGTAGGTTGCCTTGCGAGCACTTGGACTATGTAGGTTCCCAGCGGGCACTTGGACTATGTAGGTTCACTATCGGGTACTTGGACTGTCTAGCTTAACTAGCGGGCTATTGGACTCTCTAGGTTACCTAGTGGGCACTTGGACTATGTAGTTTACCTAGCAGGCACTTGGAGTATGTAGGTTAACTAGCGGGCACTTGGACTATCTAGGTTACCTAGAAGGCACTTGGACTATGTACGTTCCCTAGCGGGTACTTGGGCTACTTAAGTTACCTAGCGGGCACTTGGACTATCTAGGTTAACGGACGAGCACTTGAACTATGTAGGTAACATAATGGTCACTTGGACTGCCTAGGTTACCTAGCGGGGATTTGGACTATGTAGGTTAATTAGCGGGCACTTTGACTATGTAGGATCCCTATGGGACATTTGTACTTCTTAGGTTAATTAGCGGGCACTTTGACTATCTAGGTTAACTAGCGGGAACTTGGACTATCAAGGTCAACTAGCGGGCCCTTGTACTATGTAGGTTAACTAGCGGGCACTTGGACTATCTAGGTTAACTAGCGGACCTTGGACTATGTAGGTTAACTAGCGGGCACTTGGACTATGTACGTCCCCTAGTGGGCCCTTGGACTATCTAGGTTAACTAGCGGGCACTTGGACTATCTAGGTTAACGAACGGGCACTTGGACTATGTAGGTAACCTAGCGGGCACTTGGACTGTCTTGGTTACCTAGCGGGCACTTTGACTATCTAGGTTAACGAACGGGCACTTGGATATGTAGGTTACGTAGCGGGCACTTGGACTATGTAGGATCCCTATTGGACATTTGGACTACTTAGGTTAACTAGCGGGCACTTGGACTATCTAGGTTAACTAGCGGGCACTTGGACTATCTAGGTCAAGTAGCGGGCCCTTGTACTACGTAGGTTAACTAGCGGGCACTTGGACTATCTAGGTTAAATAGCGGACCTTGGACTATGTAGGTTAACTTGCGGGCCCTTGGACTATGTAGGTTAACTAGCGGGCACATGGATTATCTAGGTTTCCTAGCCAGCACTCGGACTATGTACATACCCTAGCGCGCACTTGGACTATCAAGGTTACCTCGCGGGCACTTGGACTATGTACGTCCCCTAGTGCGCACTTGGACTATGTAGGTTACCTAGCGGGCACTTGGACTATGTAGGTTAACTAGAAGGCGCTTGGACTATCAAGGTTACCTAGCGGGCCCTTGGACTATGTAGATTACCAGCGGGCACTTGGACTATCTAGGTTAATGAACGTGCACTTGGACTATGTAGGTAACCTAGTGGGCACTTGGACTGTCTAGGTTACCCAGTGGGCACTTGGCCTATCTAGGTTAACGAACGGGCACTTGGACTATGTAGGTTAACTAGCGGGCCCTTGGACTATCTAGGTTTACTATCGGGCACTTGGACTATCTAGGTTAACAAGCGGCCACTTGGACTATCTAGGTTAACTATCGGGCATTTGGATTATGTAGGTTAACTAGCGGACACTTCGACTCTCTAGGTTAGTTAACGTGCAATTGGACTATCTAGGTTACCTAGTGGGCACTTCGACTACGTAGGTTCCCTAGCGGGCACTTGGACTATTTAGGTTACCTAGCAGGCACTTTGACTATCTAGGTTAACTAACGGGCACTTGGACTATGTAGGTTGCTTAGCGAGCACTTGGACTATGTAGATTCCCTAGGGGGCACTTGGACTATGTATGTCCCCTAGCGGGCACTTGGACTATCTAGGTTAACTATTGGGCCCTTGGACTATGTAGGTTAACTATCGGGCACTTGGATTATCTAGGTTAACCAGTGGCCACTTGGACGATCTAGGTTAACTAGCGGGCACTTGGACTATCTAGGTTAACTAGTGGGCACGTGGCCTATCTAGATTAACTAGCGGGCCCTTGGACTATCTAGGTTAACTAGCGGGCACTTGGACTATCTAGGTTAACTAGTGGGCACTTGGACTATGTAGTTTCCCTAGCGGGCATTTGGACTATTTAGGTTACCAAGCGGGAACTTGGACTATGTAAGTTCCCTAGCGGGCACTGGGACTGTCTAGGTTAACTAGCGTGCACTTGGACTATGTAGGTTTCTTAGTGGGCACTTGGACTATCTATGTTGCCTAGCGGGCACTTGGGCTATGTAGGTTAACTAGCGTGCCCTTGGACTATCTAGGTTACGTAGCGGGTACTTTGTATATAGGTTAACTTGCTGGTACTTGGACTATGTAGGTTAACTAGAGGACACTTGGATTATCTAGGTTAACTAGTGGGCCCTTGGACTATGTAGGTTAAGTAGCAGGCACTTGGACAATCTAGGTTAACTCGCGGGCACTTGGAAGATCTAGGTTAACTAGCAGGCACTTGGACTATCAAAGTTAACAAGTGAGACCTTGGACTATGTAGGTTACCTAGCGGGCACTTGGACTATGTAGGTTAACTAGCGAGCACTTGGACTCTAGGTTACCTAGCGGGCACTTGGACTATCTAGGTTAACCAACGGACACTTGGACTATGTAGGTTAACTAGCGGACACTTCGACTATCTAGGTTAGCTAACGGGCAATTGGACTATCTAGGTTAACTAACGGGCACTTGGACTATGTATGTTCCCTAGAGAGCACTTTGAATATTTAGGTTACCTAGCAGGCACTTTGACTATCTAGGTTAACTAACGGGCACTTGGACTATGTAGGTTCCCTAGCGGGCACTTGGACTATATAGGTTCCCTATGGGCACGTGGAGTATGTAGGTTCCCTAACTGGCACTTGGAATATATAGGTTCCCTATCGGGCACTTGGACTATGTAGGTTCCTCAGCGGGCACTTGGACTATGTAGGTTCCCTATCGGGCATTGGACTATGTAGGTTAACTAGCAGGACCTTGGATTATCTAGGTTACCTAGCGGGCACTTGGACTATGTAGGGTAACTAGCGGACACTTGGACAATCAAGGTTACCTAGCGGGCACTTGAACTATGTACATACCCTAGGGGGCACATGGACTATCTAGGTTACCTAGCGGGCACTTGGACTATGTACGTCCCCTAGCGGGCACTTGGACTATCTAGGTTAACTAGAGGGCCCTTGGACGATCTAGGTTAACTAGCGGGCACTTGGACTATCTAGGTTAACGAACGGGCACTTGGACTATGTAGGTAACCTAGCGGGCACTTGGAATGTCTAGGTTACCTAGCGGGCACTTTGACTATCTAGGTTAACGAACGGGCACTTGGATATGTAGGTTACGTAGCGGGCACTTGGACTATGTAGGATCCCTATCGGACATTTGGACTACTTAGGTTAACTAGCGGGCACTTGGACTATCTAGGTTAACGAGCGGGCACTTGGACTATCTAGGTCAAGTAGCGGGCCCTTGTACTATGTAGGTTAACTAGCGGGCACTTAGACTATCTAGGTTAAATAGCGGACCTTGGACTATGTAGGTTAACTTGCGGGCCCTTGGACTATGTAGGTTAACTAGCGGGCACTTGGATTATCTAGGTTTCCTAGCCAGCACTCGGACTATGTACATACCCTAGCGCGCACTTGGACTATTAAGGTTACCTCGCGGGCACTTGGACTATGTACGTCCCCTAGTGGGCACTTGGACTATCTTGGTTAACTAACGGGCACTTGGACTATGTAGGTTACCTAGCGGGCACTTGGACTATGTAGGTTAACTAGAAGGCGCTTGGACTATCAAGGTTACCTAGCGGGCCCTTGGACTATGTAGATTACCAGCGGGCACTTGGCCTATCTAGGTTAACGAACGGGCACTTGGACTATGTAGGTTAACTAGCGGACACTTCAACTATCTAGGTTAGCTAACGGGCAATTGGACTATCTAGGTTACCTAGCGGGCCCTTGGACTATGTAGGTTCCCTAGCGGGCACTTGGACTATTTAGGTTACCTAGCAGGCACTTTGACTATCTAGGTTAACTAACGGGCACTTGGACTATGTAGGTTGCCTAGCGAGCACTTGGACTATGTAGGTTCCCAGCGGGCACTTGGACTATGTAGGTTCCCTATCGGGTAGTTGTACTGTCTAGCTTAACTAGCGGGCAATTGGACTGTCTAGGTTACCTCATGGGCACTTGGACTATGTAGTTTACCTAGCAGGCACTTGGAGTATGTAGGTTAACTAGCGGGCACTTGGACTATCTAGGTTACCTAGAAGGCACTTGGACTATGTACGTTCCCTAGCGGGTACTTGGGCTATCTAAGTTACCTAGCGGGCACTTGGACTATGTAGGTTAACGGACGGGCACTTGGAGTATGTAGGTAACATAATGGTCACTTGGACTCCCTAGGTTACCTAGCGGGGACTTGGACTATGTAGGTTAACTAGCGGGCACTTTGACTATGTAGGATCCCTAACGGACATTTGTACTACTTAGGTTAATTAGCGGGCACTTTGACCATCTAGGTTAACTAGCGGGAACTTGGAATATCAAGGTCAACTAGCGGGCCCTTGTACTATGTAGGTTAACTAGCGGGCACTTGGACTACCTAGGTTAACTAGCGGACACTTCGACTATCTAGGTTAGCTAACGTGCAATTGGACTATCTAGGTTACCTAGTACGGACTTCGACTACGTAGGTTCCCTAGCGGGCACTTGGACTATTTAGGTTACCTAGCAGGCACTTTGACTATCTAGGTTAACTAACGGGCACTTGGACTATGTAGGTTGCTTAGCGAGCACTTGGACTATGTAGATTCCCTAGGGGGCACTTGGACTATGTATGTCCCCTAGCGGGCACTTGGACTATCTAGGTTAACTATTGGGCCCTTGGACTATGTAGGTTAACTATCGGGCACTTGGATTATCTAGGTTAACCAGCGGGCACTTGGACGATCTAGGTTAACTAGCGGGCACTTGGACTATCTAGGTTAACTAGTGGGCACTTGGACTATCTAGATTAACTAGCGGGCCCTTGGACTATCTAGGTTAACTAGCGGGCCCTTGGACTATCTAGGTTAACTAGCGGGCACTTGGACTATCTAGGTTAACTAGCGGGCACTGGACTATATAGATTAACTAGCGGGCCCTTAGACTATCTAGGTTTACTAGCGGGCACTTGGACTATCTAGGTTAACAAGCGGGCACTTGGATTATCTAGGTTAACTAGCGGGCATTTGGATTATTTAGGTTACATAGTGGGCACTTGGACTATGTATGTTACCTAGCGGGCACTTGGACTATGTAGGTTAACTAGAAGGCACTTGGACTATCAAGGTTACCTAGCAGGCACTTGGACTGTGTAGGTTACCTAGCGGGCACTTGGCCTATCTAGGTTAACTAACGGGCACTTGGACTATGTAGGTTCCCAGCGGGCACTTGGACTATGTAGGTTCCCTATCGGGTACTTGGACTGTCTAGCTTAACTAGCGGGCTATTGGACTCTCTAGGTTACCTAGTGGGCACTTGGACTATGTAGTTTACCTAGCAGGCACTTGGAGTATGTAGGTTAACTAGCGGGCACTTGGACTATCTAGGTTACCTAGAAGGCACTTGGACTATGTATGTTCCCTAGCGGGTACTTGGGCTACCTAAGTTACCTAGCGGGCACTTGGACTATCTAGGTTAACGGACGAGCACTTGAAGTATGTAGGTAACATAATGGTCACTTGGACTGCCTAGGTTACCTAGCGGGGACTTGGACTATGTAGGTTAATTAGCGGGCACTTTGACTATGTAGGATCCCTATCGGACATTTGTACTACTTAGGTTAATTAGCGGGCACTTTGACTATCTAGGTTAACTAGCGGGAACTTGGACTATCAAGGTCAACTAGCGGGCCCTTGTACTATGTAGGTTAACTAGCGGGCACTTGGAATATCTAGGTTAACTAGCGGACTTGGACTATGTAGGTTAACTAGCGGGCACTTGGACTATGTACGTCCCCTAGTGGGCCCTTGGACTATCTAGGTTAACTAGCGGGCACTTGGACTATCTAGGTTAACGAACGGGCACTTGGACTATGTAGGTAACCTAGCGGGCACTTGGACTGTCTAGGTTACCTGGCGGGCACTTTGACTATCTAGGTTAACGAACGGGCACTTGGATATGTAGGTTACGTAGCGGGCACTTGGACTATGTAGGATCCCTATCGGACATTTGGACTACTTAGGTTAACTAGCGGGCACTTGGACTATCTAGGTTAACGAGCGGGCACTTGGACTATCTAGGTCAAGTAGCGGGCCCTTGTACTACGTAGGTTAACTAGCGGGCACTTGGACTATCTAGGTTAAATAGCGGACCTTGGACTATGTAGGTTAACTTGCGGGCCCTTGGACTATGTAGGTTAACTAGCGGGCCCTTGGATTATCTAGGTTTCCTAGCCAGCACTCGGACTATGTACATACCCTAGCGCGCACTTGGACTATTAAGGTTACCTCGCGGGCACTTGGACTATGTACGTCCCCTAGTGGGCACTTGGACTATCTAGGTTAACTAAAGGGCACTTGGACTATGTAGGTTAACTAGAAGGCGCTTGGACTATCAAGGTTACCTAGCGGGCCCTTGGACTATGTAGATTACCAGCGGGCACTTGGACTATGTAGGTTAATGAACGTGCACTTGGACTATGTAGGTAACCTAGTGGGCACTTGGACTGTCTAGGTTACCTAGTGGGCACTTGGCCTATCTAGGTTAACGAACGGGCACTTGGACTATGTAGGTTAACAAGCGGACACTTGGACTATCTAGGTTAACTAGCGGGCATTTGGATTATGTAGGTTAACTAGCGGACACTTCGACTATCTAGGTTAGCTAACGTGCAATTGGACTATCTAGGTTACCTAGTGGGCACTTCGACTACGTAGGTTCCCTAGCGGGCACTTGGACTATTTAAGTTACCTAGCAGGCACTTTGACTATCTAGGTTAACTAACGGGCACTTGGACTATGTAGGTTGCTTAGCGAGCACTTGGACTATGTAGATTCCCTAGGGGGCACTTGGACTATGTATGTCCCCTAGCGGGCACTTGGACTATCTATGTTAACTATTGGGCCCTTGGACTATGTAGGTTAACTAGCGGGCACTTTGACTATCTAGGTTAACTAGTGGGCACTTGGCAATCTAGATTAACTAGCGGGCCCTTGGACTATCTAGGTTAACTAGCGGGCACTTGGACTATCTAGGTTAACTAGCGGGCACTGGACTATGTAGATTAACTAGCGGGCCCTTAGACTATCTAGGTTTACTAGCGGGCACTTGGACTATCTAGGTTAACAAGCGGGCACTTGGATTATCTAGGTTAACTAGCGGGCATTTGGATTATTTAGGTTACATAGTGGGCACTTGGACTATGTATGTTACCTAGCGGGCACTTGGACTATGTAGGTTAACTAGAAGGCACTTGGACTATCAAGGTTACCTAGCAGGCACTTGGACTGTGTAGGTTACCTAGCGGGCACTTGGCCTATCTAGGTTAATGAACGGGCACTTGGACTATGTAGGTTAACTAGCGGACACTTCGACTATCTAGGTTAGCTAACGGGCAATTGGACTATCTAGGTTACCTAGCGGGCCCTTGGACTATGTAGGTTCCCTAGCCGGCACTTGGACTATTTAGGTTACCTAGCAGGCACTTTGACTATCTAGGTTAACTAACGGGCACTTGGACTATGTAGGTTGCTTAGCGAGCACTTGGACTATGTAGATTCCCTAGGGGGCATTTGGACAATGTATGTCCCCTAGCGGGCCCTTGGACTATCTAGGTTAACTATTGGGCCCTTGGACTATGTAGGTTAACTATCGGGCACTTGGATTATCTATGTTAACCAGCGGGCACTTGGACGATCTAGGTTAACCAGCGGGCACTTGGACTATCTAGGTTAACTAGTGGGCACTTGGCCTATCTAGATTAACTAGCGGGCCCTTGGACTATCTAGGTTAACTAGTGGGCACTTGGACTATCTAGGTTAACTAGTGGGCACTTGGACTATGTAGTTTCCCTAGCAGGCATTTGGACTATTTAGGTTACCAAGCGGGAACTTGGACTATGTAAGTTCCCTAGCGGGCACTGGGACTGTCTAGGTTAACTAGCGTGCACTTGGACTATGTAGGTTCCTTAGTGGGCACTTGGACTATCTATGTTGCCTAGCAGGCACTTGGGCTATGTAGGTTAACTAGCGTGCCCTTGGACTATCTAGGTTACGTAGCGGGTACTTTGTATATAGGTTAACTTGCTGGTACTTGGACTATGTAGGTTAACTAGAGGACACTTGGATTATCTAGGTTAACTAGTGGGCCCTTGGACTATGTAGGTTAAGTAGCAGGCACTTGGACAATCTAGGTTAACTCGCGGGCACTTGGAAGATCTAGGTTAACTAGCAGGCACTTGGACTATCAAAGTTAACAAGTGAGACCTTGGACTATGTAGGTTACCTAGCGGGCACTTGGACTATGTAGGTTAACTAGCGAGCACTTGGACTCTAGGTTACCTAGCGGGCACTTGGACTATCTAGGTTAACCAACGGACACTTGGACTATGTAGGTTAACTAGCGGACACTTCGACTATCTAGGTTAGCTAACGGGCAATTGGACTATCTAGGTTAACTAACGGGCACTTGGACTATGTATGTTCCCTAGAGAGCACTTTGAATATTTAGGTTACCTAGCAGGCACTTTGACTATCTAGGTTAACTAACGGGCACTTGGACTATGTAGGTTCCCTAGCGGGCACTTGGACTATCTAGGTTAACTAGAGGGCCCTTGGACGATCTAGGTTAACTAGCGGGCACTTGGACTATCTAGGTTAACGAACGGGCACTTGGACTATGTAGGTAACCTAGCGGGCACTTGGACTGTCTAGGTTACCTAGCGGGCACTTTGACTATCTAGGTTAACGAACGGGCACTTGGATATGTAGGTTACGTAGCGGGCACTTGGACTATGTAGGATCCCTATCGGACATTTGGACTACTTAGGTTAACTAGCGGGCACTTGGACTATCTAGGTTAACGAGCGGGCACTTGGACTATCTAGGTCAAGTAGCGGGCCCTTGTACTATGTAGGTTAACTAGCGGGCACTTAGACTATCTAGGTTAAATAGCGGACCTTGGACTATGTAGGTTAACTTGCGGGCCCTTGGACTATGTAGGTTAACTAGCGGGCACTTGGATTATCTAGGTTTCCTAGCCAGCACTCGGACTATGTACATACCCTAGCGCGCACTTGGACTATTAAGGTTACCTCGCGGGCACTTGGACTATGTACGTCCCCTAGTGGGCACTTGGACTATCTTGGTTAACTAACGGGCACTTGGACTATGTAGGTTACCTAGCGGGCACTTGGACTATGTAGGTTAACTAGAAGGCGCTTGGACTATCAAGGTTACCTAGCGGGCCCTTGGACTATGTAGATTACCAGCGGGCACTTGGCCTATCTAGGTTAACGAACGGGCACTTGGACTATGTAGGTTAACTAGCGGACACTTCAACTATCTAGGTTAGCTAACGGGCAATTGGACTATCTAGGTTACCTAGCGGGCCCTTGGACTATGTAGGTTCCCTAGCGGGCACTTGGACTATTTAGGTTACCTAGCAGGCACTTTGACTATCTAGGTTAACTAACGGGCACTTGGACTATGTAGGTTGCCTAGCGGGCACTTGGACTATGTAGGTTCCCTATCGGGTAGTTGTACTGTCTAGCTTAACTAGCGGGCAATTGGACTGTCTAGGTTACCTCATGGGCACTTGGACTATGTAGTTTACCTAGCAGGCACTTGGAGTATGTAGGTTAACTAGCGGGCACTTGGACTATCTAGGTTACCTAGAAGGCACTTGGACTATGTACGTTCCCTAGCGGGTACTTGGGCTATCTAAGTTACCTAGCGGGCACTTGGACTATGTAGGTTAACGGACGGGCACTTGGAGTATGTAGGTAACATAATGGTCACTTGGACTCCCTAGGTTACCTAGCGGGGACTTGGACTATGTAGGTTAACTAGCGGGCACTTTGACTATGTAGGATCCCTAACGGACATTTGTACTACTTAGGTTAATTAGCGGGCACTTTGACCATCTAGGTTAACTAGCGGGAACTTGGAATATCAAGGTCAACTAGCGGGCCCTTGTACTATGTAGGTTAACTAGCGGGCACTTGGACTACCTAGGTTAACTAGCGGACACTTCGACTATCTAGGTTAGCTAACGTGCAATTGGACTATCTAGGTTACCTAGTACGGACTTCGACTACGTAGGTTCCCTAGCAGGCACTTGGACTATTTAGGTTACCTAGCAGGCACTTTGACTATCTAGGTTAACTAACGGGCACTTGGACTATGTAGGTTGCTTAGCGAGCACTTGGACTATGTAGATTCCCTAGGGGGCACTTGGACTATGTATGTCCCCTAGCGGGCACTTGGACTATCTAGGTTAACTATTGGGCCCTTGGACTATGTAGGTTAACTATCGGGCACTTGGATTATCTAGGTTAACCAGCGGGCACTTGGACGATCTAGGTTAACTAGCGGGCACTTGGACTATCTAGGTTAACTAGTGGGCACTTGGACTATCTAGATTAACTAGCGGGCCCTTGGACTATCTAGGTTAACTAGCGGGCCCTTGGACTATCTAGGTTAACTAGCGGGCACTTGGACTATCTAGGTTAACTAGCGGGCACTGGACTATATAGATTAACTAGCGGGCCCTTAGACTATCTAGGTTTACTAGCGGGCACTTGGACTATCTAGGTTAACAAGCGGGCACTTGGATTATCTAGGTTAACTAGCGGGCATTTGGATTATTTAGGTTACATAGTGGGCACTTGGACTATGTATGTTACCTAGCGGGCACTTGGACTATGTAGGTTAACTAGAAGGCACTTGGACTATCAAGGTTACCTAGCAGGCACTTGGACTGTGTAGGTTACCTAGCGGGCACTTGGCCTATCTAGGTTAACTAACGGGCACTTGGACTATGTAGGTTCCCAGCGGGCACTTGGACTATGTAGGTTCCCTATCGGGTACTTGGACAGTCTAGCTTAACTAGCGGGCTATTGGACTCTCTAGGTTACCTAGTGGGCACTTGGACTATGTAGTTTACCTAGCAGGCACTTGGAGTATGTAGCTTAACTAGCGGGCACTTGGACTATCTAGGTTACCTAGAAGGCACTTGGACTATGTATGTTCCCTAGCGGGTACTTGGGCTACCTAAGTTACCTAGCGGGCACTTGGACTATCTAGGTTAACGGACGAGCACTTGAAGTATGTAGGTAACATAATGGTCACTTGGACTGCCTAGGTTACCTAGCGGGGACTTGGACTATGTAGGTTAATTAGCGGGCACTTTGACTATGTAGGATCCCTATCGGACATTTGTACTACTTAGGTTAATTAGCGGGCACTTTGACTATCTAGGTTAACTAGCGGGAACTTGGACTATCAAGGTCAACTAGCGGGCCCTTGTACTATGTAGGTTAACTAGCGGGCACTTGGAATATCTAGGTTAACTAGCGGACTTGGACTATGTAGGTTAACTAGCGGGCACTTGGACTATGTACGTCCCCTAGTGGGCCCTTGGACTATCTAGGTTAACTAGCGGGCACTTGGACTATCTAGGTTAACGAACGGGCACTTGGACTATGTAGGTAACCTAGCGGGCACTTGGACTGTCTAGGTTACCTGGCGGGCACTTTGACTATCTAGGTTAACGAACGGGCACTTGGATATGTAGGTTACGTAGCGGGCACTTGGACTATGTAGGATCCCTATCGGACATTTGGACTACTTAGGTTAACTAGCGGGCACTTGGACTATCTAGGTTAACGAGCGGGCACTTGGACTATCTAGGTCAAGTAGCGGGCCCTTGTACTACGTAGGTTAACTAGCGGGCACTTGGACTATCTAGGTTAAATAGCGGACCTTGGACTATGTAGGTTAACTTGCGGGCCCTTGGACTATGTAGGTTAACTAGCGGGCCCTTGGATTATCTAGGTTTCCTAGCCAGCACTCGGACTATGTACATACCCTAGCGCGCACTTGGACTATTAAGGTTACCTCGCGGGCACTTGGACTATGTACGTCCCCTAGTGGGCACTTGGACTATCTAGGTTAACTAACGGGCACTTGGACTATGTAGGTTAACTAGAAGGCGCTTGGACTATCAAGGTTACCTAGCGGGCCCTTGGACTATGTAGATTACCAGCGGGCACTTGGACTATGTAGGTTAATGAACGTGCACTTGGACTATGTAGGTAACCTAGTGGGCACTTGGACTGTCTAGGTTACCTAGTGGGCACTTGGCCTATCTAGGTTAACGAACGGGCACTTGGACTATGTAGGTTAACTAGCGGGCCCTTGGACTATCTAGGTTTACTAGCGGGCACTTGGACTATCTAGGTTAACAAGCGGACACTTGGACTATCTAGGTTAACTAGCGGGCATTTGGATTATGTAGGTTAACTAGCGGACACTTCGACTATCTAGGTTAGCTAACGTGCAATTGGACTATCTAGGTTACCTAGTGGGCACTTCGACTACGTAGGTTCCCTAGCGGGCACTTGGACTATTTAAGTTACCTAGCAGGCACTTTGACTATCTAGGTTAACTAACGGGCACTTGGACTATGTAGGTTGCTTAGCGAGCACTTGGACTATGTAGATTCCCTAGGGGGCACTTGGACTATGTATGTCCCCTAGCGGGCACTTGGACTATCTATGTTAACTATTGGGCCCTTGGACTATGTAGGTTAACTAGCGGGCACTTTGACTATCTAGGTTAACTAGTGGGCACTTGGCAATCTAGATTAACTAGCGGGCCCTTGGACTATCTAGGTTAACTAGCGGGCACTTGGACTATCTAGGTTAACTAGCGGGCACTGGACTATGTAGATTAACTAGCGGGCCCTTAGACTATCTAGGTTTACTAGCGGGCACTTGGACTATCTAGGTTAACAAGCGGGCACTTGGATTATCTAGGTTAACTAGCGGGCATTTGGATTATTTAGGTTACATAGTGGGCACTTGGACTATGTATGTTACCTAGCGGGCACTTGGACTATGTAGGTTAACTAGAAGGCACTTGGACTATCAAGGTTACCTAGCAGGCACTTGGACTGTGTAGGTTACCTAGCGGGCACTTGGCCTATCTAGGTTAATGAACGGGCACTTGGACTATGTAGGTTAACTAGCGGACACTTCGACTATCTAGGTTAGCTAACGGGCAATTGGACTATCTAGGTTACCTAGCGGGCCCTTGGACTATGTAGGTTCCCTAGCCGGCACTTGGACTATTTAGGTTACCTAGCAGGCACTTTGACTATCTAGGTTAACTAACGGGCACTTGGACTATGTAGGTTGCTTAGCGAGCACTTGGACTATGTAGATTCCCTAGGGGGCATTTGGACAATGTATGTCCCCTAGCGGGCCCTTGGACTATCTAGGTTAACTATTGGGCCCTTGGACTATGTAGGTTAACTATCGGGCACTTGGATTATCTATGTTAACCAGCGGGCACTTGGACGATCTAGGTTAACCAGCGGGCACTTGGACTATCTAGGTTAACTAGTGGGCACTTGGCCTATCTAGATTAACTAGCGGGCCCTTGGACTATCTAGGTTAACTAGTGGGCACTTGGACTATCTAGGTTAACTAGTGGGCACTTGGACTATGTAGTTTCCCTAGCAGGCATTTGGACTATTTAGGTTACCAAGCGGGAACTTGGACTATGTAAGTTCCCTAGCGGGCACTGGGACTGTCTAGGTTAACTAGCGTGCACTTGGACTATGTAGGTTCCTTAGTGGGCACTTGGACTATCTATGTTGCCTAGCAGGCACTTGGGCTATGTAGGTTAACTAGCGTGCCCTTGGACTATCTAGGTTACGTAGCGGGTACTTTGTATATAGGTTAACTTGCTGGTACTTGGACTATGTAGGTTAACTAGAGGACACTTGGATTATCTAGGTTAACTAGTGGGCCCTTGGACTATGTAGGTTAAGTAGCAGGCACTTGGACAATCTAGGTTAACTCGCGGGCACTTGGAAGATCTAGGTTAACTAGCAGGCACTTGGACTATCAAACTTAACAAGTGAGACCTTGGACTATGTAGGTTACCTAGCGGGCACTTGGACTATGTAGGTTAACTAGCGAGCACTTGGACTCTAGGTTACCTAGCGGGCACTTGGACTATCTAGGTTAACCAACGGACACTTGGACTATGTAGGTTAACTAGCGGACACTTCGACTATCTAGGTTAGCTAACGGGCAATTGGACTATCTAGGTTAACTAACGGGCACTTGGACTATGTATGTTCCCTAGAGAGCACTTTGAATATTTAGGTTACCTAGCAGGCACTTTGACTATCTAGGTTAACTAACGGGCACTTGGACTATGTAGGTTCCCTAGCGGGCACTTGGACTATCTAGGTTAACTAGAGGGCCCTTGGACGATCTAGGTTAACTAGCGGGCACTTGGACTATCTAGGTTAACGAACGGGCACTTGGACTATGTAGGTAACCTAGCGGGCACTTGGACTGTCTAGGTTACCTAGCGGGCACTTTGACTATCTAGGTTAACGAACGGGCACTTGGATATGTAGGTTACGTAGCGGGCACTTGGACTATGTAGGATCCCTATCGGACATTTGGACTACTTAGGTTAACTAGCGGGCACTTGGACTATCTAGGTTAACGAGCGGGCACTTGGACTATCTAGGTCAAGTAGCGGGCCCTTGTACTATGTAGGTTAACTAGCGGGCACTTAGACTATCTAGGTTAAATAGCGGACCTTGGACTATGTAGGTTAACTTGCGGGCCCTTGGACTATGTAGGTTAACTAGCGGGCACTTGGATTATCTAGGTTTCCTAGCCAGCACTCGGACTATGTACATACCCTAGCGCGCACTTGGACTATTAAGGTTACCTCGCGGGCACTTGGACTATGTACGTCCCCTAGTGGGCACTTGGACTATCTTGGTTAACTAACGGGCACTTGGACTATGTAGGTTACCTAGCGGGCACTTGGACTATGTAGGTTAACTAGAAGGCGCTTGGACTATCAAGGTTACCTAGCGGGCCCTTGGACTATGTAGATTACCAGCGGGCACTTGGCCTATCTAGGTTAACGAACGGGCACTTGGACTATGTAGGTTAACTAGCGGACACTTCAACTATCTAGGTTAGCTAACGGGCAATTGGACTATCTAGGTTACCTAGCGGGCCCTTGGACTATGTAGGTTCCCTAGCGGGCACTTGGACTATTTAGGTTACCTAGCAGGCACTTTGACTATCTAGGTTAACTAACGGGCACTTGGACTATGTAGGTTGCCTAGCGAGCACTTGGACTATGTAGGTTCCCAGCGGGCACTTGGACTATGTAGGTTCCCTATCGGGTAGTTGTACTGTCTAGCTTAACTAGCGGGCAATTGGACTGTCTAGGTTACCTCATGGGCACTTGGACTATGTAGTTTACCTAGCAGGCACTTGGAGTATGTAGGTTAACTAGCGGGCACTTGGACTATCTAGGTTACCTAGAAGGCACTTGGACTATGTAAGTTCCCTAGCGGGTACTTGGGCTATCTAAGTTACCTAGCGGGCACTTGGACTATGTAGGTTAACGGACGGGCACTTGGAGTATGTAGGTAACATAATGGTCACTTGGACTCCCTAGGTTACCTAGCGGGGACTTGGACTATGTAGGTTAACTAGCGGGCAGTTTGACTATGTAGGATCCCTAACGGACATTTGTACTACTTAGGTTAATTAGCGGGCACTTTGACCATCTAGGTTAACTAGCGGGAACTTGGAATATCAAGGTCAACTAGCGGGCCCTTGTACTATGTAGGTTAACTAGCGGGCACTTGGACTACCTAGGTTAACTAGCGGACACTTCGACTATCTAGGTTAGCTAACGTGCAATTGGACTATCTAGGTTACCTAGTACGGACTTCGACTACGTAGGTTCCCTAGCAGGCACTTGGACTATTTAGGTTACCTAGCAGGCACTTTGACTATCTAGGTTAACTAACGGGCACTTGGACTATGTAGGTTGCTTAGCGAGCACTTGGACTATGTAGATTCCCTAGGGGGCACTTGGACTATGTATGTCCCCTAGCGGGCACTTGGACTATCTAGGTTAACTATTGGGCCCTTGGACTATGTAGGTTAACTATCGGGCACTTGGATTATCTAGGTTAACCAGCGGGCACTTGGACGATCTAGGTTAACTAGCGGGCACTTGGACTATCTAGGTTAACTAGTGGGCACTTGGACTATCTAGATTAACTAGCGGGCCCTTGGACTATCTAGGTTAACTAGCGGGCCCTTGGACTATCTAGGTTAACTAGCGGGCACTTGGACTATCTAGGTTAACTAGCGGGCACTGGACTATATAGATTAACTAGCGGGCCCTTAGACTATCTAGGTTTACTAGCGGGCACTTGGACTATCTAGGTTAACAAGCGGGCACTTGGATTATCTAGGTTAACTAGCGGGCATTTGGATTATTTAGGTTACATAGTGGGCACTTGGACTATGTATGTTACCTAGCGGGCACTTGGACTATGTAGGTTAACTAGAAGGCACTTGGACTATCAAGGTTACCTAGCAGGCACTTGGACTGTGTAGGTTACCTAGCGGGCACTTGGCCTATCTAGGTTAACTAACGGGCACTTGGACTATGTAGGTTCCCAGCGGGCACTTGGACTATGTAGGTTCCCTATCGGGTACTTGGACAGTCTAGCTTAACTAGCGGGCTATTGGACTCTCTAGGTTACCTAGTGGGCACTTGGACTATGTAGTTTACCTAGCAGGCACTTGGAGTATGTAGCTTAACTAGCGGGCACTTGGACTATCTAGGTTACCTAGAAGGCACTTGGACTATGTATGTTCCCTAGCGGGTACTTGGGCTACCTAAGTTACCTAGCGGGCACTTGGACTATCTAGGTTAACGGACGAGCACTTGAAGTATGTAGGTAACATAATGGTCACTTGGACTGCCTAGGTTACCTAGCGGGGACTTGGACTATGTAGGTTAATTAGCGGGCACTTTGACTATGTAGGATCCCTATCGGACATTTGTACTACTTAGGTTAATTAGCGGGCACTTTGACTATCTAGGTTAACTAGCGGGAACTTGGACTATCAAGGTCAACTAGCGGGCCCTTGTACTATGTAGGTTAACTAGCGGGCACTTGGAATATCTAGGTTAACTAGCGGACTTGGACTATGTAGGTTAACTAGCGGGCACTTGGACTATGTACGTCCCCTAGTGGGCCCTTGGACTATCTAGGTTAACTAGCGGGCACTTGGACTATCTAGGTTAACGAACGGGCACTTGGACTATGTAGGTAACCTAGCGGGCACTTGGACTGTCTAGGTTACCTGGCGGGCACTTTGACTATCTAGGTTAACGAACGGGCACTTGGATATGTAGGTTACGTAGCGGGCACTTGGACTATGTAGGATCCCTATCGGACATTTGGACTACTTAGGTTAACTAGCGGGCACTTGGACTATCTAGGTTAACGAGCGGGCACTTGGACTATCTAGGTCAAGTAGCGGGCCCTTGTACTACGTAGGTTAACTAGCGGGCACTTGGACTATCTAGGTTAAATAGCGGACCTTGGACTATGTAGGTTAACTTGCGGGCCCTTGGACTATGTAGGTTAACTAGCGGGCCCTTGGATTATCTAGGTTTCCTAGCCAGCACTCGGACTATGTACATACCCTAGCGCGCACTTGGACTATTAAGGTTACCTCGCGGGCACTTGGACTATGTACGTCCCCTAGTGGGCACTTGGACTATCTAGGTTAACTAACGGGCACTTGGACTATGTAGGTTAACTAGAAGGCGCTTGGACTATCAAGGTTACCTAGCGGGCCCTTGGACTATGTAGATTACCAGCGGGCACTTGGACTATGTAGGTTAATGAACGTGCACTTGGACTATGTAGGTAACCTAGTGGGCACTTGGACTGTCTAGGTTACCTAGTGGGCACTTGGCCTATCTAGGTTAACGAACGGGCACTTGGACTATGTAGGTTAACTAGCGGGCCCTTGGACTATCTAGGTTTACTAGCGGGCACTTGGACTATCTAGGTTAACAAGCGGACACTTGGACTATCTAGGTTAACTAGCGGGCATTTGGATTATGTAGGTTAACTAGCGGACACTTCGACTATCTAGGTTAGCTAACGTGCAATTGGACTATCTAGGTTACCTAGTGGGCACTTCGACTACGTAGGTTCCCTAGCGGGCACTTGGACTATTTAAGTTACCTAGCAGGCACTTTGACTATCTAGGTTAACTAACGGGCACTTGGACTATGTAGGTTGCTTAGCGAGCACTTGGACTATGTAGATTCCCTAGGGGGCACTTGGACTATGTATGTCCCCTAGCGGGCACTTGGACTATCTATGTTAACTATTGGGCCCTTGGACTATGTAGGTTAACTAGCGGGCACTTTGACTATCTAGGTTAACTAGTGGGCACTTGGCAATCTAGATTAACTAGCGGGCCCTTGGACTATCTAGGTTAACTAGCGGGCACTTGGACTATCTAGGTTAACTAGCGGGCACTGGACTATGTAGATTAACTAGCGGGCCCTTAGACTATCTAGGTTTACTAGCGGGCACTTGGACTATCTAGGTTAACAAGCGGGCACTTGGATTATCTAGGTTAACTAGCGGGCATTTGGATTATTTAGGTTACATAGTGGGCACTTGGACTATGTATGTTACCTAGCGGGCACTTGGACTATGTAGGTTAACTAGAAGGCACTTGGACTATCAAAGTTACCTAGCAGGCACTTGGACTGTGTAGGTTACCTAGCGGGCACTTGGCCTATCTAGGTTAATGAACGGGCACTTGGACTATGTAGGTTAACTAGCGGACACTTCGACTATCTAGGTTAGCTAACGGGCAATTGGACTATCTAGGTTACCTAGCGGGCCCTTGGACTATGTAGGTTCCCTAGCCGGCACTTGGACTATTTAGGTTACCTAGCAGGCACTTTGACTATCTAGGTTAACTAACGGGCACTTGGACTATGTAGGTTGCTTAGCGAGCACTTGGACTATGTAGATTCCCTAGGGGGCATTTGGACAATGTATGTCCCCTAGCGGGCCCTTGGACTATCTAGGTTAACTATTGGGCCCTTGGACTATGTAGGTTAACTATCGGGCACTTGGATTATCTATGTTAACCAGCGGGCACTTGGACGATCTAGGTTAACCAGCGGGCACTTGGACTATCTAGGTTAACTAGTGGGCACTTGGCCTATCTAGATTAACTAGCGGGCCCTTGGACTATCTAGGTTAACTAGTGGGCACTTGGACTATCTAGGTTAACTAGTGGGCACTTGGACTATGTAGTTTCCCTAGCAGGCATTTGGACTATTTAGGTTACCAAGCGGGAACTTGGACTATGTAAGTTCCCTAGCGGGCACTGGGACTGTCTAGGTTAACTAGCGTGCACTTGGACTATGTAGGTTCCTTAGTGGGCACTTGGACTATCTATGTTGCCTAGCGGGCACTTGGGCTATGTAGGTTAACTAGCGTGCCCTTGGACTATCTAGGTTACGTAGCGGGTACTTTGTATATAGGTTAACTTGCTGGTACTTGGACTATGTAGGTTAACTAGAGGACACTTGGATTATCTAGGTTAACTAGTGGGCCCTTGGACTATGTAGGTTAAGTAGCAGGCACTTGGACAATCTAGGTTAACTCGCGGGCACTTGGAAGATCTAGGTTAACTAGCAGGCACTTGGACTATCAAAGTTAACAAGTGAGACCTTGGACTATGTAGGTTACCTAGCGGGCACTTGGACTATGTAGGTTAACTAGCGAGCACTTGGACTCTAGGTTACCTAGCGGGCACTTGGACTATCTAGGTTAACCAACGGACACTTGGACTATGTAGGTTAACTAGCGGACACTTCGACTATCTAGGTTAGCTAACGGGCAATTGGACTATCTAGGTTAACTAACGGGCACTTGGACTATGTATGTTCCCTAGAGAGCACTTTGAATATTTAGGTTACCTAGCAGGCACTTTGACTATCTAGGTTAACTAACGGGCACTTGGACTATGTAGGTTCCCTAGCGGGCACTTGGACTATCTAGGTTAACTAGAGGGCCCTTGGACGATCTAGGTTAACTAGCGGGCACTTGGACTATCTAGGTTAACGAACGGGCACTTGGACTATGTAGGTAACCTAGCGGGCACTTGGACTGTCTAGGTTACCTAGCGGGCACTTTGACTATCTAGGTTAACGAACGGGCACTTGGATATGTAGGTTACGTAGCGGGCACTTGGACTATGTAGGATCCCTATCGGACATTTGGACTACTTAGGTTAACCAGCGGGCACTTGGACGATCTAGGTTAACCAGCGGGCACTTGGACTATCTAGGTTAACTAGTGGGCACTTGTCCTATCTAGATTAACTAGCGGGCCCTTGGACTATCTAGGTTAACTAGCGGGCACTTGGACTATCTAGGTTAACTAGTGGGCACTTGGACTATGTAGTTTCCCTAGCGGGCATTTGGACTATTTAGGTTACCAAGCGGGAACTTGGACTATGTAAGTTCCCTAGCGGGCACTGGGACTGTCTAGGTTAACTAGCGTGCACTTGGACTATGTAGGTTCCTTAGTGGGCACTTGGACTATCTATGTTGCCTAGCGGGCACTTGGGCTATGTAGGTTAACTAGCGTGCCCTTGGACTATCTAGGTTACGTAGCGGGTACTTTGTATATAGGTTAACTTGCTGGTACTTGGACTATGTAGGTTAACTAGAGGACACTTGGATTATCTAGGTTAACTAGTGGGCCCTTGGACTATGTAGGTTAAGTAGCAGGCACTTGGACAATCTAGGTTAACTCGTGGGCACTTGGAAGATCTAGGTTAACTAGCAGGCACTTGGACTATCAAAGTTAACAAGTGAGACCTTGGACTATGTAGGTTACCTAGCGGGCACTTGGACTATGTAGGTTAACTAGCGAGCACTTGGACTCTAGGTTACCTAGCGGGCACTTGGACTATCTAGGTTAACCAACGGACACTTGGACTATGTAGGTTAACTAGCGGACACTTCGACTATCTAGGTTAGCTAACGGGCAATTGGACTATCTAGGTTAACTAACGGGCACTTGGACTATGTATGTTCCCTAGAGAGCACTTGGAATATTTAGGTTACCTAGCAGGCACTTTGACTATCTAGGTTAACTAACGGGCACTTGGACTATGTAGGTTCCCTAGCGGGCACTTGGACTATATAGGTTCCCTATGGGCACGTGGAGTATGTAGGTTCCCTAACTGGCAAATGGAATATATAGGTTCCCTATCGGGCACTTGGACTATGTAGGTTCCTCAGCGGGCACTTGGACTATGTAGGTTCCCTATCGGGCATTGGACTATGTAGGTTAACTAGCAGGACCTTGGACTATCTAGGTTACCTAGCGGGCACTTGGACTATGTAGGGTAACTAGCGGACACTTGGACAATCTAGGTTACCTAGCGGGCACTTGAACTATGTACATACCCTAGGGGGCACATGGACTATCTAGGTTACCTAGCGGGCACTTGGACTATGTACGTCCCCTAGCGGGCACTTGGACTATCTAGGTTAACTAGAGGGCCCTTGGACGATCTAGGTTAACTAGCGGGCACTTGGACTATCTAGGTTAACGAACGGGCACTTGGACTATGTAGGTAACCTAGCGGGCACTTGGACTGTCTAGGTTACCTAGCGGGCACTTTGACTATCTAGGTTAACGAACGGGCACTTGGATATGTAGGTTACGTAGCGGGCACTTGGACTATGTAGGATCCCTATCGGACATTTGGACTTCTTAGGTAACTAGCGGGCACTTGGACTATCTAGGTTAACGAGCGGGCACTTGGACTATCTAGGTCAAGTAGCGGGCCCTTGTACTACGTAGGTTAACTAGCGGGCACTTGGACTATCTAGGTTAAATAGCGGACCTTGGACTATGTAGGTTAACTTGCGGGCCCTTGGACTATGTATGTTAACTAGCGGGCACTTGGATTATCTAGGTTTCCTAGCCAGCACTCGGACTATGTACATACCCTAGCGCGCACTTGGACTATCAAGGTTACCTCGCGGGCACTTGGACTATGTACGTCCCCTAGTGGGCACTTGGACTATCTAGGTTAACTAACGGGCACTTGGACTATGTAGGTTACCTAGCGGGCACTTGGACTATGTAGGTTAACTAGAAGGCGCTTGGACTATCAAGGTTACCTAGCGGGCCCTTGGACTATGTAGATTACCAGCGGGCACTTGGACTATGTAGGTTAATGAACGTGCACTTGGACTATGTAGGTAACCTAGTGGGCACTTGGACTGTCTAGGTTACCTAGTGGGCACTTGGCCTATCTAGGTTAACGAACGGGCACTTGGACTATGTAGGTTAACTAGCGGGCCCTTGGACTATCTAGGTTTACTAGCGGGCACTTGGACTATCTAGGTTAACAAGCGGACACTTGGACTATCTAGGTTAACTAGCGGGCATTTGGATTATGTAGGTTAACTAGCGGACACTTCGACTATCTAGGTTAGCTAACGTGCAATTGGACTATCTAGGTTACCTAGTGGGCACTTCGACTACGTAGGTTCCCTAGCGGGCACTTGGACTATTTAAGTTACCTAGCAGGCACTTTGACTATCTAGGTTAACTAACGGGCACTTGGACTATGTAGGTTGCTTAGCGAGCACTTGGACTATGTAGATTCCCTAGGGGGCACTTGGACTATGTATGTCCCCTAGCGGGCACTTGGACTATCTAGGTTAACTGTTGGGCCCTTGGACTATGTAGGTTAACTATCGGGCACTTGGATTATCTAGGTTAACCAGCGGGCACTTGGACGATCTAGGTTAACTAGCGGGCACTTTGACTATCTAGGTTAACTAGTGGGCACTTGGCTATCTAGATTAACTAGCGGGCCCTTGGACTATCTAGGTTAACTAGCGGGCACTTGGACTATCTAGGTTAACTAGCGGGCACTGGACTATGTAGATTAACTAGCGGGCCCTTAGACTATCTAGGTTTACTAGTGGGCACTTGGACTATCTAGGTTAACAAGCGGGCACTTGGATTATCTAGGTTAACTAGCGGGCATTTGGATTATTTAGGTTACATAGTGGGCACTTGGACTATGTATGTTACCTAGCGGGCACTTGGACTATGTAGGTTAACTAGAAGGCACTTGGACTATCAAGGTTACCTAGCAGGCACTTGGACTGTGTAGGTTACCTAGCGGGCACTTGGCCTATCTAGGTTAACGAACGGGCACTTAGACTATGTAGGTTAACTAGCGGACACTTCAACTATCTAGGTTAGCTAACGGGCAATTGGACTATCTAGGTTACCTAGCGGGCCCTTGGACTATGTAGGTTCCCTAGCGGGCACTTGGACTATTTAGGTTACCTAGCAGGCACTTTGACTATCTAGGTTAACTAACGGGCACTTGGACTATGTAGGTTGCCTAGCGAGCACTTGGACTATGTAGATTCCCTAGGGGGCATTTGGACTATGTATGTCCCCTAGCGGGCCCTTGGACTATCTAGGTTAACTATTGGGCCCTTGGACTATGTAGGTTAACTATCGGGCACTTGGATTATCTAGGTTAACCAGCGGGCACTTGGACGATCTAGGTTAACCAGCGGGCACTTGGACTATCTAGGTTAACTAGTGGGCACTTGGCCTATCTAGATTAACTAGCGGGCCCTTGGACTATCTAGGTTAACTAGCGGGCACTTGGACTATCTAGGTTAACTAGTGGGCACTTGGACTATGTAGTTTCCCTAGCGGGCATTTGGACTATTTAGGTTACCAAGCGGGAACTTGGACTATGTAAGTTCCCTAGCGGGCACTGGGACTGTCTAGGTTAACTAGCGTGCACTTGGACTATGTAGGTTCCTTAGTGGGCACTTGGACTATCTATGTTGCCTAGCGGGCACTTGGGCTATGTAGGTTAACTAGCGTGCCCTTGGACTATCTAGGTTACGTAGCGGGTACTTTGTATATAGGTTAACTTGCTGGTACTTGGACTATGTAGGTTAACTAGAGGACACTTGGATTATCTAGGTTAACTAGTGGGCCCTTGGACAATGTAGGTTAAGTAGCAGGCACTTGGACAATCTAGGTTAACTCGCGGGCACTTGGAAGATCTAGGTTAACTAGCAGGCACTTGGACTATCAAAGTTAACAAGTGAGACCTTGGACTATGTAGGTTACCTAGCGGGCACTTGGACTATGTAGGTTAACTAGCGAGCACTTGGACTCTAGGTTACCTAGCGGGCACTTGGACTATCTAGGTTAACCAACGGACACTTGGACTATGTAGGTTAACTAGCGGACACTTCGACTATCTAGGTTAGCTAACGGGCAATTGGACTATCTAGGTTAACTAACGGGCACTTGGACTATGTATGTTCCCTAGAGAGCACTTGGAATATTTAGGTTACCTAGCAGGCACTTTGACTATCTAGGTTAACTAACGGGCACTTGGACTATGTAGGTTCCCTAGCGGGCACTTGGACTATATAGGTTCCCTATGGGCACGTGGAGTATGTAGGTTCCCTAACTGGCACTTGGAATATATAGGTTCCCTATCGGGCACTTGGACTATGTAGGTTCCTCAGCGGGCACTTGGACTATGTAGGTTCCCTATCGGGCATTGGACTATGTAGGTTAACTAGCAGGACCTTGGACTATCTAGGTTACCTAGCGGGCACTTGGACTATGTAGGGTAACTAGCGGACACTTGGACAATCTAGGTTACCTAGCGGGCACTTGAACTATGTACATACCCTAGGGGGCACATGGACTATCTAGGTTACTTAGCGGGCACTTGGACTATGTACGTCCCCTAGCGGGCACATGGACTATCTAGGTTAACTAGAGGGCCCTTGGACGATCTAGGTTAACTAGCGGGCACTTGGACTATCTAGGTTAACGAACGGGCACTTGGACTATGTAGGTAACCTAGCGGGCACTTGGACTGTCTAGGTTACCTAGCGGGCACTTTGACTATCTAGGTTAACGAACGGGCACTTGGATATGTAGGTTACGTAGCGGGCAATTGGACTATGTAGGATCCCTATCGGACATTTGGACTACTTAGGTTAACTAGCGGGCACTTGGACTATCTAGGTTAACGAGCGGGCACTTGGACTATCTAGGTCAAGTAGCGGGCCCTTGTACTACGTAGGTTAACTAGCGGGCACTTGGACTATCTAGGTTAAATAGCGGACCTTGGACTATGTAGGTTAACTTGCGGGCCCTTGGACTATGTAGGTTAACTAGCGGGCACTTGGATTATCTAGGTTTCCTAGCCAGCACTCGGACTATGTACATACCCTAGCGCGCACTTGGACTATCAAGGTTACCTCGCGGGTACTTGGACTATGTACGTCCCCTAGTGGGCACTTGGACTATCTAGGTTAACTAACGGGCACTTGGACTATGTAGGTTACCTAGCGGGCACTTGGACTATGTAGGTTAACTAGAAGGCGCTTGGACTATCAAGGTTACCTAGCGGGCCCTTGGACTATGTAGATTACCAGCGGGCACTTGGACTATGTAGGTTAATGAACGTGCACTTGGACTATGTAGGTAACCTAGTGGGTACTTGGACTGTCTAGGTTACCTAGTGGGCACTTGGCCTATCTAGGTTAACGAACGGGCACTTGGACTATGTAGGTTAACTAGTGGGCCCTTGGACTATCTAGGTTTACTAGCGGGCACTTGGACTATCTAGGTTAACAAGCGGACACTTGGACTATCTAGGTTAACTAGCGGGCATTTGGATTATGTAGGTTAACTAGCGGACACTTCGACTATCTAGGTTAGCTAACGTGCAATTGGACTATCTAGGTTACCTAGTGGGCACTTCGACTACGTAGGTTCCCTAGCGGGCACTTGGACTATTTAAGTTACCTAGCAGGCACTTTGACTATCTAGGTTAACTAACGGGCACTTGGACTATGTAGGTTGCTTAGCGAGCACTTGGACTATGTAGATTCCCTAGGGGGCACTTGGACTATGTATGTCCCCTAGCGGGCACTTGGACTATCTAGGTTAACTATTGGGCCCTTGGACTATGTAGGTTAACTATCGGGCACTTGGATTATCTAGGTTAACCAGCGGGCACTTGGACGATCTAGGTTAACTAGCGGGCACTTGGACTATCTAGGTTAACTAGCGGGCACTTGGACTATCTAGATTAACTAGCGGGCCCTTAGACTATCTAGGTTTACTAGCGGGCACTTGGACTATCTAGTTTAACAAGAGGGCACTTGGATTATCTAGGTTAACTAGCGGGCATTTGGATTATTTAGGTTACATAGTGGGCACTTGGACTATGTATGTTACCTAGCGGGCACTTGGACTATGTAGGTTAACTAGAAGGCACTTGGACTATCAAGGTTACCTAGCAGGCACTTGGACTGTGTAGGTTACCTAGCGGGCACTTGGCCTATCTAGGTTAACGAACGGGCACTTGGACTATGTAGGTTAACTAGCGGACACTTCAACTATCTAGGTTAGCTAACGGGCAATTGGACTATCTAGGTTACCTAGCGGGCCCTTGGACTATGTAGGTTCCCTAGCGGGCACTTGGACTATTTAGGTTACCTAGCAGGCACTTTGACTATCTAGGTTAACTAACGGGCACTTGGACTATGTAGGTTGCCTAGCGAGCACTTGGACTATGTAGGTTCCCAGCGGGCACTTGGACTATGTAGGTTCCCTATCGGGTACTTGGACTGTCTAGCTTAACTAGCGGGCTATTGGACTCTCTAGGTTACCTAGTGGGCACTTGGACTATGTAGTTTACCTAGCAGGCACTTGGAGTATGTAGGTTAACTAGCGGGCACTTGGACTATCTAGGTTACCTAGAAGGCACTTGGACTATGTAGGTTCCCTAGAGGGTACTTGGGCTACCTAAGTTACCTAGCGGGCACTTGGACTATCTAGGTTAACGGACGAGCACTTGAACTATGTAGGTAACATAATGGTCACTTGGACTGCCTAGGTTACCTAGCGGGGACTTGGACTATGTAGGTTAATTAGCGGGCACTTTGACTATGTAGGATCCCTATCGGACATTTGTACTACTTAGGTTAATTAGCGGGCACTTTGACTATCTAGGTTAACTAGCGGGAACTTGGACTATCAAGGTCAACTAGCGGGCCCTTGTACTATGTAGGTTAACTAGCGGGCACTTGGACTATCTAGGTTAACTAGCGGACCTTGGACTATGTAGATTAACTAGCGGGCACTTGGACTATGTACGTCCCCTAGTGGGCCCTTGGACTATCTAGGTTAACTAGCGGGCACTTGGACTATCTAGGTTAACGAACGGGCACTTGGACTATGTAGGTAACCTAGCGGGCACTTGGACTGTCTAGGTTACCTAGCGGGCACTTTGACTATCTAGGTTAACGAACGGGCACTTGGATATGTAGGTTACGTAGCGGGCACTTGGACTATGTAGGATCCCTATCGGACATTTGGACTACTTAGGTTAACTAGCGGGCACTTGGACTATCTAGGTTAACTAGCGGGCACTTGGACTATCTAGGTCAAGTAGCGGGCCCTTGTACTACGTAGGTTAACTAGCGGGCACTTGGACTATCTAGGTTAAATAGCGGACCTTGGACTATGTAGGTTAACTTGCGGGCCCTTGGACTATGTAGGTTAACTAGCGGGCACTTGGATTATCTAGGTTTCCTAGCCAGCACTCGGACTATGTACATACCCTAGCGCGCACTTGGACTATCAAGGTTACCTCGCGGGCACTTGGACTAAGTACGTCCCCTAGTGGGCACTTGGACTATATAGGTTAACTAACGGGCACTTGGACTATGTAGGTTAACTAGAAGGTGCTTGGACTATCAAGGTTACCTAGCGGGCCCTTGGACTATGTAGATTACCAGCGGGCACTTGGACTATCTAGGTTAATGAACGTGCACTTGGACTATGTAGGTAACCTAGTGGGCACTTGGACTGTCTAGGTTACCTAGTGGGCACTTGGCCTATCTAGGTTAACGAACGGGCACTTGGACTATGTAGGTTAACTAGCGGGCCCTTGGACTATCTAGGTTTACTAGCGGGCACTTGGACTATCTAGGTTAACAAGCGGCATCTTGGACTATCAAGGTTAACTAGCGGGCTTTTGGATTATGTAGGTTAACTAGCGGACACTTCGACTATATAGGTTAGCTAACGTGCAATTGGACTATCTAGGTTACCTACTGGGTACTTCGACTACGTAGGTTCCCTAGCGGGCACTTGGACTATTTAGGTTACCTAGCAGGCACTTTGACTATCTAGGTTAACTAACGGGCACTTGGACTATGTAGGTTGCTTAGCGAGCACTTGGACTATGTAGATTCCCTAGGGGGCACTTGGACTATGTATGTCCCCTAGCGGGCACTTGGACTATCTAGGTTAACTATTGGGCCCTTGGACTATGTAGGTTAACTATCGGGCACTTGGATTATCTAGGTTAACCAGCGGGCACTTGGACGATCTAGGTTAACCAGCGGGCACTTGGACTATCTAGGTTAACTAGTGGGCACTTGGACTATCTAGATTAACTAGCGGGCCCTTGGACTATCTAGGTTAACTAGCGGGCACTTGGACTATCTAGGTTAACTAGTGGGCACTTGGACTATGTAGTTTCCCTAGCGGGCATTTGGACTATTTAGGTTACCAAGCGGGAACTTGGACTATGTAAGTTCCCTAGCGGGCACTGGGACTGTCTAGGTTAACTAGCGTGCACTTGGACTATGTAGGTTCCTTAGTGGGCACTTGGACTATCTAGGTTGCCTAGCGGGCACTTGGGCTATGTAGGTTAACTAGCGTGCCCTTGGACTATCTAGGTTACGTAGCGGGTACTTTGTATATAGGTTAACTTGCTGGTACTTGGACTATGTAGGTTAACTAGAGGACACTTGGATTATCTAGGTTAACTAGTGGGCCCTTGGACTATGTAGGTTAAGTAGCAGGCACTTGGACAATCTAGGTTAACTAGCAGGCACTTGGACTATCAAAGTTAACAAGTGAGACCTTGGACTATGTAGGTTACCTAGCGGGCACTTGGACTATGTAGGTTAACTAGCGAGCACTTGGACTCTAGGTTACCTAGCGGGCACTTGGACTATGAAGGTTAACCAACGGACACTTGGACTATGTAGGTTAACTAGCGGACACTTCGACTATCTAGGTTAGCTGACGGGCAATTGGACTATCTAGGTTAACTAACGGGCATTTGGACTATGTATGTTCCCTAGAGAGCACTTGGAATATTTAGGTTACCTAGCAGGCACTTTGACTATCTAGGTTAACTAACGGGCACTTGGACTATGTAGGTTCCCTAGCGGGCACTTGGACTATATAGGTTCCCTATGGGCACGTGGAGTATGTAGGTTCCCTAACTGGCACTTGGAATATATAGGTTCCCTATCGGGCACTTGGACTATGTAGGTTCCTCAGCGGGCACTTGGACTATGTAGGTTCCCTATCGGGCATTGGACTATGTAGGTTAACTAGCAGGACCTTGGACTATCTAGGTTACCTAGCGGGCACTTGGACTATGTAGGGTAACTAGCGGACACTTGGACAATCTAGGTTACCTAGCGGGCACTTGAACTATGTACATACCCTAGGGGGCACATGGACTATCTAGGTTACCTAGCGGGCACTTGGACTATGTACGTCCCCTAGCGGGCACTTGGACTATCTAGGTTAACTAGAGGGCCCTTGGACGATCTAGGTTAACTAGCGGGCACTTGGACTATCTAGGTTAACGAACGGGCACTTGGACTATGTAGGTAACCTAGCGGGCACTTGGACTGTCTAGGTTACCTAGCGGGCACTTTGACTATCTAGGTTAACGAACGGGCACTTGGATATGTAGGTTACGTAGCGGGCACTTGGACTATGTAGGATCCCTATCGGACATTTGGACTACTTAGGTTAACTAGCGGGCACTTGGACTATCTAGGTTAACGAGCGGGCACTTGGACTATCTAGGTCAAGTAGCGGGCCCTTGTACTACGTAGGTTAACTAGCGGGCACTTGGACTATCTAGGTTAAATAGCGGACCTTGGACTATGTAGGTTAACTTGCGGGCCCTTGGACTATGTAGGTTAACTAGCGGGCACTTGGATTATCTAGGTTTCCTAGCCAGCACTCGGACTATGTACATACCCTAGCGCGCACTTGGACTATCAAGGTTACCTCGCGGGCACTTGGACTATGTACGTCCCCTAGTGGGCACTTGGACTATCTAGGTTAACTAACGGGCACTTGGACTATGTAGGTTACCTAGCGGGCACTTGGACTATGTAGGTTAACTAGAAGGCGCTTGGACTATCAAGGTTACCTAGCGGGCCCTTGGACTATGTAGATTACCAGCGGGCACTTGGACTATGTAGGTTAATGAACGTGCACTTGGACTATGTAGGTAACCTAGTGGGCACTTGGACTGTCTAGGTTACCTAGTGGGCACTTGGCCTATCTAGGTTAACGAACGGGCACTTGGACTATGTAGGTTAACTAGCGGGCCCTTGGACTATCTAGGTTTACTAGCGGGCACTTGGACTATCTAGGTTAACAAGTGGACACTTGGACTATCTAGGTTAACTAGCGGGCATTTGGATTATGTAGGTTAACTAGCGGACACTTCGACTATCTAGCTTAGCTAACGTGCAATTGGATTATCTAGGTTACCTAGTGGGCACTTCGACTACGTAGGTTCCCTAGCGGGCACTTGGACTATTTAAGTTACCTAGCAGGCACTTTGACTATCTAGGTTAACTAACGGGCACTTGGACTATGTAGGTTGCTTAGCGAGCACTTGGACTATGTAGATTCCCTAGGGGGCACTTGGACTATGTATGTCCCCTAGCGGGCACTTGGACTATCTAGGTTAACTATTGGGCCCTTGGACTATGTAGGTTAACTATCGGGCACTTGGATTATCTAGGTTAACCAGCGGGCACTTGGACGATCTAGGTTAACTAGCGGGCACTTGGACTACCTAGGTTAACTAGTGGGCACTTGGACTATCTAGATTAACTAGCGGGCCCTTGGACTATCTAGGTTAACTAGCGGGCACTTGGACTATCTAGGTTAACTAGCGGGCACTGGACTATGTAGATTAACTAGCGGGCCCTTAGACTATCTAGGTTAACTAGCGGGCAGTTGGACTATCTAGGTTAACAAGAGGGCACTTGGATTATCTAGGTTAACTAGCGGGCATTTGGATTATTTAGGTTACATAGTGGCCACTTGGACTATGTATGTTACCTAGGGGGCACTTGGACTATGTAGGTTAACTAGAAGGCACTTGGACTATCAAGGTTACCTAGCAGGCACTTGGACTGTGTAGGTTACCTAGCGGGCACTTGGCCTATCTAGGTTAACGAACGGGCACTTGGACTATGTAGGTTAACTAGCGGACACTTCAACTAACTAGGTTAGCTAACGGGCAATTGGACTATCTGGGTTACCTAGCGGGCCCTTGGACTATGTAGGTTCCCTAGCGGGCACTTGGACTATTTAGGTTACCTAGCAGGCACTTTGACTATCTAGGTTAACTAACGGGCACTTGGACTATGTAGGTTGCCTAGCGAGCACTTGGACTATGTAGGTTCCCAGCGGGCACTTGGACTATGTAGGTTCCCTATCGGGTACTTGGACTGTCTAGCTTAACTAGCGGGCAATTGGACTCTCTAGGTTACCTAGTGGGCACTTGGACTATGTAGTTTACCTAGCAGGCACTTGGAGTATGTAGGTTAACTAGCGGGCACTTGGACTATCTAGGTTACCTAGAAGGCACTTGGACTATGTACGTTCCCTAGCGGGTACTTGGGCTACCTAAGTTACCTAGCGGGCACTTGGACTATCTAGGTTCACGAACGAGCACTTGGACTATGTAGGTAACATAATGGTCACTTGGACTGCCTAGGTTACCTAGCGGGGACTTGGACTATGTAGGTTAACTAGCGGGCACTTTGACTATGTAGGATCCCTATAGGACATTTGTACTACTTAGGTTAATTAGCGGGCACTTTGACTATCTAGGTTAACTAGCGGGATCTTGGACTATCAAGGTCAACTAGCGGGCCCTTGTACTATGTAGGTTAACTAGCGGGCACTTGGACTATCTAGGTTAACTAGCGGACCTTGGACTATGTAGGTTAACTAGCGGGCACTTGGACTATGTACGTCCCCTAGTGGGCCCTTGGACTATCTAGGTTAACTAACGGGCACTAGGACTATCTAGGTTACCTACCGGGCACGTGGACTATGTAGGTTAACTAGCGGACACTTGCACGATCTAGGTTAACTAGCGGGCCCTTGCACTATGTAGGTTAACTAGCGGGCCCATGGATTATGTAGGTTTACTAGCAGGCACTTGGACTATCTAGGTTAACTAGTGGGCACTTGGACTATGTAGTTTCCCTAGCGGGCATTTGGACTATTTAGGGTACCAAGCGGGAACTTGGACTATGTAAGTTCCCTAGCGGGCACTGGGGCTGTCTAGGTTAACTAGCGTGCACTTGGACTATGTAGGTTCCTTAGTGGGCACTTGGACTATCTAGGTTGCCTAGCGGGCACTTGGACTATGTAGGTTAACTAGCGTGCCCTTGGACTATCTAGGTTACGTAGCGGGAACTTTGTATATAGGTTAACTAGCTGGTACTTGGACTATGTAGGTTAACTAGAGGACACTTGGATTATCTAGGTTAACTAGTGGGCCCTTGGACTATGTAGGTTAAGTAGCAGGCACTTGGACAATCTAGGTTAACTCGCGGGCACTTGGAAGATCTAGGTTAACTAGCAGGCACTTGGACTAACAAAGTTAACAAGTGAGACCTTAGACTATGTAGGTTACCTAGCGGGCACTTGGACTATATAGGTTACCTAGCGGGCACTTGGACTATGTAGGTTAACTAGCGAGCACTTGGACTCTAGGTTACCTAGCGTGCACTTGGACTATCTAGGTTAACCAACGGACACTTGGACTATGTAGGTTAACTAGCGGACACTTCGACTATCTAGGTTAGCTAACGGGCAATTGGACTATCTAGGTTAACTAACGGGCACTTGGACTATGTAGGTTCCCTAGAGAGCACTTGGACTATTTAGGTTACCTAGCAGGCACTTTGACTATCTAGGTTAACTAACGGGCACTTGGACTATGTAGGTTCCCTAGCGGGCACTTGGACAATATAGGTTCCCTATGGGCACGTGGAGTATGTAGGTTCCCTAACTGGCACTTGGAATATATAGGTTCCCTATCGGGCACTTGGACTATGTAGGTTCCTCAGCGGGCACTTGGACTATGTAGGTACCCTATCGGGGATTGGACTATGTAGGTTAACTAGCAGGACCTTGGACTATCTAGGTTACCTAGCGGGCACTTGGACTATGTAGGGTAACTAGCGGACACTTGGACAATCTAGGTTACCTAGTGGGCACTTGAACTATGTACATACCCTAGGGGGCACTTTGACTATCTAGGTTACCTAGCGGGCACTTGGACTATGTACGTCCCCTAGAGGGCACATGGACTATCTCGGTTAACTAGAGGGCCCTTGGACGATCTATGTTAACTAGCGGGCACTTGGACTATCTAGGTTAACGAACGGGCACTTGGACTATGTAGGTAACCTAGCGGGCACTTGGACTGTCTAGGTTACCTAGCGGGCACTTTGACTATCTAGGTTAACGAACGGGCACTTGGATATGTAGGTTACGTAGCGGGCACTTGGACTATGTAGGATCCCTATCGGACATTTGTACTACTTAGGTTAATTAGCGGGCACTTTGACTATCTAGGTTAACTAGCGGGAACTTGGACTATCTAGGTTTACTAGAGGGCATTTGGACTATCTAGTTTAACAAGCGGGCACTTGGACTATCTAGGTTAACTAGAGGGCATTTGGATTATGTAGGTTAACTAGCGGACACATCGACTATCTAGGTTAGCTAACGGGCAATTGGACTATCTAGGTTACCTAGTGGGCACTTCGACTATGTAGGTTCCCTAGCGGGCACTTGGACTATTTAGGTTACCTAGCAGGCACTTTGACTATCTAGGTTAACTAACGGGCACTTGGACTATGTAGGTTGCTTAGCGAGCACTTGGACTATGTAGATTCCATAGGGGGCACTTGGACTATGTATGTCCCCTAGCGGGCACTTGGACTATCTAGGTTAACTATTGGGCCCTTGGACTATGTAGGTTAACTATCGGGCACTTGGATTATCTAGGTTAACCAGCGGGCACTTGGACGATCTAGGTTAACTAGCGGGCACTTGGACTATCTAGGTTAACTAGCGGGCACTTGGCCGATCTAGGTTAACTAGCGGGCAGCTGGATTATCAAAATTAACAAGTGAGCCCTTGGACTATGTAGTTTAACTAGCGGGTCCTTGGACTATCTAGGTTACCTAGCGGGCCCTTGGACTATATAGGTTACCTAACGGGCACTTGGACTATGTAGGTTACCTAGTGGACACTTGGACTATCTAGGTTAACGAACGGGCACTTGGAATATGCAGGTAACCTTACGGGCACTTGTACTGTCTAGGTTACCTAGCGGGCCCTTGGACTTCTAGGTTAACGAACGGGCACTTCGAATATGCAGGTAACCTTGCGGGCACTTGTACTGTCTAGGTTACCTAGCGGGCACTTGGACTATCTAGATTAGGTAATGGGAACTTGGACTATCTAGGTTACCTAGCGGGAACTTGGACAATGTAAGTTACCTAGCAGGCACTTGGACTATCTAGGTTACATAGCGGGCACTTGGACTATGTAGGTTAACTAGCGAGCAATTGGACTCTAGGTTACCTAGCGGGCACTTGGACTATCTAGGTTAACTAGAGGGCCCTTGGACGATCTAGGTTAACTAGCGGGCTCTTGGACTATCTAGGTTAACGAACGGGCACTTGGACTATGTAGGTAACCTAGCGGGCACTTGGACAGTCTAGGTTACCTAGCGGGCTCTTGGACTATCTAGGTGAGCTAACAGGCACTTGGACTATCTAGGTTCCCTAGCGGGCACTTGTACTATCTTGGTTACCAATTTGGCACTTGGACTATGTAGGTCAACTAGCGGGCCCTTGGACTATCCAGGTTCCCTAAAGGGCACTTGGACTATCTAGTTACCGAACGGGAACTTGGACTATTTAGGTTACCTAGCGGGCACTTGGACTATGTAGGCTAACTAGTGGGCCCTTGGACGATCTAGGTTACCTAGCGGGTATTTGAACTATCTAGGTTAACTAGCGGGCACTTGCACAATCTAGGTTACCTAGTGGGCACTTGGATTATGTAAGTTCCCTAGCGGGCACTTGGACTGTCTAGGTTAACTAGCGTGCACTTGGACTATGTAGGTTCCTTAGTGGGCACTTGGACTATCTAGGTTGCCTAGCGGGCAATTGGACTATGTAGGTTAACTAGCGTGCCCTTGGACTATCTAGGTTACGTAGCGGGCACTTTGTATATAGGTTAACTAGCGGGTACGTGGACTATGTAGGTTAACTAGAGGACACTTGGATTATCTAGGTTAACTAGTGGGCCCTTGGACTATGTAGGTTAAATAGCAGGCACTTGGACAATCTAGGTTAACCCGCGGGCACTTGGAAGATCTAGGTTAACTAGCAGGCACTTGGACTATCAAAGTTAACAAGTGAGACCTTGGACTATGTAGGTTACCTAGCGGGCACTTGGACTATATATGTTACCTAGCGGGCACTTGGACTATGTAGGTTAACTAGGGAGCACTTGGACTCTAGGTTACCTAGCGGGCACTTGGACTATCTAGGTTAACCAACGGACACTTGGACTATGTAGGTTCCCTATCGGGCACTTGGACAATGTAGGTTTCTATCGGGCACTTGGACTATCTAGGTTAACTAACGGGCACTTGGACTATGTAGGTTCCCTATCGGGCACTTGGACAATGTAGGTTTCTATCGGGCACTTGGACTATCTAGGTTAACTAACGGGCACTTGGACTATGTAGGTTCCCTAGCGGGCACATGGAATATATAGGTTCCCTATGGGCACGTGGAGTATGTAGGTTCCCTAACTGGCACTTGGAATATATAGGTTCCCTATCGGGCACTTGTACTATGTAGGTTCCTGAGCGGGCACTTGGACTATGTAGGTTCCCTATCGGGCATTGGACTATGTAGGTTAACTAGCAGGACCTTGGACTATCTAGGTTACCTAGCGGGTACTTGGACTATGTAGGGTAACTAGCGGACACTTGGACAATCTAGTTTACCTAGCGGGCACTTGGACTATGTACGTCCCCTAGCGGGCACTTGGACTATCTAGATTAACTAGAGGGCCCTTGAACGATCTAGGTTAACTAGCGGGCACTTGGACTATCTAGGTTAACTAGCGGGCACTTGGACTATCTAGATTAACTAGCGGGCCCTTGGACTATCTAGGTTTACTAGCGGGCACTTGGACTATCTAGGTTAACTAGCGGGCACTTGGACTATGTAGTTTTCCTAGCGGGCATTAGGATTACTTAGGTTACCTAGTGGGCACTTGGACTATGTAGGTTACCTAGCGGGCATGTGGACTATGTAGGTTAACTAGAAGGCACTTGGACTATCAAGATTACCTAGCGGGCCCTTGGATTATGTAGGTTACCAGCGGGCACTTGGACTATCTAGGTTAACGAACGTGCACTTGGACTATGTAGGTAACCTAGCGGGCACTTGGACTGTCTAGGTTACCTAGAGGGCACTTGGCCTATTTAGGTTAACGAACGGACACTTGGACTATGTAGGTTAACTAGCGGACACTTCGACTATCTAAGTTAGCTAACGGGCAATAGGACTATCTAGGTTACCTAGCGGACACTTGGACTATGTAGGTTCCCTAGCGGGCACTTGGACTATTTAGGTTACCTAGCAGGCACTTTGACTATCTAGGTTAACTAACAGGCACTTGGACTATGTAGGTTGCCTAGCGAGCACTTGGACTATATAGGTTCCCTAGCGAGCACTTGGACTATGTACGTTCCCTATCGGGTACTTGGACTGTCTAGGTTAACTAGCGGGCAATTGGACTGTCTAGGTTACCTAGTGGGCACTTGGACTATGTAGTTTACCTAGCAGGCACTTGGACTATGGATGTTAACTAGCGGGCACTTGGAATGTCTAGGTAACCTAGCGGGCACTTGGACTATCTAGGTTAACGAACGGGCACTTGGACTATGTAGGTAACCTAGCGGGCACTTGGACTGTCTAGGTTGCCTAGCGGGCACTTGGACTATGTAGGTTAACTAGCGTGCCCTTGGACTATCTAGGTTACGTAGCGGGCACTTTGTATATAGGTTAACTAGCGGGTACTTGGACTATGTAGGTTAACTAGAGGACACTTGGATTATCTAGGTTAACTAGTGGGCCCTTGGACTATGTAGGTTAAGTAGCAGGCACTTGGACAATCTAGGTTAACTCGCGGGCACTTGGAAGATCTAGGTTAACTAGCAGGCACTTGGACGATCAAAGTTAACAAGTGAGACCTTGGACTATGTAGGTTACCTAGCGGGTACTTGGACTATATAGGTTACCTAGAGGGCACTTGGACTATGTAGGTTAACTAGCGAGCACTTGGACTCTAGGTTACCTAGCGGGCACTTGGACTATCTAGGTTAACCAACGGACACTTGGACTATGTAGGTTAACTATGTACACTTCGACTATCTAGGTTAGCTAACGGGCAATTGGACTATCTAGGTTAACTAACGGGCACTTGGATTATGTAGGTTCCCTAGCGGGCACTTGGAATATATAGGTTCCCTATGGGCACGTGGAGTATGTAGGTTCCCTAACTGGCACTTGGAATATATAGGTTCCCTATCGGGCACTTGGACTATGTAGGTTCCTGAGCGGGCACTTGGACTATGTAGGTTCCCTATCGGGCATTGGACTATGTAGGTTAACTAGCAGGACCTTGGACTATCTAGATTAACTAGCGGGCCCTTGGACTATCTAGGTTTACTATCGGGCACTTGGACTATCTAGGTTAACTAGCGGGCACTTGGACTATGTAGTTTTCCTAGCGGGCATTAGGATTACTTAGGTTACCTAGTGGGCACTTGGACTATGTAGGTTACCTAGCGGGCACTTGGACTATGTAGGTTAACTAGAAGGCACTTGGACTATCAAGATTACCTAGCGGGCCCTTGGATTATGTAGGTTACCAGCGGGCACTTGGACTATCTATGTTAACTAACGTGCACTTGGACTATGTAGGTAACCTAGCGGGCACTTGGACTGTCTAGGTTACCTAGTGGGCACTTGGCCTATCTAGGTTAACGAACGGACACTTGGACTATGTAGGTTAACTAGCGGACACTTCGACTATCTAGGTTAGCTAAAGGGCAATTGGACTATCTAGGTTACCTAGACGACACTTGGACTATGTAGGTTCCCTAGCGGGCACTTGGACTATTTAGGTTACCTAGCAGGCACTTTGACTATCTAGGTTAACAAACAGGCACTTGGACTATGTAGGTTGCCTAGCGAGCTCTTGGACTATATAGGTTCCCTAGCGAGCACTTGGACTATGTAGGTTCCCTATCGGGGACTTGGACTGTCTAGGTTAACTAGCGGGTAATTGGACTGTCTAGGTTACCTAGTGGGCACTTGGACTATGTAGTTTACCTAGCAGGCACTTGGACTATGGAGGTTAACTAGCGGGCACTTGGACTATCTAGGTTAACGAACGGGCACTTGGACTATGTAGGTAACCTAGGGGGCACTTGGACTGTCTAGGTTACCTAGCGGGCACTTTGACTATCTAGGTTAACGAACGGGCACTTGGATATGTAGGTTACGTAGCGGGCAATTGGACTATGTTGGATCCCTATCGGACATTTGGACTACTTAGGTTAACTAGCGGGCACTTGGACTATCTAGGTTAACGAGCGGGCACTTGGACTATCTAGGTCAAGAAGCGGGCCCTTGTACTATGTAGGTTAACTAGCGGGCACTTGGACTATCTAGGTTAAATAGCGGACCTTGGACTATGTAGGTTAACTTGCGGGCCCTTGGACTATGTAGGTTAACTAGCGGGCACTTGGATTATCTAGGTTTCCTAGCCAGCACTCGGACTATTTACATACCCTAGCGCGCACTTGGACTATCAAGGTTACCTAGCGGGCACTTGGACTATGTACGTCCCCTAGTGGGCACTTGGACTATCTAGGTTAACTAACGGGCACTTGGACTATGTAGGTTACCTAGCGGGCACCGGGACTATGTAGGTTAAATAGAAGGCGCTTGGACTATCAAGGTTACCTAGCGGGCCCTTGGACTATGTAGGTTACCCAATGGGCACTTGGACTATCTAGGTTAACGAACGTGCACTTGGACTATGTAGGTAACCTAGTGGGCACTTGGACTGTCTAGGTTACCTAGAGGGCACTTGGCCTATCTAGGTTAACGAACGGGCACTTGGACTATGTAGGTTAACTAGCGGGCCCTTGGACTATCTAGGTTTACTAGCGGGCATTTGGACTATCTAGGTTAACAAGCGGGCACTTGGACTATGTAGGTTAACTAGCGGACACTTCGACTATCTAGGTTAGCTAACGGGCAATTGGACTATCTAGGTTACCCAGCGGACACTTGGACTATGTAGGTTCCCTAGCGGGCACTTGGACTATTTAGGTTACCTAGCAGGCACTTTGACTATCTAGGTTAACTAACGGGCACTTGGACTATGTAGGTTGCCTAGCGAGCACTTGGACTATGTAGGTTCCCAGCGGGCACTTGGACTATGTAGGTTCCCTATCGGGTACTTGGACTGTCTAGCTTAACTAGCGGGCAATTGGACTCTCTAGGTTACCTATTGGGCACTTGGACTATGTAGTTTACCTAGCAGGCACTTGGAGTATGTAGGTTAACTAGCGGGCACTTGGACTATCTAGGTTACATAGAAGGCACTTGGACTATGTACGTTCCCTAGCGGGTACTTGGGCTATCTAAGTTACCTAGCGGGCACTTGGACTATGTAGGTTAACGGACGGGCACTTGGACTATGTAGGTAACATAATGGTCACTTGGACTGCCTAGGTTACCTAGCGGGGACTTGGACTATGTAGGTTAACTAGCGGGCACTTTGACTATGTAGGATCCCTATCGGATATTTGTACTACTTAAGTTAATTAGCGGGCACTTTGACTATCTAGGTTAAATAACGGGAACTTGGACTATCAAGGTCAACTAGCGGGCCCTTGTACTATTTAGGTTAACTAGCGGGCACTTGGACTATCTAGGTTAACTAGCGGACCTTGGACTATGTAGGTTAACTAGCGGGCACTTGGACTATGTACGTCCCCTAGTGGGCCCTTGGACTATCTAGGTTAACTAACGGGCACTAGGACTATCTAGGTTACCTACCGGGCACGTGGACTATGTAGGTTAACTAGCGGACACTTGCACGATCTAGGTTAACTAGCGGGCCCTTGCACTATGTAGGTTAACTAGCGGGCCCATGGATTATGTAGGTTTACTAGCAGGCACTTGGACTATCTAGGTTAACTAGTGGGCACTTGGACTATGTAGTTTCCCTAGCGGGCATTTGGACTATTTAGGTTACCAAGCGGGAACTTGGACTATGTAAGTTCCCAAGCGGGCACTTGGACTGTCTAGGTTAACTAGCATGCACTTGGACTATGTAGGTTCCTTAGTGGGCACTTGGACTATCTAGGTTGCCTAGCGGGCACTTGGACTATGTAGGTTAACTAGCGTGCCCTTGGACTATCTAGGTTACGTAGCGGGCACTTTGTATATAGGTTAACTTGCTGGTACTTGGACTATGTAGGTTAACTAGAGGACACTTGGATTATCTAGTTTAACTAGTGGGCCCTTGGACTATGTAGGTTAAGTAGCAGGCACTTGGACAATCTAGGTTAACTCGCGGGCACTTTGAAGATCTAGGTTAACTAGCAGGCACTTGGACTATCAAAGTTAACAAGTGAGACCTTGGACTATGTAGGTTACCTAGCGGGCACTTGGACTATATAGGTTACCTAGCGGGCACTTGGACTATGTAGGTTAACTAGCGAGCACTTGGCCTCAAGGTTACCTAGCGGGCACTTGGACTATCTAGGTTAACCAACGGACACTTGGACTATGTAGGTTAACTAGCGGACACTTCGACTATCTAGGTTAGCTAACGGGCAATTGGACTATCTAGGTTAACTAACGGGCACTTGGACTATGTAGGTTCCCTAGAGAGCACTTGGACTATTTAGGTTACCTAGCAGGCACTTTGACTATCTAGGTTAACTAACGGGCACTTGGACTATGTAGGTTCCCTAGCGGGCACTTGGATTATATAGGTTCCCTTTGGGCACGTAGAGTATGTAGGTTCCCTAACTGGCACTTGGAATATATAGGTTCCCTATCGGGCACTTGGACTATGTAGGTACCTCAGCGGGCACTTGGACTATGTAGGTTCCCTATCAGGCATTGGACTATGTAGGTTAACTAGCAGGACCTTGGACTATCTAGGTTACCTAGCGGGCACTTGGACTATGTAGGGTAACTAGCGGACACTTGGACAATCTAGGTTACCTAGCGGGCACTTGAACTATGTACATACCCTAGGGGGCACTTGGACTATCTAGGTTACCTAGCGGGCACTTGGACTATGTACGTCCCCTAGCGGGCACTTGCACTATCTAGGTTAACTAGAGGGCCCTTGGACGATCTAGGTTAACTAGCGGGCACTTGGACTATCTAGGTTATCTAGCAGGCACTTGGACTATCTAGATTAACTAGCGGTCCCTTGGACTATCTAGGTTAACTAGCGGGCACTTGGACTATCTAGATTAACTAGCGGGCCCTTGGACTATCTAGGTTTACTAGCGTGCACTTGGACTATCTAGGTTAACTAGCGGGCACTTGGACTATGTAGTTTTCCTAGCGGGCATTAGGATTACTTAGGTTACCTAGTGGGCACTTGGACTATGTAGGTTACCTAGCGGGCACTTGGACTATGTAGGTTAACTAGAAGGCACTTGGACTATCAAGATTACCTAGTGGGCCCTTGGATTATGTAGGTTACCAGCGGGCCCTTGGACTATCTAGGTTAACGAACGTGCACTTGGACTATGTAGGTAACCTAGCGGGCACTTGGACTGTCTAGGTTACCTAGAGGGCACTTGGCCTATCTAGGTTAACGAACGGACACTTGGACTATGTAGGTTAACTAGCGGACACTTCGACTATCTAGGTTAGCTAAAGGGCAATTGGACTATCTAGGTTACCTAGCCGACACTTGGACTATGTAGGTTCCCTAGCGGGCACTTGGACTATTTAGGTTACCTAGCAGGCACTTTGACTATCTAGGTTAACTAACAGGCACTTGGACTATGTAGGTTGCCTAGCGAGCTCTTGGACTATATAGGTTCCCTAGCGAGCACTTGGACTATGTAGGTTCCCTATCGGGTACTTGGACTGTCTAGGTTAACTAGCGGGCAATTGGACTGTCTAGGTTACCTAGTGGGCACTTGGACTATGTAGTTTACCTAGCAGGTACTTGGACTATGGAGGTTAACTAGCGGGCACTTGGACTGTCTAGGTAACCTAGCGGGCACTTGGACTATCTAGGTCAACGAACGGGCACTTGGACTATGTAGGTAACCTAGGGGGCACTTGGACTGTCTAGGTTACCTAGCGGGCACTTTGACTATCTAGGTTAACGAACGGGCACTTGGATATGTAGGTTACGTAGCGGGCACTTGGACTATGTAGGATCCCTATCGGACATTTGGAATACTTAGGTTAACTAGCGGACACTTGGACTATCTAGGTTAACGAGTGGGCACTTGGACTATCTAGGTCAAGAAGCGGGCCCTTGTACTATGTAGGTTAACTAGCGGGCACTTGGACTATCTAGGTTAAATAGCGGACCTTGGACTATGTAGGTTAACTTGCGGGCCCTTGGACTATGTAGGTTAACTAGCGGGCACTTGGATTATCTAGGTTTCCTAGCCAGCACTCGGACTATGTACATACCCTAGCGCGCACTTGGACTATCAAGGTTACCTAGCGGGCACTTGGACTATGTACGTCCCCAAGTGTGCACTTGGACTATCTAGGTTAACTAACGGGCACTTGGACTATGTAGGTTACCTAGCGGGCACTGGGACTATGTAGGTTAAATAGAAGGCGCTTGGACTATCAAGGTTACCTAGCGGGCCCTTGGACTATGTAGATTACCAGCGGGCACTTGGACTATCTAGGTTAACGAACGTGCACTTGGACTATATAGGTAACCTAGTGGGCACTTGGACTGTCTAAGTTACCTAGAGGGCACTTGGCCTATCTAGGTTAACGAACGGGCACTTGGACTATGTAGGTTAACTAGCGGGCCCTTGGACTATCTAGGTTTACTAGCGGGCACTTGGACTATCTAGTTTAACAAGCGGGCACTTGGACTATCTAGGTTAACTAGCGGGCATTTGGATTATGTAGGTTAACTAGCGGACACTTCGACTATCTAGGTTAGCTAATGGGCAATTGGACTATCTAGGTTACCTAGTGGGCACTTCGACTATGTAGGTTCCCTAGCGGGCACTTGGACTATTTAGGTTACCTAGCAGGCACTTTGACTATCTAGGTTAACTAACGGGCACTTGGACTATGTAGGTTGCTTAGCGAGCACTTGGACTTTGTAGATTCCCGAGGGGGCACTTGGACTATGTATGTCCCCTAGCGGGCACTTGGAGTATCTAGGTTAACTATTGGGCCCTTGGACTATGTAGGTTAACTATCGGGCACTTGGAATATCTAGGTTAACCAGCGGGCACTTGGATGATCTAGGTTAACTAGCGGGCACTTGGAGTATCTAGGTTAACTAGTGGGCACTTGGACTATCTAGATTAACTAGCAGGCCCTTGGACTATCTAGGTTAACTAGCGGGCACTTGGACAATCTAGGTTAACTCGCGGGCACTTTGAAGATCTAGGTTAACTAGCAGGCACTTGGACTATCAAAATTAACAAGTGAGACCTTGGACTATGTAGGTTACCTAGCGGGCACTTGGACTATATAGGTTACCTAGCGGGCACTTGGACTATGTAGGTTAACTAGCGAGCACTTGGCCTCAAGGTTACCTAGCGGGCACTTGGACTATCTAGGTTAACCAACGGACACTTGGACTATGTAGGTTAACTAGCGGACACTTCGACTATCTAGGTTAGCTAACGGGCAATTGGACTATCTAGGTTAACTAACGGGCACTTGGACTATGTAGGTTCCCTAGAGAGCACTTGGATTATTTAGGTTACCTAGCAGGCACTTTGACTATCTAGGTTAACTAACGGGCACTTGGACTATGTAGGTTCCCTAGCGGGCACTTGGATTATATAGGTTCACTTTGGGCAGGTAGAGTATGTAGGTTCCCTACCTGGCACTTGGAATATATAGGTTCCCTATCGGGCACTTGGACTATGTAGGTACCTCAGCGGGCACTTGGACTATGTAGGTTCCCTATCAGGCATTGGACTATGTAGGTTAACTAGCAGGACCTTGGACTATCTAGGTTACCTAGCGGGCACTTGGACTATGTAGGGTAACTAGCGGACACTTGGACAATCTAGGTTACCTAGCGGGCACTTGAACTATGTACATACCCTAGGGGGCCCTTGGACTATCTAGGTTACCTAGCGGGCACTTGGACTATGTACGTCCCCTAGCGGGCACTTGCACTATCTAGGTTAACTAGAGGGCCCTTGGACGATCTAGGTTAACTAGCGGGCACTTGGACTATCTAGGTTATCTAGCAGGCACTTGGACTATCTAGATTAACTAGCGGTCCCTTGGACTATCTAGGTTAACTAGCGGGCACTTGGACTATCTAGATTAACTAGCGGGCCCTTGGACTATCTAGGTTTACTAGCGTGCACTTGGACTATCTAGGTTAACTAGCGGACACTTGGACTATGTAGTTTTCCTAGCGGGCATTAGGATTACTTAGGTTACCTAGTGGGCACTTGGACTATGTAGGTTACCTAGCGGGCACTTGGACTATGTAGGTTAACTAGAAGGCACTTGGACTATCAAGATTACCTAGTGGGCCCTTGGATTATGTAGGTTACCAGCGGGCCCTTGGACTATCTAGGTTAACGAACGTGCACTTGGACTATGTAGGTAACCTAGCGGGCACTTGGACTGTCTAGGTTACCTAGAGGGCACTTGGCCTATCTAGGTTAACGAACGGACACTTGGACTATGTAGGTTAACTAGCGGACACTTCGACTATCTAGGTTAGCTAAAGGGCAATTGGACTATCTAGGTTACCTAGCCGACACTTGGACTATGTAGGTTCCCTAGCGGGCACTTGGACTATTTAGGTTACCTAGCAGGCACTTTGACTATCTAGGTTAACTAACAGGCACTTGGACTATGTAGGTTGCCTAGCGAGCTCTTGGACTATATAGGTTCCCTAGCGAGCACTTGGACTATGTAGGTTCCCTATCGGGTACTTGGACTGTCTAGGTTAACTAGCGGGCAATTGGACTGTCTAGGTTACCTAGTGGGCACTTGGACTATGTAGTTTACCTAGCAGGTACTTGGACTATGGAGGTTAACTAGCGGGCACTTGGACTGTCTAGGTAACCTAGCGGGCACTTGGACTATCTAGGTCAACGAACGGGCACTTGGACTATGTAGGTAACCTAGGGGGCACTTGGACTGTCTAGGTTACCTAGCGGGCACTTTGACTATCTAGGTTAACGAACGGGCACTTGGATATGTAGGTTACGTAGCGGGCACTTGGACTATGTAGGATCCCTATCGGACATTTGGAATACTTAGGTTAACTAGCGGACACTTGGACTATCTAGGTTAACGAGTGGGCACTTGGACTATCTAGGTCAAGAAGCGGGCCCTTGTACTATGTAGGTTAACTAGCGGGCACTTGGACTATCTAGGTTAAATAGCGGACCTTGGACTATGTAGGTTAACTTGCGGGCCCTTGGACTATGTAGGTTAACTAGCGGGCACTTGGATTATCTAGGTTTCCTAGCCAGCACTCGGACTATGTACATACCCTAGCGCGCACTTGGACTATCAAGGTTACCTAGCGGGCACTTGGACTATGTACGTCCCCAAGTGTGCACTTGGACTATCTAGGTTAACTAACGGGCACTTGGACTATGTAGGTTACCTAGCGGGCACTGGGACTATGTAGGTTAAATAGAAGGCGCTTGGACTATCAAGGTTACCTAGCGGGCCCTTGGACTATGTAGATTACCAGCGGGCACTTGGACTATCTAGGTTAACGAACGTGCACTTGGACTATATAGGTAACCTAGTGGGCACTTGGACTGTCTAAGTTACCTAGAGGGCACTTGGCCTATCTAGGTTAACGAACGGGCACTTGGACTATGTAGGTTAACTAGCGGGCCCTTGGACTATCTAGGTTTACTAGCGGGCACTTGGACTATCTAGTTTAACAAGCGGGCACTTGGACTATCTAGGTTAACTAGCGGGCATTTGGATTATGTAGGTTAACTAGCGGACACTTCGACTATCTAGGTTAGCTAACGGGCAATTGGACTATCTAGGTTACCTAGTGGGCACTTCGACTATGTAGGTTCCCTAGCGGGCACTTGGACTATTTAGGTTACCTAGCAGGCACTTTGACTATCTAGGTTAACTAAGGGGCACTTGGACTATGTAGGTTGCGTAGCGAGCACTTGGACTATGTAGATTCCCGAGGGGGCACTTGGACTATGTATGTCCCCTAGCGGGCACTTGGAGTATCTAGGTTAACTATTGGGCCCTTGGACTATGTAGGTTAACTATCGGGCACTTGGAATATCTAGGTTAACCAGCGGGCACTTGGATGATCTAGGTTAACTAGCGGGCACTTGGAGTATCTAGGTTAACTAGTGGGCACTTGGACTATCTAGATTAACTAGCAGGCCCTTGGACTATCTAGGTTAACTAGCGGGCACTTGGACTATCTAGGTTAACTAGCGGGCACTGGACTATGTAGATTAACTAGCGGGCCCTTGGACTATCTAGGTTTACTAGCGGGCACTTGGACTATCTAGGTTAACAAGCGGGCACTTGGACTATCTAGGTTAACTAGCGGGCATTTGGATTATTTTGGTTACCTAGTGGGCACTTGGACTATGTATGTTACCTAGCGGGCACTTGGAATATGTAGGTTCCCTATCGGGCATTGGACTATGTAGGTTAACTAACAGGGCCTTGGACTATCTAGGTTACCTAGCAGGCACTTGGACTATGTAGGGTAACTAGCGGACACTTGGACAATCTAGGTTACCTAGCGGGCACTTGAACTATGTACATACCCTAGGGGGACTTGGACAATCTAGGTTACCTAGCGGGCACTTGGACTATGTACGTCACCTAGCGGGCACTTGGACTATCTAGGTTAACTAACGGGCACTTGGACTATGTAGGTTGCCTAGCGAGCACTTGGACTATGTAGGTTCCCAGCGGGCACTTGGGCTATGTAGGTTCCCTATCGGGTACTTGGACTGTCTAGCTTAATTCGCGGGCAATTGGACTGTCTAGGTTACCTAGTGGGCACTTGGACTATGTAGTTTACCTAGCAGGCCCTTGGACTATGTAGGTTAACTAGCGGGCACTTGGACTATCTAGGTTACCTAGAGGGCACTTGGAATATGTACGTTCCCTAGCGGGTACTTGGGCTATATAAGTTACCTAGCGGGCACTTGGACTATGTAAGTTAACGAACGGGCACTTGGACTATGTAGGTAACATAATGGTCACTTGGACTGCCTAGGTTACCTAGCGGGGTCTTGGACTATGTAGGTTAACTAGCGGGCACTTGGAATATGTAGGATCCCTATCGGACATTTGTACTACTTAGGTTAATTAGCGGGCACTTTGACTATCTAGGTTAACTAGCGGAACTTGGACTATCAAGGTCAACTAGCGGGCCCTTGTACTATGTAGGTTAACTAGCGGGCACTTGGACTATCTAGGTTAACTAGCGGACCTTGGACTATGTAGGTTAACTAGCGGGCACTTGGACTATGTACGTCCCCTAGTGGGCCCTTGGACTATCTAGGTTATCTAACGGGCACTAGGACTATCTAGGTTACCTAGCGGGCACGTGGACTATGTAGGTTAACTAGCGGACACTTGCATGATATAGGTTAACTAGAAGGCCCTTGCACTATGTAGGTTAACTAGCGGGCCCATGGATTATGTAGGTTTACTAGCAGGCAATTGGACTATCTAGGTTAACTAACGGGCACTAGGACTATCTAAGTTACCTAGCGAGCACTTGGATTATGAAGGATCCCTAGATGGCACTTGGACAATCTAGGTTAACTAGCGGGCACTTGGACGATCTAGGTTAATAGCGGGCACTTGGACTATCAAAGTTAACAAGTGAGCCCTTGGACTATGTAGGTTAACTAGCGGGCCTTTGGACTATCTAGGTTACCTAGCGGGCACTTGGACTATATAGGTTAACTAGTGGGCACTTGGACTATCTAAGTTAACGAACGGGCACTTGGAATATATAGGTAACCTTGCGGGCACTTGGACTGTCTAGGTTACCTAGCGGGCACTTGGACTTCTAGGTTAACGAACGGGCACTTGGACTATGTAGGTTGCTTAGCGGGCACTTGGACTATCTAGGTTAGGTAACGGGCACTTTGAGTATCTAGGTTACCTAGGGGGAACTTGGACAATATATGTTACCTAGCGGGCACTTGGACTATCTAGGTTACCTAACGGGCACTTTGACTATCTAGGTTACATAGCGGGCACTTGGACTATGTAGGTTAAATAGCGAGCACTTGGATTCTAGGTTACCTAGCGGGCACTTGGACTATCTAGGTTACCTAGCGGGTCCTTGGACTATGTAGGTTTCCTAGCGGGCACTTGGACTATCTAGGTTAACGAACGGGCACTTGGAATATTTAGGTAACCTAGCGGGCACTTGGACAGTCTAGGTTAACGAACGGGCACTTGGAATATTTAGGTAACCTAGCGGGTACTTGGACTATCTAGGTTAACGAACGGGCTCTTGGACTATGTAGGTTACCTAGCGGACACTCGGACTATGTAGGATTCCTATCGGACATTTGGACTACTTAGGTTATCTAGCAGGCACTTGGACTATCTAGGTTAACTAGCGGGCACATGGACTATCTAGGTCAACTAGCGGGCCCTTGTACTATGTAGGTTAACTAGCGAGCACTTGGAGTATCTAGGTTAACTAGCGGACCTTGGACTACGTAGGTTTACTAGCAGGCCCTTGGACAATGTAGGTTAACTAGTGGGCCCTTGGACGACCTAGGTTAACTAGAGGGCACTTGGACTATCTAGGTTAACTAGCGTGCACTTGGACTATGTAGGTTAACTAGCAGACACTTGCACGATCTAGGTTAAATAGCGGGCTCTTGCACTATGTAGGTTAACTAGTGGGCCCATTGACTAAGTTGGTTAACAAGCGGGCACTTGGACGATCTAGGTTAACTAGCGGGCACTTGGATTATGTAGGTTCCCTAGCGGGCATTTGAACTATATAGATAACCTAGCGGGCACTTAGACTTTGTAGATTACCTAGCGGGCCCTTGGACAATGTAGGTTAACTAGCGGGCCCTTGGACTATGTAGGTTACCTAGCGGGCAATTGGACGATCTAGGTTAACTAGCGGGTACTTGGACTATGTAGGTTAACTAGCGGGCCCTTGGACTATGTAGATTAACTAGCGGCTCTTGGAGTATATACGTTAACTAGCGGGCCCTTGGACTATGTAGATTCCCTAGCGGGCATTTGGACGACATAAATAACCGAGCGGGCTCTTAGATTTTGTAGGTTACCTAGCGGGCACTTGGAATATCTAGGTTACCTTGCTGGCACTTGAACTTTCTAAGTTAACTAGCGGGTTCTTGGAGTATGTTGGTTACTAGAGGGCTGTTGGACTATCTAGGTTACCAAGCGGGCACTTGGACTATCTAGGTTAACTAACGGGCACTTGGACTATGTAGGTTCCCTAGCGGGCCCTTGGACTATGTAGATTCCCTAGCGGGCCCTTGGACTATCTAGGTTTACTAGCGGGCACTTGGACTATCTAGGTAAACTAGCGGGCACTTGGATTATGTAGTTTCCCTAGCGGGCACTTGGACTACCTAGGTTAACGAACGTGCACTTGGACTATGTAGGTAACCTAGCGGTCACTTGGACTGTCTAGGTTACCAAGCGGGCACTTGGCCTATCTATGTTAATGAACGGGCACTTGGACTATGTAGGTTAACTAGCGGACACTTCGACTATCTAGGTTAGCTAACGGGCACTTGGACTATCTAGGTTACCAGCGGGCACTTGGTCTATGTAGGTTCCCTAGCGGGCCTTGGACTATTTAGGTTACCTAGCAGGCACTTTGACTATCTACGTTAACTAACGGGCACTTGGACTATGTAGGTTGCCTAGCGAGCACTTGGACTATGTAGGTTCCCTAGCGAGCACTTAGACTATGTAGGTTCCCTATCGGGTACTTTTACTGTCTAGGTTAACTACGGGGCAATTGGACTGTCTAGGTTACCTAGTGGGCACTTGGACTATGTAGTTTACCTAGCAGGCACTTGGACTATGTAGGTTAACTAGCGTGCACTTGGACTATCTAGGTTACCTAGCGTGCACTTGGACTATGTACGTTCCCTAGCGGGCACTTGGGCTATCTACGTTACTTAACGGGCACTTGGACTATGTAGGTTAACGAACGGGAATTTGGACTATGTAGGTAACCTAATGGTCACTTGGACTGTCTAGGTTACCTAGCGGGAACTTGGACTATGTAGTTTAACTAGCGGGCACTTGGACTTTCAAGGTTAACTAGCGGGCCTTGCTCTATGTAGGTTAACTAGCAGGCCTTTGGACTATGTAAGTAAACTAGAGGGCACTTTGATGATCCTGGTTAACTAGCGGGCACTTGGACTATCTAGGTTAACTAGAGGGCACTTTGACTATGTAGGTTCCCTAGCGGGCACTTTGACTATGTAGGTTCGCTAGTGGGCATTTGGACTATATAGGTTAACTAGCGGGCACTTGGACTATGTAGGTTACCTAGCGGGCACTTGGATTATCTAGGTTAGCTCACAGGAACTTGGAATATCTAGGTTACCTAGTGGGCACTTGGACTATGTAGGTCCCTAGTGGGCACTTGGACTATCTTGGTTAACTAACGGGCACTTGGACTATGTAGGTTACCTAGCGGGTACTTGGACTATGTAGGTTAACTAGAAGGCAATTGGACTATCAAGGTTACCTAGCGGGCCCTTGGACTATGTAGGTTACCAGCGGGCACTTGGACTATCTAGGTTAACGAACGGGCACTTGGACTATGTAGGTTAACTAGCGGACACTTCGACTATCTAGGTTAGCTAACGGGGAATTGGACTATCTAGGTTACCTAGCGGGCACTTGGACTATGTAGGTTCCCTAGCGGGCACTTGGACTATTTAGGTTACCTAGCAGGCACTTTGACTATCTATGTTAACTAACGGGCACTTGGACTATTTAGGTTACCTAGCAGGCACTTTGACTATCTAGGTTAACTAACGGGCACTTGGACTATGTAGGTTGCCTAGCGAGCACTTGGGCTATGTTGGTTCCCTACCGAGCACTTAGACTATGTAGGTTCCCTATCGGGTACTTGGACTGTCTAGGTTAACTAGGGGGCAATTGGACTGTCTAGGTTACCTAGTGGGCACTTGGACTATGTAGTTTACCTAGCAGGCACTTGGACTATGTATGTTCCCTAGCGGGCACTTGGGCTATCTACGTTACCTAGTGGGCACTTGGACTATGAAGGTTAACGAACGGGCACTTGGACTATGTAGGTTACCTAATGCTCACTTGGACTGTCTAGCTTACCTAGCGGGAACTTGGACTATGTAGTTTAACTAGCGGGCACTTGGACTATCAAGTTTAACTAGCGGGCCCTTCCTCTATGTAGGTTAACTTGCAGGCCTTTGGACTATGTAAGTTAACTAGAGGGCACTTTGATGATCCTGGTTAACTAGCGGGCACTTGGACTATCTAGGTTAACTAGAGGGCACTTGGATTATGTAGGTTCCCTAGCGGGCACTTTGACTATGTAGGTTCCCTAGCGGGCACTTGGACTATATAGGTTAACTAGCGGGCCCTTGGACTATGTAGGTTAACTAGCGTGCACTTGGATGATCTAGGTTAACTAGCGGGTACTCGGACTATGTAAGTTAACTAGCGGGCCCTTGGACTATGTAGATAATCTAGCGGCACTTGGACTATCTACATTAACTAGCGGGCCCTTGGACTATGTAGGTTAACTAGCGAGCACTTGGACTCTAGGTTACCTAGCGGGCACTTGGACTATCTAGGTTACCTAGCGGGCCCTTGGACTATGTAGGTTTCCTAGCGGGCACTTGGACTTTCTAGGTTAACGAACGGGCACTTGGAATATGTAGGTAACCTAGCGGGCACTTGGACAGTCCAGGTTACCTAGCGGGTACTTGGACTATCTAGGTTAACGAACCGGCTCTTGGACTATGTAGGTTACCTAGCGGACACTTGGACTATGTAGGTTAACTAGCGGGCACTTGGACTATCTAGGTCAACTAGCGGGCACTTGTACTATGTAGGTTATCTAGCGAGCACTTGGAGTATCTAGGTTAACTAGCCTAGCGGACCTTGGACTACGTAGGTTTACTAGCAGGCCCTTGGACAATGTAGGTTAACTAGCATGCACTTGGACGATCTAGGTTAACTAGAGGGCACTTGGACTATCTAGGTTAACTAGCGTGCACTTGGACTCTCTAGGTTAACTAGCGGGCACTTGGATGATCAATGTTAACTAGCGGGCCCTTTGACTATCTAGGTTAGCTAACTGGCACTTGGACTATGTAGGTTAACTAGCAGACACTTGCACGATCTAGGTTAACTAGCGGGCTCTTGCACTATGTAGGTTAACTAGTGGGACCATTGACTATATTGGTTAACTAGCGGGCACTTGGACGTTCTAGGTTAACTAGCAGGCACTTGGACTATGTAGGTTCCCTAGCGGGCATTTGGACTATTTAGATAACCTAGCGGGCACTTAGACTTTGTAGGTTACCTAGCGGGCCCTTGGACAATGTAGGTTAACTAGCGGGCCCTTGGACTATGTAGATTCCCTAACGGGCATTTGGACTACATAGATAACCAAGCGGGCACTTAGATTTTGTAGGTTACCTAGCGGGCACTTGGAATATCTAGGTTACCTAGCTGGCACTTGAACTTTCTACGTTAACTAGCGGGTTCTTGGAGTATGTAGGTTACTAGCGGGCTGTTGGACTATCTAGGTTACCAAGCGGGCACTTGGACTATCTAGGTTAACTAACGGGCACTTGGACTATGTAGGTTCCCTAGCGGGCCCTTGGGCTATGTAGATTCCCTAGCGGGCCCTTGGACTACCTAGGTTTACTAGCGGGCACTTGGACTATCTAGGTTAACTAGCGGGCACTTGGATTATGTAGTTTCCCTAGCGGGCACTTGGACTATCAAGGTTAACGAACGTGCACTTGGACTATGTAGGTAACCTAGCGGTCACTTGGAATGTCTAGGTTAAAAAGCGGGCACTTGGCCTATCTATGTTAATGAACGGGCACTTGGACTATGTAGGTTAACTAGCGGACACTTCGACTATCTAGGTTAGCTAACAGGCACTTGGACTATCTAGGTTACCAGCGGGCACTTGGACTATGTAGGTTCCCTAGCGGGCCTTGGACTATTTAGGTTACCTAGCAGGCAGTTTGACTATCTAGGTTAACTAACGGGCACTTGGACTATATAGGTTGCCTAGCGAGCACTTGGACTATGTAGGTTCCCTAGCGAGAACTTAGACTATGTAGGTTCCCTATCTGGTACTTTGACACTCTAGGTTAACTAGGGGGCAATGGACTGTCTAGGTTACCTAGTGGGCACTTGGACTATGTAGTTTACCTAGCAGGCACTTGGACTATGTAGGTTAACTAGCGGGCACTTGGACTATGTAGGTCATCTAGCGGGCACTTGGGCTATCTACGTTACCTAGCGGGCACTTGGACTATGTAGGTTAACTAACGGGAATTTGGACTATGTAGGTAACCTAATGGTCACTTGGACTGTCTAGGTTACCTAGCGGGAACTTGGACTCTGTCGTTTAACTAGCGGGCACTTGGACTATCAAGGTTAACTAGCGGGCCCTTGCTCTAGTAGGTTAACTAGCAGGCCTTTGGACTATGTAAGTTAACTAGAGGGCACTTTGATGATCCTGGTTAACTAGCGGGCACTTGGACTATCTAGGTTAACTAGAGGGCACTTGGACTATGTAGGTTCCCTAGCGGGCACTTTGACTATGTAGGTTCCCTAGCGGGCACTTGGACTATATAGGTTAACTAGTGGGCCCTTGGACTATGTAGGTTAACTAGCGTGCACTTTGGACGATCTAGGTTAACTAGCGGGTACTTGGACTATGTAGGTTAACTAGCGTGCACTTGGACGATCTAGGTTAACTAGCGGGTACTTGGACTATGTAGGTTAACTAGCGGGCCCTTGCACTATGTAGATTATCTAGCGGCACTTGGACTATCTACGTTAACTAGCGGGCCCTTGGACTATGTAGATAACCTAGCGGGCACTTGGACTCTGTATGTTACCTACGGACACTTGAACTATGTAGGTTCCCTAGCAGGCACTTGGATTATGTAGGTTCCAGAGCGGGCACTTGGACTATGTAAGTTAACTACCGGGCATTTGGACTATGTAAGTTACCTAGCGGGCACTTGGACTATCTAGGTTACCTAGCGGGCACTTGGACTATGTAGGTTAACTAGCGGGCACTTAGACTATGTATGTTGCATAGCGGGCAATTGGACTATCTAGGTTAGGTAACGGGCACTTGGACTATATAGGTTACCTAGCGGACCCTTTGACTATGTAGGTTACCTAGCGGGCACTTGGACTATCTAGGTTAACGAAAGGGCACTTGGACTATGTAGGTTACCTAGCGGGCACATGGATTATCTAGGTTAGCTCACAGGAACTTGGACTATCTAGGTGACCTAGTGGGCACTTGGACTATGTAGGTTACCTTGCGGGCACTTGTACTATCTATGTTACCTAACGGGAACTTGGACTAGGTAGGTTAACTAGTGGCACTTGGACTATCTACGTTAACTAGCAGGTCTTTGGAATATGTAGATTCCCTAGCGGGCACTTGGACTATCTTGGTTAACGAACGTGCACTTGGACTATGTAGGTAACCTAGCGGTCATTTGGACTGTCTAGGTTACCAAGCCGTCACTGGCCTATCTATGTTAATGAACGGGCACTTGGACTATGTAGGTTAACTAGCTGACACTTCGACTATCTAGGTTAGCTAACGGGCACTTGGACTATGTAGGTTCCCTAGCGGGCACTAGGACTATTTAGGTTACCTAGCAGGCTTTGACTATCTAGGTTAACTAACGGGCACTTGGACTATGTAGGTTGCCTAGCGAGCACTTGGACTATGTAGGTTCCCTATCGGGTACTTGGACTGTCTAGGTTAACTAGGGGGCAATTGGACTGTCTAGGTTACCTAGTGGGCACTTGGACTATGTAGTTTACCTAGCAGGCACTTGGACTATGTACGTTCCCTCGTGGGCACTTGGGCTATCTACGTTTCCTAGCGGGCACTTGGACTATGTAGATTAACGAACGGGCACTTGGACTATGTAGGTAACCTAATGGTCACTTGGAATGTCTAGCTTACCTAGCGGGAACTTGGACTATGTAGTTTAACTAGCGGGCACTTGGACTATCAAGGTTAATTAGCGGGCCCTTGCTCTATGTAGGTTAACGAGCAGGCCTTTGGACTATGTAAGTTAACTAGAGGGCACTTTGATGATCCTGGTTAACTAGCGGGCACTTGGACTATCTAGGTTAACTAGAGGGCACTTGGATTATGTAGATTCCCTAGCGGGCACTTTGACTATGTAGGTTCCCTAGCGGGCACTTGGACTATATAGGTTAACTAGCGGGCCCTTGCACTATGTACGTTAACTAGCGTGCACTTGGATGATCTTGATTAACTAGCGGGTACTTGGACTATATAGGTTAACTAGCGGGCCCTTGGACTATGTAGATTATCTAGCGGCACTTGGACTATCTACGTTAACTAGCAGGCCCTTGGACTATGTATATTCCCTAGCGGGCACTTGGACTCCGTATGTTCCCTACGGACACTTGAACTATGTAGGTTCCCTAGCAGGCACTTGGACTATGTAGGTTCCAGAGCGGGCACTTGGACTATGTAAGTTAACTACCGGGCACTTGGACTATGTAGGTAAACTAGCGGGCCCTTGGACTATCTAGGTTACCTAGCGGGCACTTGGATTATGTAGGTTAACTACCGGGCACATGCACTATCTAGGTTACCTAGCGGGCACTTGGACTATGTACGTTCCCTAGCGGGCACTTGGACTATCTATGTTAACTACCGGGCACTTGGACTATGTAGGTTAACTAGGGGACACTTGCACTATGTAGGTTACCTAGCAGCACTAGGACTATGTAGGTTAACTAGCGTGCACTTGGATTATGCAGGTTAACTAGAGGACACTTGGACGATCTAGGTTAACTAGTGGGCCCTTGGACTATGTAGGTTAACCAGCAGGCTTTTGGACTATGTAGGTTACCTAGCAGACACTTGGACTGTCTAGGTTACCTAGCGGGCACTTGGCTATCTAGGTTTACGAACGGGCACATGGACTATCTAGGTTGCCTAGCGGGCATTTGGACTATGTAAGTTCCTTAGCGGGCGCTTGGACTATCTAGGTTACCTAGCGGGCACTTGGTCTATGTAGGTTAACTAGCGGGCACTTGGACTATGTATGTTGCATAGCGGGCAATTGGACTATCTAAGATAGGTAACGGGCACTTGGACTATATAGGTTACCTAGCGGACCCTTTGATTATGTAGGTTACCTAGCGGGCACTTGGACTATCTAGGTTAACGAAAGGGCACTTGGACTATGTAGGTTACCTAGCGGGCACTTGGATTATCTAGGTTAGCTAAGAGGAACTTGGACTATCTAGGTTACCTAGTGGGCACTTGGATTTTTAGGTTACCTTGCGGGCACTTGTACTATCTAGGTTACCTAACGGGATCTTGGACTATGTAGGTTAACTAGCGAACACTTGGACGATCTAGGTTAACTAGCGGGCACTTGAATATCTAGGTTAACTATCAGGCACTTGGACTATCTAGGTTAACTAGCTGACCTTGGATTATGTAGGTTAACTAGCGGGCACTTGGACTATCTAGGTTAACTAGCTGACCTTGGACTATGTAAGTTAACTAGCGGGCACTTGGACGATCTAGGTTAACTTGCGGGCACTTGCACAATGCAGGTTCCCTAGCGGGCACTTTGAATATGGAGGTTCCCTAGCAGGCACTTGGACTATATAGGTTCCCTACGGGCACTTGGACTATCTAGGTTCCCTAACGGGCACTTGGAATATGTAGGTTCCCTATCGGGCACTTGGACTATGTAGGTTCCTCTGTGGGAAATTTGACTATGTAGGTTCCCTATCAGGCACTTGGACTATGTAGGTTAACTAGCGGGCACTTGGATGATCAAGGTTAAGTAGCAGGCACTTGGATTATCTAGGGTAACTAGCGGGCACTTGGACTATCTAGGTTGATTAGCGGGCACTTTTACAATGCAGGTGCCCTAGCGCGCACTTGGATTATATAGGTTCCCTAAGGGCACTTGGACTATGTAGGTTAACTAGCGGGCACTTGGAAAATCTAGGTTAACTAGCGGGCCCTTGTACTATGTAGGTTAACTAGCGGGAACTTGGACTATCTAGGCTAACTAACGGGTTCTTGGACTATGTAGGTTAACTAGCGGGCACTTGAACTATCTAGGTTAACTAGCGGGCACTTGGACTATCTAGGTTAACTAGCGGGCACTTGGATGATCTAGGTTAACTAGCGGGCACTTGGACTATCTAGGTTAATTAGCGGGCACTTGTACAATGCAGGTTCCCTAGCGGGCAATTGGACTATATAGGTTCCCTACGGGCACTTGGACTATCTAGGTTCCCTAACGGGCACTTGGAATATGTAGGTTCCCTATTGGGTACTTGGACTATGTAGGTTCCTCAGCGGGCAATTGGACTATGTAGGTTCCCTATCGGGCATTGGACTATGTAGGTTAACTAGCAGGACCTTGGACTATCTAGGTTACTTAGCGGGCACTTGGACTATGTAGGTTAACTAGCGGGAACTTGGACTATCTAGGTTAACTAACGGGTTCTTGGACTATGTAGGTTAACTAGCGGGCACTTGGACTATCTAGGTTAACTAGCGGGCACTTGGATTATCTAGGTTAACTAGCGGGCACTTAGACTATCTAGGTTAATTAGAGGGCACTTGTACAATGCAGGTTCCCTAGCGGGCAATTGGACTATATAGGTTCCCTACGGGCACTTGGACTATCTAGGTTCCCTAACGGGCACTTGGAATATGTAGGTTCCCTATCGGGTACTTGGATTATGTAGGTTCCTCAGCGGGAAATTGGACTATGGAGGTTCCCTATCGGGCATTGGACTATGTAGGTTAACTAGCAGGACCTTGGACTATCTAGGTTACTTAGCGGGCACTTGGACTATGTTGGTTAACTAGCGGACACTTGGACAATCTAGGTTACCTAGCGGGCACTTGAACTATGTACAACAATAGTGGGCACTTGGACTATCAAGGTTACCTAGCGGGCACTTGGACTATGTACGTCCCCTAGCGGGCACTTGGACTATCTAGGTTAACTAGAGGGCCCTTGGACTATGTAGGTTAACTAGCGGGCACTTGGACTATCTAGATTAACTAGCGGGCCCTTGGACTATCTAGGTTAACGAACGGGCACTTTGACTATGTAGGTTACCTAGTGGGCACTTGGACTATCTAGGTTAACTAGCGGGCACTTGGACTATGGAGTTTACCTAGCGGGCATTTGGATTATTTAGGTTACCTAGTGGGCACTTGGACTATGTAGGTTTCCTAGCGGGCACTTGGACTATCTATTTTAACGAAAGGGCACTTTGACTATGTAGGTTACCTAGTGGGCACTTGGACTATGTAGGTTACCTTGCGGGCACTAGTACTATCTAGGTTACCTAACGGGAACTTGGACTACGTATGTTAACTAGCAGGACCTTGGACTATCTAGGTTACTTAGCGGGCACTTGGACTATGTAGGTTAACTAGCGGACACTTGGACAATCTAGGTTACCTAGCGGGCACTTGAACTATATACATACAATAGTGGGCACTTGGACTATCTAGGTTAACTAGAAGGCCCTTGGACTATGTAGGTTAACTAGCGGGCACTTGGACTATCTAGGTTAACTAGCGGGCACTTGGACTATCTAGGTTAACTAGCGGGCACTTGGATTATCTAGGTTAACTAGCGGGCACTTAGACTATCTAGGTTAATTAGCGGGCACTTGTACAATGCAGGTTCCCTAGCGGGCAATTGGACTATATAGGTTCCCTACGGGCACTTGGACTATCTAGGTTCCCTAACGGGCACTTGGAATATGTAGGTTCCCTATCGGGTACTTGGATTATGTAGGTTCCTCAGCGGGAAATTGGACTATGGAGGTTCACTATCGGGCATTGGACTATGTAGGTTAACTAGCAGGACCTTGGACTATCTAGGTTACTTAGCGGGCACTTGGACTATGTTGGTTAACTAGTGGACACTTGGACAATCTAGGTTACCTAGCGGGCACTTGAACTATGTACAACAATAGTGGGCACTTGGACTATCAAGGTTACCTAGCGGGCACTTGGACTATGTACGTCCCCTAGCGGGCACTTGGACTATCTAGGTTAACTAGAGGGCCCTTGGACTATGTAGGTTAACCAGCGGGCACTTGGACTATCTAGATTAACTAGCGGGCCCTTGGACTATCTAGGTTAACGAACGGGCAGTTTGACTATGTAGGTTACCTAGTGGGCACTTGGACTATCTAGGTTAACTAGCGGGCACTTGGACTATGTAGTTTACCTAGCGGGCATTTGGATTATTTAGGTTACCTAGTGGGCACTTGGACTATGTAGGTTTCCGAGCGGGCACTTGGACTATCTATTTTAACGAAAGGGCACTTTGACTATGTAGGTTACCTAGTGGGCACTTGGACTATGTAGGTTACCTTGCGGGCACTTGTACTATCTAGGTTACCTAACGGGAACTTGGACTACGTATGTTAACTAGCAGGACACTTGGACAATCTAGGTTACCTAGAGGGCACCTGAACTATATACATACAATAGTGGGCACTTAGACTATCTAGGTTAACTAGAAGGCCCTTGGACTATGTAGGTTAACTAGCGGGCACTTGGACTATCTAGGTTAAGTAGCGGGCACTTGCACAATGCAGGTTCCCTAGCGGGCACATGGATTATCTAGGTTAGCTAACAGGAAGTTGGACTATCTAGGTTACCTAGTGGGCACTTGGACTATGTAGGTTACCTGCGGGCACTTGTACTATCTAGGTTACCTAACGGGAACTTGGACTATGTAGGTTAACTAGCGGACACTTGGACGATCTAGGTTAACTAGCGGGCACTTGGAATATCTAGGTTAACTAGCGGGCACTTGGACTATCTAGGTTAACTAGCTGACCTTGGACTATGTAAGTTAACTAGCGGTCACTTGGACTATCTAGGTTAACTAGCGGGCACTTTCACAATGCAGGTTCCCTAGCGGGCACATTGACTATGTAGGTTCCCTAGCGGGCAATTGGACTATATAGGTTCCCTACGGGCACTTGGATTATCTAGGTTCCCTAACCGGCACTTGGAATATGTAGCTTCTCTATCGGGCACTTGGACTATGTAGGTTCCTCTGCAGGGAATTTGACTATGTAGGTTCCCTATTAGGCACTTGGACTATGTAGATTAACTAGCGGGCACTTGGATGATCAAGGTTAAGTAGCAGGCACTTAGATTATCTAGGTTAACTAGCGGGCACTTGGACTATCTAGGTTGATTAGCGGGCACTTGTACAATGCAGGTTCCCTAGCGGGCACTTTGACTATATAGGTTCCCTAAGGGCACTTTGACTATGTAGGTTAACTAGCGGGCACTTGGAATATCTAGGTTAACTAGCGGGCCCTTGGACTATGTAGGTAAACTAGCGGGAACTTGGACTATCTAGGTTAACTAGCTGACCTTGGACTATGTAGGTTAACTAGCGGGCACTTAGACTATCTAGGTTAACTAGCTGACCTTGGACTATGTACGTCCCCTAGCGGGCACTTGGACTATCTAGGTGAACTAGAGGGCCCTTGGACTATATAGGTTAACTAGCGGGCACTTGGATTATCTAGGTTAACTAGCGGGCACTTGGACAATCTAGGTTAACTAGCGGGCACTGGGATTATCTAGGTTAATTAGCAGGCACTTGGACTATCTAGATTAATTAGCGGGCCCTTGGACTATCTAGGTTTACTAGCGGGCACTTGGACTATCTAGGTTAACTAGCGGGCACTTGGACTATGTAGTTTTCCTAGCGGGCATTTGGATTACTTAGGTTACCTAGTGGGCACTTCGATTATGTAGGTTACCTAACGGGCACTTGGACTATGTAGGTTAACTAGAAGGCACTTGGACTATCAAGGTTACCTAGCGGGCCCTTGGATTATGTAGGTTACCAGCGGGCACTTGGACTATCTAGGTTAACGAACGTGCACTTGGACTATGTAGGTAACCTAGCGGGCACTTGGACTGTCTAGGTTACCTAGAGGGCACTTGGCCTATCTAGGTTAACGAACGGACACTTGGAGTATGTAGGTTAACTAGCGGACACTTCGACTATCTAGGTTAGCTAACGGGCAATTGGACTACCTAGGTTACCTAGCGGACACTTGGACTATGTAGGTTCCCTAGCGGGCACTTGGACTATTTAGGTTACCTAGCAGGCACTTTGACTATCTAGGTTAACTAACGGGCACTTGGACTATGTAGGTTGCCTATCGAGCACTTGGATTATATAGGTTCCCAAGCGGGCACTTGGACTATGTAGGTTCCCTATCAGGTACTTGGACTGTCTAGGTTAACTACCGGGCAATTGGACTGTCTAGGTTACCTAGTGGGCAGTTGGACTATGTAGTTTACCTAGCAGGCACTTGGACTATGTAGGTTAACTAGCGGGCACTTGGACTGTCTAGGTAACCTAGCGGGCACTTGGACTATCTAGGTTAACGAACGGGCACTTGGACTATGTAGGTAACCTAGCGGGCACTTGGACTGTCTAGGTTACCTAGTGGGCACTTTGACTATCTAGGTTAACGAATGGGCACTTCGATATGTAGGTTACGTAGCAGTCACTTGGACTATGTAGGATCCCTATCGGACATTTGGACTAATTAGGTTAACTAGCGGGCACTTGGACTATCTAGGTTAACTAGCGGGCACTTGGACCATCTAGGTCAAGTAGCGGGCCCTTGTACTATGTAGGTTAACTAGCGGGCACTTGGACTATCTAGGTTAAATAGCGGACCTTGGACTATGTAGGTTAACTTGCGGGCCCTTGGACTATGTAGGTTAACTAGCGGGCACTTGGATTATCTAGGTTTCCTAGCCAGCACTCGGACTATGTACATACCCTAGCGCGCACTTGGACTATCAAGGTTACCTAGCGGGCACTTGGACTATGTACGTCCCCTAGAGGGCACTTGGACTATCTAGGTTAACTAACGGGCACTTGGACTATGTAGGTTACCTAGCGGGCACTTGGACTATGTAGGTTAACTAGAAGGCACTTGGACTATCAAGGTTACCTAGCGGGCCCTTGGACTATGTAGGTTACCAGCGGGCACTTTGACTATGTAGGTTAACTAGCGGACACTTCGAGTATCTAGGTTAGCTAACGGGCAATTGGACTATCTAGGTTACCTAGTGGGCACTTGTACTATGTAGGTTCCCTAGCAGGCACTTTGACTATCTAGGTTAACTAATGGGCACTTGGACTATGTAGGTTGCTTAGCGAGCACTTGGACTATGTAGATTCCCTAGTGGGCACTTGGACTATGTATGTCCCCTAGCGGGCACTTGGACTATCTAGGTAAACTAGAGGGCCCTTGGACTATGTAGGTTAACTTTCGGGCACTTGGATTATCTAGGTTAACCAGCGGGCACTTGGACGATCTAGGTTAACTAGAGGGCACTTGGACTATCTAGGTTAACTAGTGGGCACTTGGAATATCTAGATTAACTAGCGGGCCCTTGGACTATCTAGGTTAACTAGCGGGCACTTGGACTATCTAGGTTAACTAGCGGGCAGTGGACTATCTAGATTAACTAGCGGACCCTTGGACTATGTAGGTTTACTAGCGGGCACTTGGACTATCTAGGTTAACAAGCGGGCACTTGGACTATCTAGGTTAACTAGCGGGCATTTGGATTATTTAGGTTACCTAGTGGGCACTTGGACTATGTATGTTACCTAGCGGGCACTTGGACTATGTGGGTTAAATAGAAGGCACTTGGACTATCAAGGTTACCTAGCGGGCACTTGGACTGTCTAGGTTACCTAGCGAGCACTTGGCCTATCTAGGTTAACGAACGGGCACTTGGACTATGTAGGTTAACTAGCGGACACTTCGACTATCTAGGTTAGCTAACGGGCAATTGGACTATCTAGGTTTCCTAGCGGGCACTTGGACTATGTAGGTTCCCTAGCGGGCACTTGGACTATTTAGGTTACCTAGCAGGCACTTTGACTATCTAGGTTAACTAACGGGCACTTGACTATGTAGGTTGCCTAGCGAGCACTTGGACTATATAGGTTCACGAACGGGCACTTGGAATATGTAGGTAACCTAGCGGGCACTTGGACAGTCTAGGTTACCTAGCGGGTACTTGGACTATCTAGGTTAACGAACGGGCTCTTGGACTATGTAGGTTACCTAGTAGACACTTGGACTATGTAGGATTCTTATCGGACATTTTGACTACTTAGGTTACCTACCGGGCACTTGGACTATCTAGGTTAACTAGCGGGCACTTGGACTGTGTAGGTCAACTAGCGGGCCCTTGTACTATGTAGGTTAACTAGCGAGTACTTGGAGTATCTAGGTTAACTAGCGGACCTTGGACTACGTAGGTTAACTAGCAGGCCCTTGGACAATGAAGGCTAACTAGCGGGAACTTGGACGATCTAGGTTAACTAGAGGGCACTTGGACTATCTAAGTTAACTAGCGTGCACTTGGACTACTAGGTTAACTAGCGGGCACTTGGATGATCAATGTTAACTAGCGGGCCCTTTGACTATCTAGATTAGCTAACTGGCACTTGGACTATGTAGGTTAAGTAGCAGACACTTGCACGATCTAGGTTAACTAGCGGGCTCTTGCACTATGTAGGTTAGCTAGTGGGCCCATTGACTATGTTGGTTAACTAGCGGACACTTGGACAATCTAGGTTAACTAGCGGACACTTGGACTATCTAGGTTAACTAGCGGGCACTTTCACAATGCAGGTTCCCTAGCGGGCACATTGACTATGTAGGTTCCCTAGCGGGCACTTGGACTATATAGGTTCCCTACGGGCACTTGGATTATCTAGGTTCCCTAACGGGCACTTGGAATATGTAGCTTCCCTATCGGGCACTTGGACTATGTAGGTTCCTCTGCAGGGAATTTGACTATGTAGGTTCCCTATTAGGCACTTGGACTATGTAGATTAACTAGCGGGCACTTGGATGATCAAGGTTAAGTAGCAGGCACTTAGATTATCTAGGTTAACTAGCGGGCACTTGGACTATCTAGGTTGATTAGCGGGCACTTGTACAATGCAGGTTCCCTAGCGGGCACTTGGACTATATAGGTTCCCTAAGGGCACTTTGACTATGTAGGTTAACTAGCGGGCACTTGGAATATCTAGGTTAACTAGCGGGCCCTTGGACTATGTAGGTTAACTAGCGGGAACTTGGACTATCTAGGTTAACTAGCTGACCTTGGACTATGTAGGTTAACTAGCGGGCACTTAGACTATCTAGGTTAACTAGCTGACCTTGGACTATGTACGTCCCCTAGCGGGCACTTGGACTATCTAGATGAACTAGAGGGCCCTTGGACTATATAGGTTAACTAGCGGGCACTTGGATTATCTAGGTTAACTAGCGGGCACTTGGACGATCTAGGTTAACTAGCGGGCACTGGGATTATCTAGGTTAATTAGCAGGCACTTGGACTATCTAGATTAACTAGCGGGCCCTTGGACTATCTAGGTTTACTAGCGGGCACTTGGACTATCTAGGTTAACTAGCGGACACTTGGACTATGTAGTTTTCCTAGCGGGCATTTGGATTACTTAGGTTACCTAGTGGGCACTTGGATTATGTAGGTTACCTAACGGGCACTTGGACTATGTAGGTTAACTAGAAGGCACTTGGACTATCAAGGTTACCTAGCGGGCCCTTGGATTATGTAGGTTACCAGCGGGCACTTGGACTATCTAGGTTAACGAACGTGCACTTGGACTATGTAGGTAACCTAGCGGGCACTTGGACTGTCTAGGTTACCTAGTGGGCACTTTGACTATCTAGGTTAACGAATGGGCACCTCGATATGTAGGTTACGTAGCGGTCACTTGGACTATGTAGGATCCCTATCGGACATTTGGACTAATTAGATTAACTAGCGGGCACTTGGACTATCTAGGTTAACTAGCGGGCACTTGGACCATCTAGGTCAAGTAGCGGGCCCTTGTACTATGTAGGTTAACTAGCGGGCACTTGGACTATCTAGGTTAAATAGCGGACCTTGGACTATGTAGGTTAACTTGCGGGCCCTTGGACTATGTAGGTTAACTAGCGGGCACTTGGATTATCTAGGTTTCCTAGCCAGCACTCGGACTATGTACATACCCTAGCGCGCACTTGGACTATCAAGGTTACCTAGCGGGCACTTGGACTATGTACGTCCCCTAGAGAGCACTTGGACTATCTAGGTTAACTAACGGGCACTTGGACTATGTAGGTTACCTAGCGGGCACTTGGACTATGTAGGTTAACTAGAAGGCACTTGGACTATCAAGGTTACCTAGCGGGCCCTTGGACTATGTAGGTTACCAGCGGGCACTTTGACTATGTAGGTTAACTAGCGGACACTTCGAGTATCTAGGTTAGCTAACGGGCAATTGGACTATCTAGGTTACCTAGTGGGCACTTGGACTATGTAGGTTCCCTAGCAGGCACTTTGACTATCTAGGTTAACTAATGGCCACTTGGACTATGTAGGTTGCTTAGCGAGCACTTGGACTATATAGATTCCCTAGTGGGCACTTGGACTATGTATGTCCCCTAGCGGGCACTTGGACTATCTAGGTAAACTAGAGGGCCCTTAGACTATGTAGGTTAACTTTCGGGCACTTGGATTATCTAGGTTAACCAGCGGGCACTTGGACGATCTATGTTAACTAGAGGGCACTTGGACTATCTAGGTTAACTAGTGGGCACTTGGACTATCTAGATTAACTAGCGGGCCCTTGGACTATCTAGGTTAACTAGCGGGCACTTGGACTATCTAAGTTAACTAGCGGGCAGTGGACTATCTAGATTAACTAGCGGACCCTTGGACTATCTAGGTTTACTAGCGGGCACTTGGACTATCTAGGTTAACAAGCGGGCACTTGGACTATCTAGGTTAACTAGCGGGCATTTGGATTATTTAGGTTACCTAGTGGGCACTTGGACTATGTATGTTACCTAGCGGGCACTTGGACTATGTGGGTTAAATAGAAGGCACTTGGACTATCAAGGTTACCTAGCGGGCACTTGGACTGTCTAGGTTACCTAGCGAGCACTTGGCCTATCTAGGTTAACGAACGGGCACTTGGACTATGTAGGTTAACTAGCGGACACTTCGACTATCTAGGTTAGCTAACGGGCAATTGGACTATCTAGGTTTCCTAGCGGGCACTTGGACTATGTAGGTTCCCTAGCGGGCACTTGGACTATTTAGGTTACCTAGCAGGCACTTTGACTATCTAGGTTAACTAACGGGCATTTGACTATGTAGGTTGCCTAGCGAGCACTTGGACTATATAGGTTCACGAACGGGCACTTGGAATATGTAGGTAACCTAGCGGGCACTTGGACAGTCTAGGTTACCTAGCAGGTACTTGGACTATCTAGGTTAACGAACGGGCTCTTGGACTATGTAGGTTACCTAGCAGACACTTGGACTATGTAGGATTCTTATCGGACATTTGGACTACTTAGGTTACCTAGCGGGCACTTGGACTATCTAGGTTAACTAGTGGGCACTTGGACTGTGTAGGTCAACTAGCGGGCCCTTGTACTATGTAGGTTAACTAGCGAGCACTTGGAGTATCTAGGTTAACTAGCGGACCTTGGACTACGTAGGTTAACTAGCAGGCCCTTGGACAATGAAGGTTAACTGGCAGGAACTTGGACGATCTAGGTTAACTAGAGGGCACTTGGACTATCTAGGTTAACTAGCGTGCACTTGGACTACTAGGTTAACTAGCGGGCACTTGGATGATCAATGTTAACTAGGGGCCCTTTGACTATCTAGGTTAGCTAACTGGCACTTGGCTATGTAGGTTAACTAGCAGACACTTGCACGATCTAGGTTAACTAGTGGGCTCTTGCACTATGTAGGTTAGCTAGTGGGCCCATTGACTATGTTGGTTAACTAGCGGACACTTGGACAATCTAGGTTACCTAGCGGGCACCTGAACTATATACATACAATAGTGGGCACTTGGACTATCTAGGTTAACTAGAAGGCCCTTGGACTATGTAGGTTAACTAGCGGGCACTTGGACTATCTAGGTTAACTAGCGGGCACTTGCACAATGCAGGTTCCCTAGCGGGCACATGGATTATCTAGGTTAGCTAACAGGAAGTTGGACTATCTATGTTACCTAGTGGGCACTTGGACTATGGAGGTTACCTGCGGGCACTTGTACTATCTAGGTTACCTAACGGGAACTTGGACTATGTAGGTTAACTAGCGGACACTTGGACGATCTAGGTTAACTAGCGGGCACGTGGAATATCTAGGTTAACTAGCGGGCACTTGGACTATCTAGGTTAACTAGCTGACCTTGGACAATGTAAGTTAACTAGCGGTCACTTGGACTATCTAGGTTAACTAGCGGGCACTTTCACAATGCAGGTTGCCTAGCGGGCACATTGACTATGTAGGTTCCCTAGCGGGCACTTGGACTATATAGGTTCCCTACGGGCACTTGGATTATCTAGGATCCCTAACGGGCACTTGGAATATGTAGCTTCCCTATCGGGCACTTGGACTATGTAGGTTCCTCTGCAGGGAATTTGACTATGTAGGTTCCCTATTAGGCACTTGGACTATGTAGATTAACTAGCGGGCACTTGGATGATCAAGGTTAAGTAGCAGGCACTTAGATTATCTAGGTTAACTAGCGGGCACTTGGACTATCTAGGTTGATTAGCGGGCACTTGTACAATGCAGGTTCCCTAGCGGGCACTTGGACTATATAGGTTCCCTAAGGGCACTTTGACTATGTAGGTTAACTAGCGGGCACTTGGAATATCTAGGTTAACTAGCGGGCCCTTGGACTATGTAGGTTAACTAGCGGGAACTGGGACTATCTAGGTTAACTAGCTGACCTTGGCCTATGTAGGTTAACTAGCGGGCACTTAGACTATCTAGGTTAACTAGCTGACCTTGGACTATGTACGTCCCCTAGCGGGCACTTGGACTATCTAGGTGAACTAGAGGGCCCTTGGACTATATAGGGTAACTAGCGGGCACTTGGATTATCTAGGTTAACTAGCGGGCACTTGGACGATCTAGGTTAACTAGCGGGCACTGGGATTATCTAGGTTAATTAGCAGGCACTTGGACTATCTAGATTAACTAGCGGGCCCTTGGACTATCTAGGTTTACTAGCGGGCACTTGGACTATCTAGGTTAACTAGCGGGCACTTAGACTATGTAGTTTTCCTAGCGGGCATTTGGATTACTTAGGTTACCTAGTGGGCACTTGGATTATGTAGGTTACCAGCGGGCACTTGGACTATCTAGGTTAACGAACGTGCACTTGGACTATGTAGGTAACCTAGCGGGCACTTGGACTGTCTAGGTTACCTAGAGGGCACTTGGCCTATCTAGGTTAACGAACGGACACTTGGAGTATGTAGGTTAACTAGCGGACACTTCGACTATCTAGGTTAGCTAACGGGCAATTGGACTACCTAGGTTACCTAGCGGACACTTGGACTATGTAGGTTCCCTAGCGGGCACTTGGACTATTTAGGTTACCTAGCAGGCACTTTGACTATCTAGGTTAACTAACGGGCACTTGGACTATGTAGGTTGCCTATCGAGCATTTGGATTATATAGGTTCCCAAGCGGGCACTTGGACTATGTAGGTTCCCTATCAGGTACTTGGACTGTCTAGGTTAACTACCGGGCAATTGGACTGTCTAGGTTACCTAGTGGGCACTTGGACTATGTAGTTTACCTAGCAGGCACTTGGACTATGTAGGTTAACTAGCGGGCACTTGGACTGTCTAGGTAACCTAGCGGGCACTTGGACTGTCTAGGTTACCTAGTGGGCACTTTGACTATCTAGGTTAACGAATGGGCACTTCGATATGTAGGTTACGTAGCGGTCACTTGGACTATGTAGGATCCCTATCGGACATTTGGACTAATTAGGTTAACTAGCGGGCACTTGGACTATCTAGGTTAACTAGCGGGCACTTGGACCATCTAGGTCAAGTAGCGGGCCCTTGTACTATGTAGGTTAACTAGCGGGCACTTGGACTATCTAGGTTAAATAGCGGACTTTGGACTATGTAGGTTAACTTGCGGGCCCTTGGACTATGTAGGTTAACTAGCGGGCACTTGGATTATCTAGGTTTCCTAGCCAGCACTCGGACTATGTACATACCCTAGCGCGCACTTGGACTATCAAGGTTACCTAGCGGGCACTTGGACTATGTACGTCCCCTAGAGGGCACTTGGACTATCTAGGTTAACTAACGGGCACTTGGACTATGTAGGTTACCTAGCGGGCCCTTGGACTATGTAGGTAAACTAGAAGGCACTTGGACTATCAAGGTTACCTAGCGGGCCCTTGGACTATGTAGGTTACCAGCGGGCACTTTGACTATGTAGGTTAACTAGCGGACACTTCGAGTATCTAGGTTAGCTAACGGGCAATTGGACTATCTAGGTTACCTAGTGGGCACTTGGACTATGTAGGTTCCCTAGCAGGCACTTTGACTATCTAGGTTAACTAATGGGCACTTGGACTATGTAGGTTGCTTAGCGAGCACTTGGACTATGTAGATTCCCTAGTGGGCACTTGGACTATGTATGTCCCCTAGCGGGCACTTGGACTATCTAGGTAAACTAGAGGGCCCTTGGACTATGTAGGTTAACTTTCGGGCACTTGGATTATCTAGGTTAACCAGCGGGCACTTGGACGATCTAGTATAACTAGAGGGCACTTGGACTATCTAGGTTAACTAGTGGGCACTTGGACTATCTAGATTAACTAGCGGGCCCTTGGACTATCTAGGTTAACTAGCGGGCACTTGGACTATCTAGGTTAACTAGTTGGCAGTGGACTATCTAGATTAACTAGCGGACCCTTGGACTATGTAGGTTTACTAGCGGGCACTTGGACTATCTAAGTTAACAAGCGGGCACTTGGACTATCTAGGTTAACTAGCGGGCATTTGGATTATTTAGGTTACCTAGTGGGCACTTGGACTATGTATGTTACCTTGCGGGCACTTGGACTATGTGGGTTAAATAGAAGGCACTTGGACTATCAAGGTTACCTAGCGGGCACTTGGACTCTCTAGGTTACCTAGCGAGCACTTGGCCTATCTAGGTTAACGAACGGGCACTTGGACTATGTAGGTTAACTAGCGGACACTTCGACTATCTAGGTTAGCTAACGGGCAATTGGACTATCTAGGTTTCCTAGCGGGCACTTGGACTATGTAGGTTCCCTAGCGGGCACTTGGACTATTTAGGTTACCTAGCAGGCACTTTGACTATCTAGGTTAACTAACGGGCACTTGACTATGTAGGTTGCCTAGCGAGCACTTGGACTATATAGGTTCACGAAAGGGCACTTGGAATATGTAGGTAACCTAGCGGGCATTTGGACAGTCTAGGTTACCTAGCGGGTACTTGGACTATCTAGGTTAACGAACGGGCTCTTGGACTATGTAGGTTACCTAGCAGACACTTGGACTATGTAGGATTCTTATCGGACATTTGGACTACTTAGGTTACCTAGCGGGCACTTGGACTATCGAGGTTAACTAGCGGGCACTTGGACTGTGTAGGTCAACTAGCGGGCCCTTGTACTATGTAGGTTAACTAGCGAGCACTTGGAGTATCTAGGTTAAGTAGCGGACCTTGGACTACGTAGGTTAACTAGCAGGCCCTTGGACAATGAAGGTTAACTAGCGGGAACTTGGACGATCTAGGTTAACTAGAGGGCACTTGGACTATCTAGGTTAACTAGCGTGCACTTGGACTACTAGGTTAACTAGCGGGCACTTGGATGATCAATGTTAACTAGCGGGCCCTTTGACTATCTAGGTTAGCTAACTGGCACTTGGACTATGTAGGTTAACTAGCAGACCCTTGCACGATCTAGGTTAACTAGCGGGCTCTTGCACTATGTAGGTTAGCTAGTGGGCCCATTGACTATGTTGGTTAACTAGCAGGCACTTGGACGATCTAGGTTAACCAGCGGGCATTTGGACTATGTAGGTTCCCTAGCGGGCATTTGGACTATATAGATAACCTAGCAGGCGCTTAGAATTTGTAGGTTACCTAGCGGGCCCTTGGACAATGTAGGTTAACTAGCGGGCCCTTGGACTATGTAGGTTACCTAGCGGGCAATTGGACGATGTAGGTTAACTAGCGGGTACTTGGACTATGTAGGTTAACTAGCGGGCCCTTGGACTATGTAGTTATCTAGCGGCTCTTGGACTATCTACGTTAACTAGCGGGCCCTTGGACTATATAGATTCCCTAGCGGGCATTTGGACTACATAGATAACCTAGCGGGCACTTAGATTTTGTAGGTTACCTAGCGGGCACTTGGAATATCTAGGTTACCTAGATGGCACTTGAACTTTCTTCGTTACCTAGCGGGTTCTTGGAGTATGTTGGTTACTAGCGGGCTGTTGGACTATCTAGGTTACCAAGCGGGCACTTGGACTATCTAGGTTAACTAACGGGCACTTGGACTATGTAGATTCCCTAGCGGGCCCTTGGACTATCTAGGTTTACTAGCGGGCACTTGGACTATCTAGGTTAACTAGCGGGCACTTGGATTATGTAGTTTCCCTAGCGGGCACTTGGACTATCTAGGTTAACGAACGTGCACTTGGACTATGTAAGTAACCTAGCGGTCACTTGGACTGTCTAGGTTACCAAGCGGGCACTTGGCCTATCTATGTTAATGAACGGGCACTTGGACTATGTAGGTTAACTAGCGGACACTTCGAATATCTAGGTTAGCTAACGGGCACTTGGACTATCTAGGTTACCTAGCGGGCACTTGGTCTATGTAGGTTCCCTAGCGGGCCTTGGACTATTTAGGTTACCTAGCAGGCACTTTGACTATCTAGGTTAACTAATGGGCACTTGGACTATGTAGGTTGCCTAGCGAGCACTTGGACTATGTAGGTCCCCTAGCGAGCACTTAGACTATGTAGGTTCCCTATCGGGTACTTGGACTGTCTAGGTTAACTAGGGGAAATTGCACTGTCTAGGTTAACTAGTGGGCACTTGGACTATGTAGTTTACCTAGCAGGAACTTGTACTATGTAGTTTAACTAGCGGGCACTTGGACTATCAAGGTTAACTAGCGGGCCCTTGCTCTATGTAGGTTAACTAGCAGGCCTTTGGAGTATGTAAGTTAACTAGAGGGCACTCTGATAATCCTGGTTAACTAGCGGGCACTTGGACTATCTAGGTTAACTAGCGGGCATTTGGACTATCTAGGTTAACTAGAGGGCACTTGGACTATGTCGGTTCCCTAGCTGGCACTTTGACAATGTAGGTTCCCTAGCGGGCACTTGGACTATATAGGTTAATTAGCGGGCCCTTGGACTATGTAGGTTAACTAGCGTGCACTTGGACAATCTAGGTTAACTAGCGGGTACTTGGACTATGTAGGTTAACTAGCGGGCCTTGGACTATGTAGATTATCTTGCGGCACTTGGACTATCTATGTTAACTAGCAGGCCCTTGGACTATGTAGATTCCCTAGCGGGCACTTGGACTCTGTATGTTCCCTACGGACACTTGAACTATGTAGGTCCCCTAGCAGGCACTTGGACTATGTAGGTTCCAGAGCGGGCACTTGGACTATGTACGTTAACTACCGGGCACTTGGACTATGTAGGTAAACTAGCGGGCCCTTGGACTATCTAGGTTACCTAGCGGGCACTTGGACTATGTAGGTTAACTACCGGGCACATGCACTATCTAGGTTACCTAGCGGGCACTTGGACTATGTACGTTCCCTAGCCGGCACTTGGTCTATCTATGTTAACTACCGGGCACTTGGACTATGTAGGTTAACTAGGGGACACTTGCACTATGTAGGTTACCTAGCGGCACCTGGACTATGTAGGTTAACAAGCGTGCACTTGGACTATGCAGGTTAACTAGAGGACACTTGGACGATCTAGGTTAACTAGTGGGCCCTTGGACTATGTAGGTTAACCAGCAGGCTTTTGGACTATGTAGGTTACCTAGCAGACACTTGGACTGTCTAGGTTACCTAGCGGGCACTTGGCTATCTAGGTTAACGAACGGACACTTGGACTATCTAGGTTGCCTAGCGGGCATTTGGACTATGTAAGTTACCTAGCGGGCACTTGGACTATCTAGGTTACCTAGCGGGCACTTGGACTATGTAGGTTAACTAGCGGGCACTTAGACTATGTATGTTGCATAGCGGGCAATTGGACTATCTAGGTTAGGTAACGGGCACTTGGACTATATAGGTTACCTAGCGGACCCTTTGACTATGTAGGTTACCTAGCGGGCACTTGGACTATCTAGGTTAACGAAAGGGCACTTGGACTATGTAGGTTACCTAGCGGGCACTTGGATTATCTAGGTTAGCTCACAGGAACTTGGACTATCTAGGTTACCTAGTGGGCACTTGGACTATGTAGGTTACCTTGCGGGCACTTAGATTATCTAGGTTAACGAACATGCCCTTGGACTATGTAGGTAACCTAGCGGTCACTTGGACTGTCTAGGTTACCAAGCGGGCACTTGGCCTTTCTATGTTAATGAACGGGCACTTGGACTATATAGGTTAACTAGCGGACACTTCGACTATCTAGGTTAGCTAACGGGCACTTGGACTATCCAGGTTACCTAGCGGGCACTTGGACTATGTAGGTTCCCTAGCGGGCACTTGGACTATTTAGGTTACCTAGAAGGCACTTTGACTATCTAGGTTAACTAACGGGCACTTGGACTATGTGGGTTGCCTAGCGAGCACTTGGACTATGTAGGTTCCCTAGCGAGAACTTAGACAATGTAGGTTCCCTATCGGGGACTTGGACTGTCTAGGTTAACTAGGGGGCAATTGGACTGTGTAGGTTACCTAGTGGACACTTGGACTATGTAGTTTACCTAGCAGGCACTTGGACTATGTACGTTCCCTAGCGGGCACTTGGACTATCCATGTTAACTACCGGGCACTTGGACTATTTAGGTTAACTAGGGGACACTTGCACTATGTAGGTTACCTAGCGGCACTTGGACTATGTAGGTTAACTAGCGTGCACTTGGATTATGCAGGTTAACTAGAGGACACTTGGACGATCTAGGTTAACTAGTGGGCCCTTGTACTATGTAGGTTAACGAACAGGCATTTGGACTATGTAGGTTACCTAGCAGACACTTGGACTGTCTAGGTTACCTAGCGGGCACTTGGCTATCTAGGTTAACGGACGGACACTTGGACTATCTAGGTTGCCTAGCGGGCATTTGGACTATGTAAGTTACCTAGTGGGCACTTGGACTATCTAGGTTACCTAGCGGGCACTTGGACTATGTAGGTTAACTAGCGGGCACTTAGACTATGTATGTTGTATAGCGGGCAATTGGACTATCTAGGATAGGTAACGGGCACTTGGACTATATAGGTTACCTAGCGGACCCTTTGATTATGTAGGTTACCTAGCGGGCACTTGGACTATCTAGGTTAACGAAATGGCACTTGGACTATGTAGGTTACCTAGCGGGCACTTGGATTATCTAGGTTAGCTAAGAGGAACTTGGACTATCTAGGTTACCTAGTGGGCACTTGGACTATGTAGGTTACCTTGCGGGCACTTGTAGTATCTAAGTTACCTAACAGGAACGTGGACTATGTAGGTTAACTAGCGGACACTTGGACGATCTAGGTTAACTAGCGGGCACTTGGAATATCTAGGTTAACTAGCGGAAACTTGGACTATCTAGGTTAACTAGCTGACCTTGGACTATGTAGGTTAACTAGCGGGCACTTGGACTATCTAGGTTAACTAGCTGACCTTGGACTATGTAAGTTAACTAGCGGGCACTTGGACTATCTAGGTTAACTAGTGGGCACTTGCACAATGCAGGTTCCCTAGCGGGCACTTGGACTATATAGGTTCCCTACGGGCACTTGGACTATCTAGGTTCCCTAACGGGCACTTGGAATATGTAGGTTCTTCTGCGGGCAATTTGACTATGTAGGTTCCCTATCAGGCAGTTGGACTATGTAGGTTAACTAGCGGGCACTTGGATGATCAAGGTTAAGAAGCAGGCACTTGGATTATCTAGGTTAACTAGCGGGCACTTGGACTATCTAGGTTGATTAGCGGGCACTTATACAATGCAGGTTCCCTAGCGGGCACTTGGACTATATAGGTTCCCTAAGGGCACTTTGACTATGTAGGTTAACTAGCCGGCACTTGGAATATCTAGGTTAACTAGCGGGCCTTGGACTATGTAGGTTAACTAGCAGGAACTTGGACTATCTAGGTTAACTAGCGGGTTCTTGGACTATGTAGGTTAACTAGCGGGCACTTGGACTATCGAGTTAATTAGCTGACCTTGGACTATGTAGGTTAACTAGCGGGCACTTGGACTATCTATGTTAACTAGCTGACCTTGGGCTATGTAAGTTAACTAGCGGGCACTTGGACTATCTAGGTTAACTAGCGGGCACTTGCACAATACAGGTTCCCTAGCGGGTAATTTGACTATGTAGGTTCTCTTGCGGGCACTTGGACTATATAGGTTCCCTAACGGGCACTTGGAATATGTAGGTTTCCTATCGGCCACTTGGACTATGTAGGTTCCTCTGCGGGCACTTGGACTATGTAGGTTCCCTATCAGGCACTTGGACTATTTAGGTTAACTAGCGGGCACTTGGATGATCAAGGTTAACTAGCGGGCACTTGGACTATCTAGGTTAATTAGCGGGCACTTTTACAATGCATGTTCCCTAGCGGGCTCTTTGACTCTGTAGGTTCCCTAGTGGGCAATTGGACTATATAGGTTCCCTACGGGCACTTGGACTATCTAAGTTCCTTAACGGGCACTTGGAATATGTAGGTTCCCTATCGGACACTTGTACTATGTAGGTTCCTCTGCGGGCACTTGTACTATGTAGGTTCCCTATCAGGTACTTGGACTATGTAGGTTAACTAGCGGACACTTGGATGATCAAGGTTAAGAAGCAGGCACTTGGATTATCTAGGTTAACTAGCGGGCACTTGGACTATCTAGGTTGATTAGCGGGTACTTGTACAATGCAGGTTCCCTAGCGGGCACTTGGACTATATAGGTTCCCTAAGGGCACTTTGACTATGTAGGTTAACTAGCCAGCACTTGGAATATCTAGGTTAACTAGCGGGCCTTGGACTATGTAGGTTAACTAGCAGGAACTTGGACTATCTAGGTTAACTAGCGGGTTCTTGGACTATGTAGGTTAACTAGCGGGCACTTGGACTATCAAGTTAATTAGCTGACCTTGGACTATGTAGGTTAACTAGCGGGCACTTGGACTATCTAGGTTAACTAGCTGACCTTGGACTATGTAAGTTAACTAGCGGGCACTTGGACTATCTAGGTTAACTAGTGGGCACTTGCACAATGCAGGTTCCCTAGCGGGCAATTTGACTCTGTAGGTTCCCTTGCGGGCACTTGGACTATATAGGTTCCCTAACGGGCACTTGGAATATGTAGGTTCCCTATCGGACACTTGGACTATGTAGGTTCCTCTGCGGGCACTTGGACTATGTAGGTTCCCTATCAGGCACTTGGACTATTTAGGTTAACTAGCGGACACTTGGATGATCAAGGTTAACTAGCGGGCACTTGGACTATCTAGGTTAATTAGCGGGCACTTTTACAATGCATGTTCCCTAGCAGGCTCTTTGACTCTGTAGGTTCCTTAGCGGGCAATTGGACTATATAGGTTCCCTACGGGCACTTGGAATATGTAGGTTCCCTATCGGACACTTGTACTATGTAGGTTCCTCTGCGGGCACTTGTACTATGTAGGTTCCCTATCAGGTACTTGGACTATGTAGGTTAACTAGTGGGCACTTGGATGATCAAGGTTAGCTAGCGGGCACTTGGACTATCTAGGTTAATTAGCGGGCACTTGTGTAATGCAGGTTCCCTAGCGGGCTCTTTGACTATGTAGGTTCCCTAGCGGGCAATTGGACTATATAGGTTCCCTACGTGCACTTCGA